>NC_137456.1:177244171-177763469 GCF_964235325.1 Thermobia domestica
ATCTTGCATTTTTATTTATTTATTTTTTATTTTATTTTATTTTATTTTATTTTATTTTATTTTATTTTATTTTATTTATTTTTTTTTTTTTTTACAAATTTTAAAATTTGTTGGTGCAAAGAACGATTGCATTGGATTTCCTTCCTCAGCCAGACAATTAGTGTCGACTTTCTCATGCTTGGTGTGACGTCGAGATTAAATCGTTGGCAATCCATTTATCAAACGTTGTTGTGACAATCACAGCCGTGTAAAGGTTGGTTTCCATTCAATCTTGCGTTGCGTGTTTTGCTTGAAAATTTATCTTGTCGAAAGTAAGTTGTTTTATTCAATTGGCACTTAAAAACAAGAATTCAAAATCTCCAAAATAGCAAGATTTTTAATGGGTCTTCCCGTTAAATGGATCTCCAGCCAGAGATGGAGTGGGTCAGTGGGTCGGTGGGTCAAGTTTTCTGAGTGGGTCAGTGGGTCGTGGGTCAACAGCATCTGACCCACTGACCCACCACCCACCATGACCCACTGCGACCCACCACCCACAATGACCCACTGTGACCCACCACCCACCATGACCCACTGCGACCTACCACCCACCATGACCCACTGCGACCCACCGACTCAGTATGATCTACCGTCCTTCTCTGCTCACTGCATTACTTTCAAGACCTTCATTTCCCTTCCTTTTCCACTTGTTTCTGCCTACTTACCTGAGGTGAGTATATCTAAACAAGTGAAAAAAGTACTTCAGGATATTGATATTTTTAATAGTAATAATAGCAATAGGACTTACACTACAACTTGGCTTTCGAGACTTGTGGATTTTTAGAGCTAATTACTGGAAAATATACATTTTTGAATCACTGTAATATATAAATAAATTTTAAAAAAATGAATGTAACTATGTGTGCCTGATCATCACGGTCAAATTGCAAAGTAAAATGAAATTACTTTTGGTATATAGTTAGGCCTTAATCCAAATTGGGATGTTATATTGCTTTTATTATAATGCATAATATCCTAAGGAGGTAGTGAGAATCCGAATTTTTGCGAAAAAAAAAATGAGTATCTCGCAAGCCGTTAAACTTACGGAGCTGAAATTCTTTATTGAAAATAAACAGAATGTGTTCTAGCATTTTATAAAATTCTCCTTTATGTGTGTGTGTGTGGGGGGGGGGCACTTTCTATATATGGAAAATTGGTAGTGAGTTGGTTTGTAAAAATGATCGAAAACGATCGATGCTACTTCAGAAAAAAAAATCAGAAACAAAAAAATACAGTGCTTGGCTCCATATATTCATTGCTTTCTGCTATAATAATTGCTGAAGCTTATGTTTATTATATGGAGCGCTCACAGCACAGGGAAATTAATCCATAAAGTTGTGAGAAAAATAGGCATAAAGTTTGTACTGTAAGCTTAATTACACGGAAATTTGAAGTTTGGATTGTACGCATAATTGCATGGAAAATTTTACACTTTTTTCCCTTTTGGTCTACTTACTTTGATTTGGAACTTTGAAATTTCATCCTTTTTTCCACTGAAAAGTATTGATAATTATAATTATAATTATAATTATAATTATAATTATAATTATAATTCAACAAGGAAATAATTATACTATGATAATTTAATTAAAATTCATCGTAATTTGGCACATGGCAAACAGCAGTGTGGTAATTGAACTTGAAGAAGGAGGGAAATTCCCATTCACCTCTGAATACTTTCCAGAAACCTCGTTCGCTTTCGCTTTCTAGATGGGGCAGGGAACTTGGTAATGGTATCAAACCTTCATGTGTAATTACAAAAATTAAATTTATAAACAAATAAGAAATCATCAGTTTATCAGGCTTTAACCCTTTCACTGTGGAAGACGACGGAAAAAAAAATCCCTAACCTGCGAATGTCGATTATAGTCGACGTGTTAAAATTTGTCTGTATCTTGGGTTTGTCGATTGTAGTCGCCAAAGGTTTTCTGTGTGATTTCTATTGTTTATCGAAAACAATAGAACACAAACAAAAATGAACGGTACAACTTTGGCGACTACTCTCGACAAAGCCAAGATACGGACAAACAAATTTTAACACGTCGACTATAGTCGACATTCGCATGTTAAGGAAATTTGGTTCTGTCGACAAAAGTCGACTTCCTCTGTGAAAGGGTTAATTGATAATTTATTCACAAGATTCCCTATCAAAGGCGTGGTAGATGAAGTTTCTGTTCTATATGGGTCGACATTGCCAACTGACATGGTCGATATGGAAAAGATGTTGTATGGTGATAGAGAGATAATACTTCTTGCTGAGTATTTCAAACCTGACCAAGAAAAATCGTTATCAGACTTAAGTCTAGCAAGCAGATTGTCGATGAGGAATTGCAGAAATCGGGTAGAAGTATGATCAATTTCCACGAGAGTGCGAACAGGGATTTCCCGTTATGAATTTACAGATGACTGATATTAGAAATAGACTAAGTGCTCAAGCATTGTCTAACTTGTTGTTCATCAATGTTAATGGCCATCGCTAGACAAGCTCAAAGTAGACGAGCTAGTTATTTCTTGGCTGAAGGATGGACATCATTCCACTGCGGATGATTTACCGCCAAAAAGTTACCAACAGGAAATAAATCCGATTTCAGATTTGTTTTAAGGTGGAAAATTACGAGTTACGAAAAATGTATACTTGTATTACTAATTGCTTATTTGTGTTATTCAACTTTATACCTACTTTTTAGTAAGTCTCTTCTTTGCTTTAGGTAAACTACTTTGGAATAAATATTCATATGCAATTACGCATATTTGTAACTTAAATTTAGCGTGATGTTTTAGTGATTACACAAATTACAATTATGAGCATACTTTATGGAGATGCTCTCACATAGGGTACCCGAGCACCTTTATAAACTATGAAAAACTGATTTTTCAAGTTTTTTGTGAGAAAAATACTGTGAACTGAGAAACCATAACCTTTTCCATATTGTAGAGGGGTATTTTCCTGCGAATAGAAGTTTCTTTTGGAATGCGTTCAGAAATTAACACTTGCAACAATACTCTCTTAGTACAAGTATAATTTAGGCACACACTAATTTCTCCCCACTTCGAATTGTTTCAATTTCCTCACTGACAAACACTTTACCATTTTATATCGTAAAGGCCAGATCCACCGTTATTGTAACAGAGTGGTGCTTGAGCGATTGACTAGAAATTCAAACTCCGATTAGTGACAGTTTCACAGTCTTCTTTTATTACAAGTGTAAACTCTTTAGTCAGTTCAGAAGAGATCGTGGATCGTGTTCAGAGTTGATGACGATGGATTTTGGTGAGTGAGTAGGCCAAAGTGGATAAGAGTGGTTCATCGTGGGTGGTGGGTCACGGTGGGTCGTGGGTCATGGTGGATGATGGGTCGTGGGTCACGGTGGATGGTGGGTCAGTGGGTCGTGGGTCAAGTTTTCATTGACCCACGCCAACTCTGTCTCCAGCACTGTAGAAAATGTTTTAAATTATTTTATTTTTAGACAGAACGGGAATTTCCGTTCTGCCTAATCTTTCGAGACGAGGAATTCTGTCCAGGGAGGGATTTCTTAAAGAAAATTTTTCTTTAGTAATTATAACAGATTCTGTAAGAAGAATAACTACTTCTTAAAGTTTTATCAGAAATTTTAAATGTTATTCTACTTGTTCTCCTTAAAATGACTAGATATATTTCTGTTATTGAGTGTTATTCATATCTATTTTAGTAAAAATGACTGTGATTAAAAAAATGTTACCTGCATAGAAATGGGAAATTGATTGATTCGGTTGCAAGAAAGCCGTTTGACATTGTAGCTGCAACGAAGATAAAACAAACTTACTTCGGTCTAATATCAAGTCATTTCACAACAAAATTTTATTCAGTTTTCCAGTAGTTCACCTCTAACATGCTAAGGCTCGCAGTCAGGGGCGGCTTTAGGATTTTAATCTTGGGTAAGCCCGCTCCCTCGCGTATGGATACATATGCACATTTGATTGATTAATGTCAATAGGAAATTACTTTTACAGTAGTGGTTGATGCTGTTTACCACTAATATAAAAAGTGAAAAATATATTTACTCTTTATTGTATCTTTTAGTTTTTAAATATTTTTCAATTTTTTGCCCGGCCTACTCGCTAAAACCGCCACTGCTCGCAGTACGTGAAAGGTGCCACAGTTCATATCCTCAAGATATGTTTCGTTTGGCCATATATTAAGCAAACAATGAAAAGGGATGCGTAAGACGGCTCTTATCGCCGATTATCCGACCTTTTGATTTGGTTGAAACTACAAAAAATATTCAAGTATTTCGATATTGATATTGATATTGTTATTTCGTATTGCTGCTATTTACATTGACAATATAAATATGAAAATATAAGTATATATGATACTATTGCATATAGTATAAAATTATGTATATAAGACAAATCAGTTGATAAGGTGATGTCGAAAAAGGAGTTATGATGTAGAACACTAACATTCTTTGTTAAGAGTCGGCTTATGCATCCTCTTGCATTGTTTGCTTAATATATGGCCAAACATGTCTTGAGGATATGAACTGTGGCACCTTTTACGTACTGTGACTCTTAGCATGTTAGAGATGAACTACTGAAAAAGTGCATAAAATCTTGATGTTAAATAATTTGATATTATACTGAATTAGGTTTATTTTATGTTTGTTTCAGTCACAATGTCAAATAGCTTTCTTGCAACTGAGTCAATCAATTTTCCATTTGCCCGTAGGTATTTTAGAAAAATTACATTCATCTTTACCAAAGTAGATGTGAATAATACTGCTGATAAAGAACTATATCCTCGTCATTTTACCGAGAAGAACAAGAATACCTTCTAAAATTTATGATGAAACTTGAAGAAATAGTTAATCTTCTTACAGCCGCTGTTAGAATTACCAAAGTGATTATTACGAATGCAGCACAAAATTCAAGGGGACAAACCCAAAGGAAAATTCAGACGAAACGGACTAAATTCAAGCGGCAGAATCATAGACGCAGATTAATAAAATAATGATTAATAAAATAATGATAAAATAATGATAATGATTTTTCTTCTAGTATTATGCATCTAAAAGGTTATCTGAAATTCTTCACTTGACGAAAATAACATTAAAAAAATGCTGAAAACCCAATAAAAGACGTAAGATTGTTGAAGTAAGGAAATATTTCACATTTTGATCTTTGCAAAAAAAAAAAAAAAAAAAAAAATCTTGATCAGTATTTCCGAATTAAAATAATATTTATACATTACTAAAAATAAAAGACTGCTATATGCTACCACACAAGAACGACTTTTTAAAAATCAAGTAGCATCAGAGTTACTTTTCGTAATTAAAATGAATGGTCTTACTGTAATATGGTAAACGTATTTCAAGTACCGCATATTAAAGGTATAATAAATAGGAATATCCAGAACTTTTCATATTGGTATGTGTGAAAGTAATATGCCTTTTTATTTAACATTTTTATGCATTTTACAAGTTTTCAATATTTTAAAAGAAAGAAAAAGTTATTTCAGTTGAAAAAATACAGAGAACATTTTAGAATACATAACAATTGAAGGGAAAAAGTAATCATATAGAGTGTGCATTGATACATCCAATATATATTCCTGTGATTTTGTCCTTTGGATTTTGCCCTTGTCAGAATTTTCCTTGCATTTTGACCGCTTGGATTTGGTTCCCGCGCTCGTTACTACAGCCATTTTATACATGAGTTCCGATCTGCATACAAACACACTAGGAGTCAAGCTTTTCGGTGCTGCATTTCCGTAAAACTTTCCTCCTCTCATAGATTTCCTGTCTCCAAAGATTAGACAGAACGGGAATTCTCGTTCTGCCTACAGGTAAGATCATTTAAAACATTTTGTACAGTCCTGGAAGGCTTTAGGCAGAGCGAGAATGAATCTTTTTAATATTGCACCCCCCTAGTTCCGAAAATTTTAGGGGAGTGTCCTAAAATTAAGGGGGGTGCTGGGGGTGTAGATAAATCACTGTCTAGCAGATTAAAGTACTAATCAGAGGGTGTTGTTCACTTGGATTTTTAAAGCATTGTAGATGGAGCACTGCATTGCAATGTTTGTTTCAAGTACACCCGCATAACAAAGAACGAGACAGTGTTATCTAGTTCTATGTTTACGTTGTTATTATACACAGCATAGGCCTACGTCGAATCGATAAGTGAATCAATATGAGTGGCTTAAGAAAGAAATTATCAGGTACAGAAAGAAGCATTTAAACAGAGAGGAGGAGGAAAACGAAAGAGAGCAACTGAAGAAAATTTCTGAACTCCAAATGTTTTTCGGTGGCAGGGAAAGTGATAAGACAGCAAAAACGTCAGCACATTATAGTTGCGGATGGTATCTAGTAGAGACCTGCACGGGCCGAATTTTTCGGCCCGAGCCCAATCCAGCCCGAATGTACGTAGGCCCGGCCCAGCCCGGGCCCGAAAAGTTTTGGAGATTTTCGGCCCGTGCCCGGCCCAGCCCGATAAGTTTTTTAAAATTCTTGGCCCAAGCCCGGCCCGGGCCCAATAAATTTTCGAAGTTTCATTTTGTAACATTTTTCACGGGCACACTTCTTCAACGTTTGCCTTTATTCTAATTATCGATTAAGGAATGTCAATAATTATTAAAGAATTGCAATTAATCGGCCCGAGCCCGGCCCGACCTGAAGAGGAATCAGTGTCGGCCCCCCCAAGCCCGACCCGGCCCAAAGGAATAATAGAGTTGGCCGGCCAAGCCCGGCCCGTGCAGGTCTCTAGTATCTAGCAAGAATTCAACATGAACATCAATGACAGTGGCACAGATGAGGTTAGCTCTGGAGCAAATTGCAAGTGAGAACCATCAAAAACCACAATCTCATAGTAATGCTGATGATTACTGGCGAAAACTACAACAGTTAGAGTCGGCATTGATGTGTACTATCTGGCCAAATATCATGGAGCGATTCGTTGCAACCAATAAAAAACTACAAGCAACAAATTGATGTGAATGAAGCAACAGAAGTAATTGCAGGATTGGAAGCAAATTTGCAAATTGTATACGAAATTCGATTCATACGAAGAGGAAGCAAAGAACATAAGTGGATGTAAGGAATATCTGCATGACCAGGGACGAAAGAAAAGTAGGAAAACTGCTCCCCATGAAACAAAAGGGAAAGAACACGTGTTTACAGGAAGAGAACGATTTCGTATGAAGACATTTAACGCAATTGTGGATTCTCTCATCTCTGAAATGTGCAGAAAGAAAAACGCATACAACATGACATATGAAAAATTAATTTGTTCGCTAAACACCATCCGCATAACAACGTAAACATAGAACTAGATAACACTGTCTCGTTCTTTGTTATGCGGACCACGGTATGAACTGTGGAACCATCCGAGCAGAAGCGAATGCATTGGTTCTACATTACAAAGATGACTTAAATTACAGTTTATTACAAATGAATGTATTCATTTCAAAGGTCATTTGAAAGCGTGTGGTGTAGCCATCAAAACTGCATCTGAAATGTTGAAGTACATTCGGACAAAATATTCGAAACCATCTTTCCCAATGGAGATATTTGCCTACGAATTTTTGTATCTGCGTCAACTTCGAACTGTTCATTGGGAAAGATCTTTTTCTGTGTTAGAACGCGTGAAGAATCATTTACCGTCCAGAATGCACATCAAAAGCTTTCAGGTCTTACCAGGGATGATAGAATAGAATAGAATAGAATATTTTATTGTCATTGAGCTTTACAAGCAATAGACAACGTCCGAATGAAATATACATAGCTATAGATACAGATATATATATAAAATAATCATTACATACAGACAATCAGTTATTGGTTAATATTATTATGAACAATCTAATAATATTTGAAATAAAGTGGTACTGCAAACTAGGACACAATGTCTTGACATTTAATAAACTCTTAAATCGAGTAAAATGGATTCGTTATTAACCAGTCATATAACTTTTTCTTAAAAACCTTAAATGGCAGCTGTTGTATGGAGGATGTTAGTTTATTAAATAGCTTTGGTCCTATAACTAAATAACTATTTTTGATCTTCGATAATCTAGTGAAGGGTATATCAATTTTCTTACACAATCTAGTATTATATGTATGTACTTCATCTCTGAGTGTCATATTTGCCAGGTTTTGCTTACTGTAAAGTAGCACTTGATAAATATATACATTAACTACTGTCATTATCTTAAGCCTGATAAATAGTGGTTTGCAGTGTTCTTTATCATGTGTTCCAACAATAATCCTGATGGCTTTCTTTTGCAAAACTAGAACATCATGTGCTTGGCTACTGTTACCCCAAAGCAAAATCCCATATCCAATTATGCTGTGGAAAAATGCAAAATATGAATTTCTCAGATACTCATAAGGAACTGTATCTTTCAATTTTCTTAACAGAAAGAACACTCGGGAGAGCTTTGTACATACATATTTGACATGTTGCTCCCAGGTTAGTTGGCTGTCTATACGTATACCAAGAAATTTAACCTCAGATACATCATAGTTTCCTCTATCATTGCAGTGATTGAGACTAAAGGTTACTGTTTTGTTTTATCTTGATTTAGCACAAAACCATTTCTTTTAAACCAGGTCGCTGCCTCTCTTAATGCAGCTTGAGCTTCTATATACACTTCTTCAAAGCTTGTATTTATGTTAAGTAGCGCATATCGAAACTGCACCTTGAATTGGGAGACATTCTATATATTTCCTGATAGGACTTCTCAAGCAAGTTCCAAAACAGGTGTTCGTTTCGTGCCCGGAAGTGACCTCGCCTTTGCAGGGGCTAAAATATATAGAACATTTTTACCTATTTTCTATAGCAGGAGTACGTAAAGTACGTTGCTACCCCTGAAAGTTGAAACCTATGCTAAAACGCCAAAACATCTGTTTCATCATTGTAAAAGCATAATTTAACGAAGTGAAAATATTTGCCCTAGGGTCCCAGGTGGGGTCCAACTCAAAATTTGCAATTGAAAAGAGGGGCAAGTAGCATATCGTTTGAAAGCAAGTGTTAAAAGAAAAAACGATAACAGAAGTCTCACAATTCTATTCAAACTCTGTGCTAAATGGCGGAAGATTCAAAATTTGAAAACAGTGCATGGCCACCACTAGAATTCCTAAACGGTGATACAGATGTAAAAATCACAAAAGTCATGACAATGGCAGCCAGAACAAAAGCACTGGAACGTTCAAACGAATTCGACAGCTACATTCAACAAATCAGGCGAGAGATTGAATAGGATAACTACAACCTTGATGAAATTGTGAATGTTGATCAAAGTGGATTCAATTATGAATTACTAACACCACGAACTCTAACTCAACGTGGAGTAAAAAATTTCGAAACCCAAGTAAGATTCGGATCAAAAATAACACATTCTTACACAGTCCAGGAAGCGATTTCGGCATCAGAAAAAGCTCGTGGGCCCGACTGTCATTGTGTTCCGCGAACCATCAGGGAAATTTGGATCAAGGGTCCAATGTAAAATCCCTCAGTCCCCTGGAGTCATAATCAGAGCCAACAAGTCAGGAATGATGACAAAGGCAATATTCAAGGAATACCTGCCACATCTTGTTTGAGACGTTGGATCTCCGTGTCTTTTGTTGAAGGACGACGCAGCCATCAAGAGAGATCCGGACCTGTATGAAGAGTGTCCTGACTTACATCCACGAACAATCACTCTAGGCTGTACTTCCTATGACAGCCATTCGATGTGGGATATATTCTTTACAGAAAAATGATGGTGAAGCATGCCCACAAGCATGTTCGGAATGAAGGACTTGGAGACAAGCTGGACATGACAAATCGGTATTCCAGTGCTCACTTGATTGGGAAATCAGTTGGAATCACCCCGATTCCAAGATATGATCAAGTACGCTTTCGCAAATGTGGATACATCGACCTTCCTGACGATTTTAGTTACCAGTAAGTGAGGGACTTGTCTTTCAGTTTCCACACAAAGGATCCAGCTTTCTCGACATGTTCGATTCCGGACGACGGACACTGCATGGAGAAGAGTTTTATTCAGTGCAGTTGGTGTCTCCAACCACTGTGCATTTATCACTTCTTCATGAACAACAGCATGGCCGCACCCCTCCACGAGACACTCAAGCTTCACTATCACGCCGTAGAGTGATCGTCATGCATATGGCCCTTATACCTGCATAACAAACATAAAGCCCTGGCAGCTACCACGTTGCTACGACCGTGGCGTGTGACTTACGTGGCTCTCACACATAGACCAGAGCAAAAGCCAAGCTTCAGCAAACAACATTCGACGGAGCCATGTCTTCTAGACTGCTTCTACCAGACGGGCCGTCGGAAAGTTGAAGAGCCATAGCTTATAAACGATATACTTCTTGAACTCTTTGCAAATGAAAACATCGAGGTAGACTCCGCGTGGGACCCTATGAGGGCTCTGGGGTAACCATTTTTATTTAGATAAATTGCACGTTTTAAATACTGTAACACGTGTTTTAGAATTTTGACACCTGTTTCACCGTTTAGGAATTCTAGTGGTCTCCATGCACTGTTTTCAAATTTTGAATCATCCGCCATTTCGCACAGAGTTTGATTAGAGCTGTGAGTCTTCTGTTATCGCTTTTCTTTTAACACTTGCTTTCAAACTATATGCTACTTGCCCCTCTTTTCAATTGCAAATTTTGAGTTGGACCCCACCTGGGACCCTGGAGCAAATATTTTCACTTCGTTAAAATATGCTTTTATAATGATGAAACAGGTGTTTTGGCGTTTTAGCATAGGTTTCAACTTTTAGGGGTAGCAAGTACTTTATGTACACCTATTATAGAAAATAGGTAAAAATGTTCTATATATTTTAGCTCCTGCAAAGGTGGGGTCACTTCCGGGCACGAAACGAACACCTGTTTTAGAACTTGCTCGAGAAGTCCTATCAGGAAATATATAGAATGTCTCCCAATTCAAGGTGCAGTCTCGATATTATCCCTGGTTAGTAAAATGTGTATTGAAAACGAACTGTGAAAATGAAAGATATTTTATTCTGTAGCAAATATTGTACTATTTCTAGTAACTGTTGATGTTTAAAGGTTAAAAGTAGGCATGGCTAATTACGGAAATTTTACTTCCCGCAATCCGGAAAGGAAAATTGGAAAATTCCGAAATTCGGAAAATTCCGGCTTTCGGAAAAATCCGGAATTCGGAAAACATCTGGAATTTAGAAAAATCAAATAGAATTCGAAAAAATGCAACATCGGAAAAATTATGGAATTCTCTAAATTCCGGAATTTTTCTGAATTCCGGAATTTTTCCTAAATTCGGAAAGAGAAATTTCCAATTCCGGAAAGTTTTGGCCATCTCTAGTAAAAAGAAAGTGTTACTGTCCATATTATGACATGTTAAGATGTAGCCTATAACCACTGTAAGAGATTCGAAGCGTCAAAAATGCTTGAATTATGTAATGTGATGAACGGAGTTTGGAGTATGTTTAGTACAAGGGGTCCAGAAGCACGTAAAACACACAAAATTTACAGGAGAAATGAGTGATGCAAGTACTTCGACGTAACATAACGTAACCAAATCTGACCTAGCCTACCATAAACTAACTTAAGCTAACCTTAACTAACCTAAACTTACCTAATATTAGTAAAAATAAGCAAAATTCTATCGGTTTTTGGAAAATTATGCGGGACCCCTACACTAATTTAACATAAGCTAACCTAGCCTAAACTAAACTAAACTAATGTAAGCTAGCCTAAACTATCCTAACGTATTCTAAACTAACCGAATGTGAACAGAAATTACCAAAATTGTAACATTTTTTAGAGAAAAGAGCTGGACCCCTTCTGCTAAACATAGGCCCGGAGTTTTTATACACTGGTATGTAAGGTTATTTATTTTAAGCATGAGTTGAGCTGGTTTCTTATGAAAAGTGCGTACGTGTATGTTGGGGAGGGGTGCCTTATGTCAGAGTGCCTAGGGGCGCCAAAAACTTTAATTCGCCATTGCATATCTTACGTGGCATTCAATACTATTCATTTCACAATTATATTGCTTTTATTTATCTAAATCCATTGAATGTCTCAAATCTAATAATAATCTTGTTCCTTTACAAATCGATACTTTGTCGCTCGAATCGGATGATTATATATACGTTATTACTCTTGAGTATTCCCATCTTGCTTACAGTTAAAAGTAATTAGCTCTTAAGAATAAACGCAGAACCATGAGAGTGCATGAACAGATACGAATAAACAGCTTATGAATGCAGAAAGCAAAAGATGCTTGTAAACATATTCTCATGTATATAACTCTGAAATAATTTAATCACATTGAATTTGTTTAAGTTTGGCTGTTACGCGGCAGGTTGTGTCGAATTTGGTTCTAGAGGACGCAATTAACTAGTCAGTAGCATATTATTTTAACTATCAATTGACCTTTAACAAAATTATAACTTTCATGGATAGTAAAATGTTATTACTAGTCTTTTACCTGGATTACGCTTTAATTAGAGATATTTATTTTGTTTCTTGCTATATGTAATGTTCAATTTCCTCATTCCGTAAAATTCACACTTAGTTTCAATAACAAACATTGTAACACTCGAATTTTTCTTCTTCATCATTATACATTAGTTTTTCAGAAGCAGTATTTTAAGTCTGTATTTCCTTGCCACTAAATTAAATAATTCATTTGATAATTATGAATGAAATGAAATAAAATTATGATCATGCAATAACAGATGAATGACTATTTAGACAAGGCAGTACTGCTGTATCACTGGACCACGCGAAAACCGAAAAAACAAAAAGAAGGATATTATTTAGTTTCTCCCCCATATAATATGAGGGTGGGGTGAAAAGTTCTCGGCCTGACAATGAAAGACTCCGAATTTCAGTTAAAAAGTGATTTTATTTTTTGACATAACCTCCCTTAACTTCAACACACTTGGTCCAGAGTTTCTCAAACATCAGTATTCCTTCCCGGAATCTAGAGTCTGGAAGGTTGTGAAAATAGACATCCATGACCGTCTCAACTTTTTCATTCGATGTGAAGCGCTTTCCAGAAATTTCTTCAAGTTTGAGAACAGATAGAAGTCCGATGGTGCCAAATCAGGATAATATGGGGGATTGCCGAGCAAATTGTATCTCAAATCCTACAGTTTTCCCATCGCCAACGCACCCTTGTGCACAGGTGAGTTGTCTTGGTGAAAGATGATTTCTTCTTCTTCAAGCCAGATCACTTGTCGCGAATTTTGGCATCCAGCTGGTCGAGAAGGCTGTACGTTTCCGGCCGATACGATCGTCTTCGCTTTCTTCGGCGCTGCACCACCGGCTTCCACCCACTGCTTGGACTGCTGTTTTATTTCCGGCGCGTAGTGATGAACCCATGTCTCATCCATTGTCACAAATCGCCAAACAAAATCGGTCGTATCCCTTTTGAATCGGTCCAAAGATTGCTGCGAAAATCGTTTTCGTATTTGTTTTTGGTCGGCAGTCAGCAAATGCGGTACCCATGTTGCGCAGAGCTTTCGCATCCCTAATTCTTTGTGCAAGATGTTTTGCACCAGTTCTCCGATATCCTCACACTCTCAGCTCACTCACTAACCTTCACTCGCCTGTCGTCCACCACGATATAATGCCCTTTTTAGATTGTTTCCTGTGTGGTTGCGCTTTTCGGCCTTGCTTCACGTGGGTCATCTTCGAGGAATGTGCGGCCACGTTTATATTCAGCTTCCCACTTTAACGGTTGACATGGAAGGAGCAGAGTTCCCGTACACTTTTGTCAACTTCGGATAAATTTCCGTAGGGGTTAATCCATCCAAAACGAAAAATTTGATTACCGCGCGATATTCAAGTTTATCCATTTTCATAACTAGCACGCAAGACGTCTAATGCAACAATGCCTGCACACAAACTACTTGAGAGAATAAGTGGACACTTGTTATACGAACAACTGAAAGGCGCCCCCAGGCAAGAACAACAAAATCTTGCTGATTGGAGTGCCATCTTTGGATCAGGTCGAGAACTTTTAACCCCGCCCTTGTAGTGACCCTGGCTCACTTAATAGTGATTATTGTTTGAAGTACAGTATGGACATATGACATAAAAACCAGTGTATAAAACACGAACCAACTTGTGCTAGGTGGGCACTAAAATGCATGAATGCTATCTAAAGCCCTGTATTCACTTGGTCGACTTGGTCGCATGTCTAAATCCACATTTGGACCTAAATAGAAATGACTAGGATGAATCAGATCGGTACATGTGTTCAATTATTTCAACCGAAACTGAATTCTGCTTGTCGGCCCGCTCTTCTTTGGTCGATTCAAAATTGACTGGCGATTATAAAGATGTCCTAGCGGAAAGTAATTGGAACAATCTGCCGTGTTATAGCAGAAGAATTAAGGAACGAAATTAAATTAGCAGTGATAAGAAAAAAGAAAGAAAATGGTGTTGCATAAGGGAATTGAAACAGTAGTAATTAGGAGCATCATACACGTGTACTTCGATGGAATAATGTTCAGTAAATGATCCTTGTGTAGCTTTAAGCACTTGTCATGGTTTCACAGTAATAACCCTGAACCTGTAAACATAAAATACACTTTCCCTATATTATAGAGAAACACTCCTCTGATTGAAATTAATATATTACACAGTCGTCTTTTATATGGATTCACTCATCGCAACCGTAGTGTACAACCGTAAACATAAATTATTGCTTACCTACATTTTACAAAAATGCTCCGCCAGTGGAAGTCATTATTATATTAGTCTTCATTCAATTATAGTCAACTCATTTTAACCATAAAATAGTCATTTCTATAACGATCTATTGTAAATTTGCACTATACAATGTATTAAATAGTGAAAAATGATATGTTTTAAAAAAATCATCTCGCAAAATTGCAGTTCTTTACTAGGATAATCATTACTAAGTGAAAACCGTGCAGTCTCAGTTTGGGTATACTTACTTAGAATTATAATATATCAATTCATTTCAACGGCATTTTTACTCTTGCAGAAGGGAAGACTTGCATTACTGGATGCAGATTTACTTTAAAAAGGATTACCTGTTATTGGTACAAATAGAGAGTAGTGCCATAAATACTAACAATAAATGCAAAAGCACTAACCAACTTGTCGTAGATAGATACTGAAAGCGAGAATGGTAGGAATTAGATTTCTGGGCATTCGGCATCTAAGGCCATGTTAGCTTATCACGTTTTTGAGGGATGATGTCCCTTGGCGAGCATACTATCCGGGAAAAGGGAAGGAAGTGGTTCGAGGTAATGTGGCATCGATATAGGAATGGCGTCGAAATTCAATTTTATTTTTATACAAATGTTTGTTTTAGTTCTTTTGTAGTGTGATACATATTTCCGGAGTGTGAACTTTTCTGATGATAATAATATTCAGAGTGAGTGGGGGGAAGATGCCATAGTTTTTAATCATAAGACAATAGGAAACAGAAAAATACGAGTTGAAGACTGAAACTTACAGGATAAGTAGTTTAGTCCTTCCGCTAGACCCTGTATGACGGTCGTGAAAGAACTATGTACGGTAAGTGACAGAGGGGCGGATAAATAAACATCTCCAAATAGGCATCTTTCCCGCATTGTCGATGTAAGATGCCTATTTCTTGTGCGTAAGATGCCACACCTTTTTTGGCATTATATTACCGTAAGATTGGTTAATAGAACGATTTTTGTTTATTGTAATGTCTAATAAATTATGTATCAATACAATACTGAGAGCGGCTTAGTCTAATGTACGCAAATAACCTATATGGAATGCGTGTAAATAATACAACAGTCAACACACTGTAGGAAAAACCATCGACCATAAAGAAAATCGTACTAGGAAAAGAAAGTAATTTTGATACAATTATAATAGGTTAAGTAAACATTAAGGCAATACCAGAAAATCCAATAAACATTTGAACAATGAATACAGTGTCAGGAATGTTAAACCGTTGGGCACTATACATGTTCAGAAAACTATATCGTGCAAACAGGTACTTGTAAACGTAATGTGGTGCATTATTTTGGAAGATAGTGTGACATGAGCACAACCCTATCTGCTCGTTAACCTGTAAGCAAAACAAGTAGGGTCTAAGATTTCATTAGCCTGTACGATTACAAACAATTAGAGCACTTAGCAGGATCTTCAAAACATGTAGCATGAAACCATTTGTGACAGGCAATTCACCGTATCCAATCCACTTTATGACTATCTGGATCAAAATAATACAACACTGCAATAGTTATCCGATTGTGCAGCATAAGTACTTTTCCTTCTTTCCCTGATGTTGGTGTAAAATTGTTTCACAGACGTGTTTGGAACATTCAAATTCAATACAGACGTCTGTCATTTACATCGTACATTTCTTGGTACGAGAACTGATTAAGAACAAATATCATTGAAAGATACATGCAGAGACGTTTGAATTGCAGTGGTCAAGTCTACATTCGTCGAAGGCAGGTCAGAAAAAGTAGATATTGTTGGCGTATCTTCACGTGAAAGATAATCAGGCGATGTCTTTGTAGACGTAAGTGAGTTTGTAGTTCTTCTTCCGTACTGAGGAAGGCGAGATGTTCCCGGCTGCGGCTCCAATTCAATATCAATAGAGGGGACTTTTTTATTTTATTTTATTTTTTTAGAATATCTGAGTTCGTACAGTTTGAAGCGTGGCCGTCAACGATGAGTAATATCTTCCCGGTCTACGCAGGTCTACGTGGAATGAAGTAATGCTGTAACCAGGTCATGAAAATGCCAGAATTGACGTACGCAGATTCCTGATTCGTTATTATGGTTGTAACATTGGGCATAGAATCCGCCCACACTTGCTTTTTATTCTTACCTTTAAAAATGCATGTAGAATGCACGAAGACATCTTCTTTTCTGCAAAATATTATGACAGAAATGTTCCATCATTTTCGCCAGACGTAAGTTGGTTCGTTGAAGACCCTTCAACACCAATAACGTGTTTTACACGTGCGTTCATCTGGAGACGGTTTCATCGACATCGGCGGAATTTGGTAGAATTATGATGCCTGGAATGCATTCATCTCTTCTGTTCGTAGTTGTTCTACTGCGAATTGCAAGCTTTCTTCTGGCCACTCCGCTTGAGACATTCGTTGATATATCCGTGGAATTATCTGCAAAGACAAAAAA
Organism: Thermobia domestica; assembly: GCF_964235325.1. Taxonomy (NCBI): domain Eukaryota; kingdom Metazoa; phylum Arthropoda; class Insecta; order Zygentoma; family Lepismatidae; genus Thermobia; species Thermobia domestica. Next base: position 177,261,355 of record NC_137456.1, read on the forward strand.
TGGCATATTTAGTCACTATGACAGCAGTAGAATCGTGTATATCGAATGAGAAAAGCAACTGTTATGTTAGCTTTCACATTTGCATCAATCTGCAGGTATCCACATATTTCTCTTGAATTTTCTGCTGCCCTGGGCAGCTTATACTACAGCATGCAACTCAAACATTATAGGCATTTTGCACCGCACATTTTTAGGCATCTATCCGATTCAGCGGTTCAAGATCCCTAATCCCTTATCTACACGCCATGTGCCTCCAACTGCACTTGACTCATATCAGTACATGGCATAACGTGTCTTCATGTTTCTTGCTCAGTTTCAGAATAATAACTTTAATAGCTACTTATTAACGACGACTTATGTGCACTTCCCCAACCATTTTAGCTATATCAAAGGGTACTTACCGTACTTCTTTTCTTCTTTTCATTCACACATTACTTCAATCACCTTATGGTTTTGGCGAAGTAACAGACATACAATCCTCTCTGCTGCGGGCATTCTCCTGCTATGTCGTTGCGTAAGTTCGAAGCAGTGTGTTTGTAGGCATCTTCAACGCATAGGCATCTCGCCCTCACACACTCAATATTTATAATGTTTATAGCTGAAGAACAACTAGTTTAACACGGGCGATTTCGGGCAATATGACTGCGCCATTTTGTATAACAAACTATAGTGTATATCAATTTGCTTAATTCAAGCCTATACTTTTTCAACATTTATAGTGCAATAGCTAACATGGCTTATGGGTGCATCATCTAATATTTTCAACCACAATAGTGGTTCAAGAACAAAGGAAAGGAAGAAAGCGGCCTAAGACATATATGTTAGGTACCACCCCGGCATTTGCCTAGTGTGAATGAGAAAAAGCCAGGAAAAACTCATTCACGATAGCTAGCCTGGAAAGGATTTTAACACTGTTTGACCGAACGCCTCCACCGGGAATCGAACCCAAGACCACTCGCACCGAAGGCAAAGCGAGAATGGTATCCAAGCCACACAGGGTAGGAGTAGCGAAAGCTTTGCTTAGCACAAAATATTAGATTATATTTAACAGATAGTATCATAAGACTTACCATGTTAGAAATGGGTGCAGATGTTGTTTTGGCGCACCACATTTTGGAATATTTACAAGTAAGATTCAATACTTTGTATAAAAATACATTTTTATCGGCAACAGATTTTTCCAGGCATCAGAATTAAGTGCAAGGTAATACACCTGTATTTTAGGTTTACAAGTATTAGGGTTACTAGTGTAAAATCATTACAAGTGCTTTACCACGGATAAAATCAGTGAGTGCATATGAAATATTCTTCTATTAGATGCTTTTTTCCACTGGCAGCATGTTTCTGCACAGTGAATATGACATTTATTTTATGTTTACAAGTGCAGCGTTACTAGTATGAAACCATGCGAAGTGCTATTGAAACTCGTATCTTTGCCAAAATCAACTTCTTTTCACTACCATCGATTGCGCGAATACCTATCATCGCTGGCGCGCCAGGGCCCTTTGGACACACCCCGCTTTACCATTTGGGTTCAGCAGCTTCGCCCTGACCTGACTCGCTTAAATAGTATTTGTGCTTTTATTGACCACCTAGCACAAGTTGGTTTGTGTTTTTACCACTGTAGCTTTCATTTAACACGTCTGGAAGCCGTATTTATATGGAAATCGTAAAAGAATTGTAATTTTTCAACAATTACTTCTTGTGGTCCCTTTGAATTTTATCTATGCTAAGTGAGATATTTTCATGTTGCCCAGTGCAAACCTTTTAGGGGATAATAAGAAGGAAATTAGTGGAAGAATTATAATTTCCTTTCTAGTGGTGCGGCAAAAGTAAACATGTACATACTAATAGAGCTATACAATATAGCGTAAAAAGCAATCAGCTTCATGAACCAAGCTGTCTTTGGTTGGGTTATTTTTTCCAAACCTGCACCCGACCTTTTCGAAGCATTTAGATATTTTTAATTTTATTCCGTTGATCCATAGTTCTAATTTTTTAAATCCATATGACGAACGACTGCTTCTAGTGCTGTTTCTTTAGCAAAAATATTCTTGTAAAGAGCATTTTCTGTATTTCATAAGCATTAATTTCCTCCCATATTATTATAAAAGTAATATCATCTTAGCTGTACCGAAACTGCCTTCTCCAAGACACTTTTCCTTTCCACTGAAAACGTTTTGGAATCAGGTGTTTACCTGAGGCAACCAAGTCATCTTCGCCAGGCAGTCTGATCGAATCGACCCCAGAAAATAGAATGTGTTTCAATTCAGTTGCCAGTCAATTAGTCGCTTTCGACGAGCAGGCGATTCAATCGAAATCTTGTTTATACAGTCGACTGAGTCAAAAGTGACGTCAGTTCAAGTAAATCGACCACAAATCGACTAAGTAGACCCCTATAAACGCCCCATAACCGAGCCAGAGCAGGGGCGCAGCAGAGAGGCCCGAGTCGTAGAGAAAGGTGTACCGTAGGGTGGGCCGAATTTCAACTTTTTTCGAAAATCGATTCGGCGAAGCGGTTAAAGGGTGTCTTTTAGTGGACAATGTGTGCCAAATTTTTTCAGAATTTTTAGTCAACGCCTACGCCTTCATGTGAAGCATCGAGGTTTTATGGAAAATGTATGCAACCCGCACAACACGGCACAATATTGTACGTTTTTCGATGTGTAAAAAACATATATTCTCGTTTTTCTTAGATTCAACCTTAGGGGCGGGGGCCACGGTGGCTCAGTGGTAGAGCGTTCACCTCTGGTGCTTGGGGTCCCGGGTTCGATCCCAGTCCACGCCAAGTGAACTTTGTGGTGGACAAACACCGTGTGCGTGGGTTTTCCCGGGGTTCTCCCGTTTCCTCCCACTTTCTTCATTCCACCATTTCATTCATTACTCATCATCACCGTCTCCTTTAGCCTAATCGGCATAATCATGAGACGTAAAACTCAAAGATTTCATTTCAACCTTAGGGGCAGCTTGAACTGTACCTAATTCACCTTCCCAAGGGCCACTTAGTTCTTCGCAGTGCAGTTCTTTGCTTAAATACGTCAAATGGCAACGTTTAAGGCATGAAGGGTGCGTTTTTTATTTGTTATGTACAAAAAAATGTTCAGGCTAAGAGTAGGGGTTATATACTTATTTATGTACGTATTTATTTATCTTTTGCTCTAATGCAATTCATTATCAACATTGACGATAATTTATTCTTTGTCCAAACTAACCCAGAAGTCATCACGAGGAGCTGACTTCATTTCGAGTTCCACCCACTTTAGTTCCGCCCTCCCGCTCTGTATAATTTTCTGCCATGGCCTTACTTGCTTGCGTCCTCACATACTTGCTTTACTTTCTAGATGGCATAGTATTATTTCCATCCGAATGTTGACATCCCCTTGCTAGAAACCAAGGCACAGCGTATGAATCGATCACAACCTGCCGGCCCACACATGGATTGAGAAGGTTGCGTCACGAAACCTTCTATTCGCTCTACTGCTTGGGTATGGCATGGTAACGTAGTTATTTCTTCTCCGGGCATTGCAGCTGACTAAATGTGTTTTTCAATCTTGTCGTCGGAGACCATCTTCGTGAGCGCAGATTCTGTTAGGGTCAAACTCATCCACTCCGTCATGTCGTAGTAATCGTCCGCATGAAAATTTATTTTTAAGAACTGCGAATTATTGGGAAATGCAGAGAGTACTATCTGCTTAGTTTCCGTGGGTAGATACGGAACCCAATTCGGCTAGCTCTCCCAAATTCCATAAATTCCGCGGTCCTTGACGGCATGATGGCTTTTGCTGGGTGGCAAACCAAACCCGGGAATACACCATGACGATGTATTGTACAAGAGACATGAATGCCTCGCAAGATCTCGCTGTGCCAATGTATTATCCAAAAGTGTATTATCACCTGGAATTCAACTTTTCCTGCAATAGCGTTCAACCCAAAACGCTCGGCGGTTGAGTTGGTTACGAATTCGAAAGGCGTTGGACCAAACCTCAATTTTGTCACAAATATATCAGTATGGCAAACTGCAAATAAGAGAATGAACCAAATTGTTAAGAATGACCAATTTATTATCGTGAAGCAGTTGGATGGCATCAAGTTACAAAATGATCTTATTTAAGCAGTTCAAACAAGATGAATGACAAGAAACAGATATCAGAGGAAAGCATTTCTCTCCTTCCTCCCAAAAAAGAATCTCATAAAAAAGAAAAAGTTACATAAAGTGATGGTTTAATATAAAAGCCTAACAGCACAAAAACAAACATATACACCAAACGAAAAAAGGGACAAACATAGAATAAGGGACACCACTGGAGTAGAAGGCTTGCGGCCCTCCCATGCAAGATAAAGAGATGTGACCCCAGTTGTAAACCCCATTGTTATAATAATAATAATAATAATAATAATAATAATAATAATAATAATAATAATAATAATAATAATAATAATAATAATAATAATAATAATAATATAATCGAAGCACTGGCTTTGGCACGTGATTTTTTGTTTCTATATATTTGCCGAGAACAGAAAAGTTCTGGCGCCTAAGAAATTGCACCATATAATATTGCAAATTTGCAAGTGAATATATTTACATTGCAATTTGTGGTAATAAAGAAATTATGATTAGAACACGTTATTGTAACAAGTAAGTTTTATTTCTTCATCTATCGCAAATCTTAGGGGCTCCCTATACCTCGTCACCCCCGAATATCGATATTGAAACTTTAGAAAGATATATTCATGTTCATATATTTGCGATAACGAATGTTTTATATGACAATATGGATATCGACGATAGCGAAATATCGACACATCACACAGGCCCAGGTCCGAGAAGTGATGTTTAAAATATACTGGAATCAACAATCAAATTCTATTTATAAATATGTTCTCCATTTCCGTATCTAATGTTGAGGGGGAAGGGTGTGAACCCGAATAGAAATTTTACGAAAAAAATGATAAAATAAAAGTAGGTTTTCCGTTTCCCCTTTTATATAAAACTATTAACAGAAAACTATTGTTATAATTTACCTTTTACTTATCTTTGTAATTGTCATCACAAATCAGCGACAGTACACATACTTCACATAGTATAGCAATACACTCTGTAATTGTTTACAGCCAAGCAAGCCGGAAGATGGATTTCCTGTGATATTACAGCGGAATGTTCTACAAAATAATCATAATTCATTGGCCATATTTCTATCAGTACTTTTGCACGGACTGAAAGTTACAATACCAACACAACTAGAAATAAGAGATTTCATTCCTTTTCTTCTTCAGACTAAAAGACTTCTGTATTTTGCTGAGATTTTGATTTTTTTTTTTTTTTAATTTAAGTCCCCTATTCTGGGTTAATTCTGGCTACCGGGGTTTCGGTAGCCAAAAGAGTAAAGTTTGTCTATTCTCAAACCTCGGCAATTTGTGAAAAGAGATTTCACAGTTCATGTTGTTATTTTTTCGTTAAAAAACACTTCTACTAGACTCTATTCATTGTGAATTACTGAACTTAAACATTTACAGTTATTGAAAAATGAATAATTATTTTTAAACATAAAAGATCATTACAGTTCAGTAGAATGCAGTAGTAGATGGAAGTGAATGAAAACACTGTTTATTTGTTGAGATGTGCAAACAGAATGTGAATAATAAGTGTTTATTCAGCCATACTCTTGTCCACAGGCGGATCTACGATGGACTTCTGGGGGCGAGGTGGGTTGTAATACTGCTACTTAAAGCTACTTTTAAGAGCTCCAAACTATGGGATGGGTATTATTTATATATAAAATAAGAAATTTCCCTCTTCTGAGGGGCGATCGCCCTGATCGCCCCCTGGATCCGCCTCTACTCTTGTGTAGCAGAGTTTGAAGACATTTAGCTCGGGTCTGGTGTTCACGCTGCTGATCCTAGTTTCTAGGTGTGGGCAGATGCAAAGTGGAGCAAGTATTATTTGAAACTTGACTCGAAAAAGATTCTCCAACTGAAGTACAGTAACTTACTGTAACTTACATTTTTCGAATTAACTTTGTTTTTGTTATGTATTTTTTTGAGCGTTCATGAGAGAGATAGCTTACAAGTAACAGTTCCGAAATGTAACACTCCGATTTTAATCAAATTTGGCAGGTAGATATTACACATAAAATAATCGAATATGTTTTTTTTATTTTCCGCGGGAAAACGGTTTTAGGGTGCAAAAGCCCCACCAAAACTTTATAATTTGACACACGAAAGAGAAGACAAAATGAACCGAAGAGAATGGCATGGTGTGCAGATATTGCAGACGTAAAATGAGGGAATACAGGTTTCGTATTTTCCTTTTTCGGGGCACAGACCTCTCCAAACTTTTTATCTTAAAATATCAAAAGTGCTAGTAACAGTATGTCAGATGTTTGTAAAGGACATAAAGAATTACAACGAAACTGTGTATGGACAATAAGCAAAAAATAAACGAATACTGATTTTTTTATTTTCTGCGGGAAAACGGTTAAGTGGGCAAAAACCCCACCCAAAATTTTAAAATTGATGCCCGAAAGGCAAGAAAAAGTGAACCGAAGTGAATGGCATTGTGTACAGATATTGCAGACGTAAAATGAGGGAATACAGGTTTCGTATTTTCCTCGAAAGAACGGTTGTGTGGGGCACAGACCCGTCCAAACTTTTGATGATGAAATGTGTAAACGACATGTCAGAAGTGTGTAAACGACATGAAGAATTGCAACGAAATTTTTTGTGTGGACAATACGCTAAAAAGAAACGAATATGGATTTTATTTTCTGCTAAAAACGTTTTTAGGGGGCAAAAGCCCCCATCCAAAATTTTGAAACTTGTCACCCGAAAAGCAAGAAGCGAACGGAAGTGAATGCATTTTGCACAGATATTGTAGACATAAAATGAATGAGTACGGGTTTCGTATTCTCCTCGAGAAAACGGATGGGTAGGGCACGGACTTCTCCAAACCTTTGATTACAAAATATTAAAAGTACTTGTAACAGTGTGTAAAGGACATGAAGAATTAGAAGGAAACTGTGTATGGACACTACGCAAAAAATAAAAAAAAAAAACACACACCTGCTTTCTATTTTCTGCGGGGAAACGGTTTCGGGTGAGAAAGCCCCTACCAACAATTTTGAAAGTTGACACCCGACAGGCAAGAAGAAGTGAATGAAATTCTGCACAGATTGTATACATAGAATTAGGTAATACGGCCTTCGTATTTTAATGAAAAGAAAACGGTTGAATGGGGCACGGACCGCTCCAAACCTTTTATCATGAAATACCAAAACTGATAGTAACAGTATATCAGATGTGTGTAAAGGACATGAAGAATTGCAAGGAAACTGTGTATAGACAATACGCAAAAAATAAACGGATACGATCTTTTATATTCTGCGGAGAAACGGTTTTTGGGAATGAAAGGCCCGTCCAAAATTTTGGAATTTGACCCTGAAAGGCAAGAAGAAGTGGACCGAAGTGAATGAATTGGGCACAAATATTGTAGAGGTAAGATGATGCAATACGGGTTTCGTATTGTCCTGAAAAGAAAAAAAACTGTTGAGTGGACCGAGACGTTGAGCGGCGGAAGGAATGGACCGAAGCGAATGAAATTGTGTGTAGATATTGGATATGTAAAATATGGCATTTCGTGTTTCACAAGTTTCTCCATCTGATTTCTTTAAATGTGTCAGATGAACGACTAGCACAAACAGTATAGCGTATTTTATAGTATTTCTAGAGGCACCTTTAACACTTACAATGTTTTTCCACATAAACAAAAACACCTGTCGATTTATTTCCAGTTTGCTGTTGATGTGCCAAATAGAAGCAAACAGATAGGGACACTTGAGAAACACAAAAGGCCTTATTTTACATAGGGTCTATATAATATCTACACACAATTTCATTTGCTTCGGTCCACTCCTTCCTGTGCTATTACGGCAACATTTACTTTTTTTCGGATGGGGCCTAGGCCCCAACAATGTATTTCCGCACAAATTAAAACACGTTTCTTTTATTGTTTTGCAAATTGCCCCTATACGAATTTTCGGTGCAATTCTCCATATTCTTTAGCAACTTCCGACGTATACTTATTTGCACTTTTGATATTTCGTAATCACCGGTTTAGAAAATCTGTGCCTCACTCAACCGCTTTTTCCCAGGAAAATACGAAACCCTATTATCTCATTTTACGTCTACAATATCTGGCAGAATGTTATTGAATTCGGTGCATTTCTTCTTCCCTTTTGGGTCGGAAATTTCAAAATTTTGGGTGGTGGCTTTTGCCCCTAAATTGGCTTTTCCGCAGAAAATAAAAAATCGCATTCGTTTATTTTTTGCGTATTTTCCCTACACAATGTGTCGTTCTTCCTTTAAGCACTTATGGCATACTGTTATAAACACTTGATATTTCACGATCAAAGTTTTGGAGGCGTCTATGTCCCACCTAAACGGTTTTCTTTTGTCAAGAAAAAAAAACCGTATTCCTGCATTTTATGTTTACAATATCTGTGCACAATTTCATTCACTTCGTTTTACTTCCTCTAGCCTTTCGGGCCTCAAATTTCAAAATTTTGGATGGGGGCTTTTGCTCCTTAAAACCGTTTTTCCGCAGAATTTACAAAAACCCGTAGTCGTTTTTTTTTTGCGTATTGTTCATACTCAAAGTTCCGTTGCAATTCTTCATGTCCTTTACACACATCTCACATACTGTTACTAGCAGTTTTGATATTTCGTGATTAAAGTTTTGGAGGGGTCCGTGCTCTACCCAACCGTTTTATCCACGAGAACACGAAACATTATTCCCTCATTTTATGTCTACAGTATGTGTGTACAATTTTTTTGACTTCGGTTCACTTGTTTCTGACTTTCTGGCTTCAACTTTCAAAATTTTTGGTGAGGGCTTGTGCCTCTATACCGTTTTTCTGCAGAAAATAAACAACTGTGTTCGTTTATTTGTTGCGTATTGTTCACACACAGAGTTTCGTTTCAATTCTTCATGTCCGTTACACGCATCTGACATACTGTTACTAGCACTTTTGATATTTCCTGAACAAAGTTTTGGAGAGGTTCGTGCCCCACCTAACCGTTTTTCCAGGAAAATACGAAATCCGTACTTAATCATTTTATATCTACAATGTGTGTGTACAATTTCGTTGACTTCGATTCACTTGTTTTTTTGCCTTATGGGCGTCAACTTTCAAAATTTTGGGTGGAGGCGTTTGCCCCCTAAAACTGTTTTCCCGCAGAAAATAAAAAAAAAAACATATTCTTTTATGTGTACTATCTACCTGTCAATTTTTATGAAAATCGGAGTATTACACTTGGGAAGTGTTACTTGTTAGTAACTAATATTTCTTTAAAATTTCATGAAGAAATAGTGGGAATTAAAGATGATATAGCGAAAAATTCAGATGAATTGTAACTTTCGGCTCCTACCAACATTGAAAGAAATGACAGCACAGGTATTTGGAATCAAGGTAGACATGAAATTTGAAACTGAGATTTCACTATATTTCTGTCATCATTTTAATGCACACTGCAAAGTTCCTAAATGCTAATTAAGTCAGGATTTTACTTCCAAATACAGTTGCAACATAATAATTCTTGTTAGAAAACCCGAATCGGCAATGCACATTTAAGATTAGCCTATACTTTATTTAGCATGGGATAAAGGTGAAGAGTGTAACCTAAGTGTGTGGCCAAGTGGGTTGCGAGGTGATTTAGTAAATTGCATGTCTTCTACTCGGAAGTTCGAGTTCTCCTTAATCGTTTCATATTGTTTTAAAACAAAATATTTTTTTAATCATGAAGTACATTAGCACACACTACATGGATTACAATTTATATTATGACAACCTATACTATGAGCTTTAATATTAAAAGTGCAGACTCGATAATTATTACGTAGAAAGTTTTCAATAGATTCAGTGCTTGATCGTGCCGTCTGTGAATGTTATGAAATATGACTTGGTTTCAACAGGCGCGGATCGAAGGGGGCTATAGGGGCTATAGCCTCACTTGACGCTCAGGTATACACTATATAAAATGGGTTTCAATCCTGCTTTCTTTACATATGATAAAGTGGGAAACTAGGGTTTAGCCCCTCCCTTGATCATATCCTGGGTTTGCGGCTGCGTTTCAATATTATTATAATCAAGGGTGTTAATATGTGTGGTCAGAACTTGCGCTTCTAGAAGCCTCAAGTTCACACGCCATAAAATAGCATTTCTGCATTACGCACCTTTTCAACTACTTTCAATATTTGTATGTACGAGACGAACTCTCCTCAAAAAGATTGCTTTATTGGATACTGTATTTTTGACGCTGCTTCCTTATCAAATATGTAGTTTTATTTAACGTAGAATTGCATACACCAAAACAGTTGAAAACTTTCTCGTTGTATTAATTTTACTTGAGTTGATTTTGAGTTTAACGTACTTTTCAACAGCGAGGGTATATGAGACGTGGACCTACTGATTAACGTGCAATCAGAACCACACGAGCTCTCATCGGGAATGGAACCTGCGTCTCCGACGTCTTAACTTTACTTGATTTGGATTCGAACGCTCTCAAGCGGATTTAAGAGGGTACACTTGCTACTCCTGAGCTTTTCAATGTATGCATATTTTAGTAATTATATTATTTTACTTTTCAAAGGTGTAATCATTTCGTTTTTTATTTAAAATTTTCTTGATTTATACGTAGTCAGTGTTGAACACAGTTGAAGACTAACAGATAATAGTATGCAATAATAATAATAATAATAATAAAGGAGCTAAGTGATAAATATATTTTTCAGCCTTCTATTACAATTCCTGCGGTCTTCCCTGAATCTGAATATATTGTTTTTATAATGAATGAAAAGGTTGCAAACAACAATTTGGCAAATATGATTTGTTTAAAAGACAAAACACGCCTTATCAGTTGTTTTACAAAGAACTAAGCAACTGACCTTGCATCTGTTTTTTAAACACAATGTTACAAGGCACAGACACGCAGTAGAATCCACGCCTGCGGGCAGCTTGCCTTTTTGCCTGAGAGCAGCTTCAGTACTAAAATGAAAGCTTTCATTCTGTCAACATATTGTGTAGCTATCAGTCAATCACATAGCTTCTTTCCAAAGGTTTGATTATAACAGGTTAATAAAACCACGTTCTTGTAGACAGTGCTATGGAAAGGTGGAATTTCACAAAAAGATTTTGTTCATTAGATAGAAACCAAACTCTGTCGTACCTTGTAATCCCCCTCTTTAATACACACTGTGTGAAATTTAACTTGTATACTGTAGTGAGTTACACGAAAGAGAATCTTATTTTTAAAAAGTGACATTATCAAATAAGATTGACCAATCACAATATATTCAAGCAGAGATTTTCACCCTAGTGAGGGTGGCCCTCTTGAGAGTATCCTCATTCTCAAATTCCCTCTCCCACAATGACAACAGGCGAGGACAAGTTTCCAGCACCAGGGCGATGGACAACTCCATTCGTGATGGCGAGGGTGAACGAGGGCGAGGGCCAACTGCCACTGCGACGACGAGGTTTAATTTAATTCGCGAGAAAGTTGTACGCGAGGGAGAAGGACAAAGCTTAAAAACAACTATTTTGGAAATTGCTGTTCGACCACTGTTGAAGGGAAGTAAAATTTAAAATAATATCTGGTATGTCCCCTAGAATGATGAAAAGTTGGTGTCATGGCAAGATCATAGATAGGTCATATTCTTCCTTTCATTTAATTGCAGTAGACAACTTCTTTTGTGTACTTCTACATACTTATTAAAATAATAATACAAATGAAAATAATATTTGTATGTTTCCGAGGAAACTTTCCGGATAGAAATAGCGCTACGTTTAGAAGCGAGTATATCTGATTGTTGTCCTGCCTGTGATGGAGACTATTTAGATAAAATCTGTCTACACTGTCATGTTTAAACAGTGTTGGTGGACATACAGTCAATCTCGAGGTTTAATAGTAAATGACATAACCTTAAAAGCGATGATATCTGCACAAACAATCAGCTTGAGAACCAAGAGAATGCAGTGGATGAGATACAAAAAAATTGATGGAATGATTTTGGTTCATAGATGGCCATTTTTTGCACTGGGGTCTCTCGGGCTCGTGCTTACTTCTTTTAACTGGGCTCGCACTCACTCGCGCTCGGGCTGTTCCCTCAGTTGGACTCGCGCTCTGACTCAGCTCCCTCATTTGGACTCGCGCTCGGAATCACTGCCCTCAGTTGAGCTCTCACTCATTTGGGCTCACGCTGACTTATTTCATTGGGGCTCGGACTCGCACTTAATTATTGAGCCCGAGCCCGGTTGAGAACGAATGCCGAGTTCGCGAGCGTCGGGTTTGTGAGTTTGGAAGCCTATGGAATGGGCTGATTAATGGTGCACTCTCCCCTCCAATTTCCACTCCTGTTGGAGTTGTTACCATTAATTGTAATTTTTAACTGTTTTATTTTTGTGACAGCCCAAACTATTAACTGGATGAATATTTGTTAAAATTATGTCAGTCACTATTGTATCGTTTCTCACTGTTTCTGCTTTTAGAATTTACGTGGATAGAGCTATTATTTGTTAAAAATGTATTTTTTCTTGCCCCTAAATAGAAATACCTGACACGTTAATACTGAAATTTTGTTAAAACAGCTGCTTTAACAAAATACATTTAACCAGTTTCACAAGACATAGGTTATTTATGCAACTGATATATCTTGTTTTTAACTTACACACAAATTTTTAGTTTTTTTGTGTTTGTGTATGTGTGAAAGTGAGAGAGAAGATAGTTTTTTATCATGCGATCGAACCTTTGGAGTTATTAGTTGAAATTTAAGGATACATTACAGGTATTCAACATTCGTGAAATTACAGAACTTATAATCATAGCTGCTAAAAGTTTACAGAAAGTGTTAAACTTTACGGTAAAGGGATTAACAGGATCTGATATCAGTGATTATACGTAGGGCTGTGCGATATCCGGTTTTGAATATCGAACTTCGATATCGACCAAATATCGAAAGTCGATCGATATATCGAATATCGAAATATCGAAGGTTTGATAATATATCGGTCGATAATATCGAAGTATCGAAATATCGAAAAATATCGAAATATCGAAAAATATCGAAATATCGAAGTATCGAAAAATATCGAAGTATCGAAATATCGAAGTGTCGAAATATCGAAAAATATCGAAGTATCGAAATATCGACGTATCGAAAATATCGAAGTATCGAAATATCGAAGTATCGAAAAATATCGAAGTATTGAAAAATATCGAAGAAAAAAATGCTATGGATATTAGAAAGTAGGACATGACAGTGCTTGCTTCTAAGCTTTCCAGCCACTTTCAGGGCCAGTTCTAATAAAATGTCTCGATATCTCTTAACCGTCAGATAAGGCAAACCGTCAGATGTGAGGTGGAAAATTTTCTTCTATACTTTTCCGGAAAATGTCCCGTTCTTAACAAATATCAGTGATCAAGTAACAGTTCCTCAGTATTCATAAAATTGATTGAAATCATGTATAAAAATGTTAAAAAGTGAAAGATCGTTTAAAGAATCTGAAAATTTTCATGGCTCACACAATTTTCAGTACTGTGTAGGAACAAGTGAAATAATGTTTCATAAATCGAAATATTTTGTGTCTTGTATGTAAAAATTGAAGAATTTTTTATGAGTCGGAAAATTTTCGACATTTTGAAGCAAAAACTAAAACAACTTTTTGTGAATCGGAAAGTTTTATTGCTCTGTAGAAACAAATGTAAGGAATTTTCATGAATCGGAAAAGTTTTCATCACGATGTAGAAACAAGTGAAAACACTTTTCATAATCCGGACAGTTTTGGCTATTATGTATAGTGATGTTAGGTGGGAAATTTTCCACTATATTTAACTGCACATTGAGATATACGATTCCTGTAGAGGAAAATTAGACAGCAACAAATTATAATTTTCCAATTAGATTTCGGGAACCAGAAAATTTTCTAATATTTCAAGTTGGGAAGTAAAAATTTACGTAGTGTCTCTCTCTCTCTCTCTCTCTCTCTCTCTCTCTCTCTCTCTATTATATCTACTTATTTATAAATGTTGCAGAATGTAAATCTATAAAAGTAGTAAAGCTATGAGAAAACAGTCTTATGCGTATTAAACTGACGAAGACTAATATTGTAAGATCAAAGGTGGATTCTGAGGGAAGAACGCATTCAAGTTTTTGAAACATTCTTGAAATGAAAAATCATTAGATTTTCACTTCATGAAACTTTTTAAGACAATATTTATTACCAATAAATTTTATGGCTAAACAACGATATATGAATAAGTGGAGTATGTTTTTATGAATCGGAAAACATTCGTGACTTTTAATAAATTGAAATTTTAAATAATAGAATGGGATATTTGTACTCTACGAAGTCATGTTCTCTGCACTTGGCATACACACATACACACACACACACACAGAGAGAGAGAGAGAGAGAGAGAGAGAGAGAGGAGTTGAATTGAGTTGATTTTGAGTTAACGTCCCTTTCAGCAGCGAGACCATATAAGACGGACCAACTGATTAACGTGAACCGAACTACATGAGCTCCTGCTGGGAATCGAAGCCAGGTCTTCCATGCCAAGGGTGCATATACTAACCGCTTAGCAACGAAGGAGCTCGCAGATGAAAAGAGAGAGAGAAACACTGTGTAAAATTTTACTTCCCAACTTGAAATATTGGAAACTTTTCCGGTTCCCGAAATCTAATTGGAAAATTATAATTTGTTGCTGACTAACTTTCCTCTACAGAAATTCAATTTCGTAGCTGAATGTACAGTTAAATATAGTGGAAAATTTTCCACTTAACATCACTATACATAATATCCAAAATTGCCCGGCTTATGAAAAAAGTTTTTGCACTTGTTTCTACATCGTCATGAAAATTTTACGATCTATGAAACTTCCTTTCACTTGTTTCTGCAGAGCAATAAAACTTTCCGATTCACAAAAAGTTGTTTTACTCTTTGCTTCAAAATAACGAAAATTTTGCGACTCAAAAAAAGTTCTTCAATTTTTCCCTATAAGACAGAAAATATTTCGATTCATGAAAAATTGTTTCACTTGTTCCTACATAGTACTGAAAATTATGGGAACCGGTCAAAACCCCCACAGCCAAAACACCCACACTCAAGAAATGTCAAAACGCCCACACGATCGGTCATAACTCCCACACAAATGGACAGATCCCCCAAACGCACGAACGGTCAAAACCCCCACAGCCAAAACACCCACACTTAAGAAATGTCAAAACGCCCACACGATCGGTCATAACCCCCACACAAATGGACAAATCCCCCAAACGCACGAACGGTCAAAACCCCCACAGCCAAAACCCCCACACTCAAGAAATGTCAAAACGCCCACACGATCGGTCAAAACCCCCACACAAATAGAGAAAACAGCCACACATAGCAACGGTCACAATCCCCACATAAATGGACAAAACCCCCACACAAATGGACAAAACTCCCACACAATCGGTCAAATCTCCCACACTCTGAAATGATCCTGGTTGTATGTCTTGCCCTTGTACTTTTTAATAACATTTTTTATTCCACTTAAACCGATGTTGCAACTATTCTTCTTGCACTGTTTTTTAATGACAGAAACACTAAGGTGGGCGTCGTAAAGAGCCGCAACAAAGACGTGCAATCACGGTATTTTCAGAGTGTGGGGGATTTGTCCGATTGTGTGGGGGTTTTGTCCATTTGTGTGGGGGTTTTGTCCATTTATGTGGAGATTGTGACCGTTGCTATGTGTGGGAGTTTTGTCCATTTGTGTGGGGGTTTTGACCGATCGTGTGGGCGTTTTGACATTTCTTGAGTGTGGGGGTTTTGGCTGTGGGGGTTTTGACCGTTCGTGCGTTTGGGGGATTTGTCCATTTGTGTGGGGGTTATGACCGATCGTGTGGGCGTTTTGACATTTCTTGAGTGTGGGGGGTTTTGGCTGTGGGGGTTTTGACCGTTCGTGCGTTTGGGGGATTTGTCCATTTGTGTGGGGGTTATGACCGATCGTGTGGGCGTTTTGACATTTCTTGAGTGTGGGGGTTTTGGCTGTGGGGGTTTTGACCTAGACCCAAAATTATCTGAGCCATGAAAATTTTCAGATTCTTTAAACGAACTTCCACTTTTTTACATTCCTGTACATGAATTCAACCAATTTTATGATTACTGATGAATTGTTACTTGATTGCTGATATTTTTTAGAACGGAAAATTTTCCGGAAAAATATAGCGGAAAATTTTCCACCTCACATTACTAATGGTATACTGACATGCAAGTCTATTTGTCTATATTACACCACTAATTTCTTTAAGCAGAACTGATTGAATTATTTGGTATATAGTAAATTGTAGCTATCATTTTTATAAATATTAAAATATTTGTTTTTTGAAGTTGTGAACACGTCTTAACATATTTTGAATATGACAAATATGATAATTGTATGATGCTTTACAAAATAAAAATTGGTAAGGTTTTATTACCTACTCTTAAAAAAGAATTGAAATACTGTCAGGTTTACAAAAACATGTTAGATTTCAGAAGAGTACTGTGTGATTTTTAAAGATAGCACTGTAACATTTAAGTAAGACTTCGCTTATCCTGTCCGGTGGTATAACATTATTGTTTTTTTTCTTTTTTAATGAGATTTGTGTAAGGAAGAGAAAGTTTATCTTAATTCCTATTTAGTGCAAGTTTTGAGCATTTACTTAAATTCTTATTACTATCACGATGGTGAGAATTATTTTTACGAAAATCTCATTTTCTCTTGTATATTCACTTCAATAAGTTTCCTGTTCACCAGTTATACTCAATTGTAAGAAACAAACATTCGTAGTATGTATACTATAAAAGTTTGTGTGCAAGTTTAGTTGTAGTTCACGCAGTGGTGCCCCCCCCCCCTATGTCCATGACGCACCCCCCAATTGTCTATCCGTAGGTGTTCTTCCATGAAAAAAATCTACTTTTTGATTAATTTTTACACCCCTTCAAACATATTCATATAGATTTTTATCCCCCCCAAATATTTCAATGACGCAGTTTGCGTCATAGCCCCCCTCTGTGGGCACCCCTGGTTCACGTAATTTTTGCGTTTCCGACAACATAAGAGGAGTAGTATGTAGAAATTGTATAAATATATCTGGAATATTGTATAAATATATCTATTCTATCCAATTATACCAGAGTTTATAAACACAGCAGGTATTCATTATTCAGCTCTTTTCCTGTTACACAATGTCGTGTTTGAACGGCTCAGCGCCACAGATGACTGACTAACATCAAGGAAGTTTCGAGAAAACTAAGGATAAGGCTTGCAGATTATATGCGCCATTATGGATCGCCACATTTTCTCGATTCTGGCATCATGTTGACTATATTGTTTGGGCTTTTATCATGTTTGGCACACAGAATATGTTACAGCCATTTCAGTATAGAACTCAAAATATGCCTTGATATCAGTTATTGATCTGCGGCGCTCAGCCATCTATTTACGGGCAAACTGCACGCAACATTTTTATATTTATTTTTTGTAATTAAAACATGTTTTCTAGTAATTATGGGGACCACCTCTATTATCAAAATATCGAATGGTATCGAAGTATCGAAATATCGAAGTATATCGAAATATAGAAAAATATCGAAATATTTAAGTATTGAAAAATATCGAAATATCGAAGAATATCGAAATATCGAAGTATCGAAAAATATCGAAAAATATCGAAGTATCGAAATATCGAAAAATATCGAAGTATCGAAATATCGAAAAATATCGAAATATCGAAGTATCGAAGTATCGAAATATCGAAAATATCGAAGTATCGATATATCGATTTCGATATTAACAAAATATCGAAATTTCGATATTCACAAAATATCGATCGATCGATCGATATATCGAAGTATCGCACATCCCTAATTATACGTGTTGGTTAAAACCATTTTATAAGAAAAGGGCTATATCTGCGGAAGCTAAAAGCAAACCAAGAGATAAAAAGGAACTTTCTCTCACCCCTTCGTATTCGTTTGAATCTAACACAAAGAAATAATGATACTTCAGAGGGTACTTCAATATTAATGGTCTTCTTCAACATATATTCATTCTTAGTCAAGTTCGGGCTCCAAAAATACCGAGTTGAGTTTCGGCCTATCTGCAGGGAGGGTGGTAATCAAAGCATTATAAGTGAACGGTTTTTGAGAAATTTGACAGTGTATACCTCCAGAGCACTTATTTTTTTATATGAATATTACTCTGGTCTGTTATTGCAGAATAATGTGACTAAGAGAATAATGTGCAGAATAATGTATTTTCTTTTTAATATTGTGCTTTTAATTGGAGGCGGCTTGTGAGAGAAGTAACACAGATAAAAATTAAATGATTCACAGCTTCAAACTAAAAGAAAACTTTACTAACGTATTAATTGTTGTATACAATAATCAGGGCCGGACTTAAGTGGATTGGGCCGATTGCTCCCAATCGAGCAAGCACCAGTTTAATCCACTCATCAGTGCTGTCTTGGTAGTCTAATGGACCTGTGTGGAAACCACCTAGCCCCTATGACTAAGTTTTGCAAGTAATACATGTAGTTAATATATTATGATACGTTCTGCTTCCGGGGCTCTCAGCCAAGTAACCATCAGACTGTTAAGTGTCTCTGCATACACAACATATTGCAATACAGGGAGCCGTATGGCCTCTACCTAGAATTCAAGTGAATAAATAGTTTGTATTAATTTTATGGAAACAAGCAATATGTTCTGAACTTAATTGTGCAATAGTTTATTTCTTTACGTTTCCAACTTCTGTTGTAAAAATAGATACTAAGTGATATAATACGTTCATGAACAACCGGATGGTATAGCCTCAGTGCGATTTCTTTGTGTTTTTTTGTTCTCCTACCCCAAACCAAGTTTTATATGCTCAAAGACACACACACACACACACACACACACATATATATATATATATATATATATATATATATATATATATATATATATATATATATATATATATATATATATATATATATGCAATATATATGCAAGTTAGTTGGGAACCTGGGGTCTCGCAATAGTGTTCCCAATTCTCCTCTGCACTCATTAAGTCCATTACATTACTTTGCCCCTTGCTTTGAATTTGAAAGCTTTAATTTTTTAAATATGTGACTTCCCTTAGGAACAGCTTCTACTTTTAATTATGTGTTTGAAGGCATATTGTCCTGCTAAAATACATGAAATATGATAATTTCTTAATTAGTTCTTATGCAGCAATAATGAAGATCGGTCTGATGCATGTTCGTATACTGTATCAACGAAGAACTAAATAATATTTTTTTCGACAATAGATAACATTACCTAATCACCAACTAATATGCATTTCTTGGAAAAGTCGTCAGAACGAACCTTCAATTTACGGCACCCAAAGAAAAGGTTTTATCTGCAGCTATAATGCCATCAGGTAATCTAGATTGGAATCCAGGGATGGATTAACAAGGGCTTCTGGGAGGGCAGTGAAAGATTCCTGCAATCTGAAGCATCTGCAAAATGCTGTCACGAGGGGGAAAGACAAACGACACTTCGTTTTGTGCTGACACAGAAATTTCTTTGAATTTACTCCAGGTGTCTTCCTCGTCACTGTAGTAAAAATAGAAACTCATTTCTTCACACAAAAGTGACATTTGTATTCAAACTTTAAAAAACGGGTCAAACATTCACGCACATAAGAAATATATACCACATATTACAAAGAATGCTATTGCTGGAATTGTGAATGACCTTCACCAAACTAATTTCGTGCAAATAACTAACTCAATCCTTTACGTAAATATTATATATCTCCTTATATGTTAATAATTATAAGAAATTATATGTTGCAAATAACACTTTTTAAATCTTATCACCGTTATCACTCATAATTTGCACTACGAGTCAAGACGATAAGTCTTTCGAGTCTTGTGAACAACATTAGTTCACCCACACATTATTTTAGTGCTAAATGATCCGTATGTACAACCCCGGCATTTTAACATATTTGAGAGGAATAATTTTCTGATTCTTTGGCGTTTCTTTGCTTCTCTGCCGCTGGTAGTATAATTTTCAAAACGTATTTGGGGCCAACCTGGATCATATCTGTGGGGCCGCCAATTTTTGGCGAGGTGTTTCTAGTTGCCCACCCGTGGTCCACCTACGCTTACGGCGTAGGATACTTGTCAACGATCAGACATATTATCAATGTAATTAATGGAAATAAAACAAAATCGAAGCTTATTGTTAGAACAATGCAAAATTATAGTGTAACAATTTTCACTGTTACAAAGAAGAACGTATTCTTGTTTATATAAAAACTACTGTTTTTACAACCACAATACTTTCGTTTGGAATTAGATGTAATGGAAATATACAAGTTATCCATCACATTTTGCATCCAATATCCCTTTGCAACACTCAATGTCCAGTGGAAATATATCCTTAATCATTGTGACACATTAATATGATATATGTGATATAATGGTACGTAATTAAATTTCAGAAGCAACCCCACGCTGTAAGCGTCGGTGGACCAGCGATGGGGAACTAGAGACATCTCGCCAAATATTGGCGGCTCCACAGCGACGATCCACGATGGCCCCGTTTCTGTTTGATAAATATACCACCAGTGACCCACTAGCAACAGAGACGCGCCGAAACGCCAATCAACCAGAAAATTATTCCCCCCAAATATGTTAAATTGCCTATATGCGTGATTTGTTTACATTAAGATGTCTAAAAACAGTATAAAACAAGAAAACAAGTATTGTCTCCCGTCTCCTTTAACGCTATTCTCAATTGTCTGTTTGAAACAAGGCATAATTACAGACGAACATCTACTGGCGATATTTTAAAAATATTAAATTATAATACTTTTAAAAATAGAAATGGAGTAGAAGTGATTCGAACCCGTGACCCTCTTATTCGTAAACCGGAACACTACGTACTGTGCCACGAAGCCAACAGGAAACACGAACCACAAATAATTTACACGTGTGTGTGGATATAATAAGGTCTGCAATTGAAAAGAACATAATACAGTAACTCGTTCTTTCCAGCTTGAAGGCATTGCACATACCTGGGTACTTTCTATAATATTTCTCGGCATTTGTTAACCTACATCAATGAACAGAATTCTTTGTATTACAAAAAGGTACTATAAACATTGTGGACTGGGTAAGACTCGAACTTCCAACAATACGAAGTGAACATTCATATAGTAAGAAGTTATTTTCTTTCCAATACGCTAAGAAGAACACGACTGCTAGAGAGTGATTTTGAAGGTGTTGGTGTGACGCGTATAGTGTTGCCACGAGTGTTTCATTGTTTTATTGTCAATAGTTAAGATACCTTAAACCTCATTTAACTGGGACAGAGGAAATAAAATGTCTTCAGATACAGTGAAAGTCATAAGTATTCGTACACCGACTGCAAGCTATGATTAAATGTTTGTAGCTCCGACTTTGTTGGATATAGATCATTGAAACAAAAGTCATTGCATTTTCCATTACTTTCTTCATTATGTACAAAACGAACGTTCCGTGAATGCGAAAACATAGACACATAATGGCAAAAGAAACCAAAATGAACTTGGTTTTGATGTGTCAAGGTATTCGTACACTGAAATTAAAGGCAAAATCATCCAGCTGTTCGAGCTGTTGTTCACGCTCTCTGGTGGTTAGAACGCCCTCTGGTGGTTTTCAAAGCTAAATACAACCACAGGCCAGCGAAACATCATTCAAGATCAAAGATTGATTCAAGACGAAAGACATAATGGGTCGAAAAGGGACAGAGACAACAGAAGCAGAAAGAAAAATAATTGTAGGGCTTCATAAAAACTGCAAATCCTTACGGGAGATATCAGATATTATCGGAAGACCACGTTCGACCGTGCAATCAATCATAGATCGATACTGCGAAACAAATACAGTCAAAAACATGCCGCGAAGTGAACGTCCACGAAAGATCACTGGACGATGTGAGCGTATACTACTGAACGAAATTAAGAACCCAAGAATCAGCGCTCTGCAGATGGTGGCAGAAGCAGCCAAATCAGGCATGTCAGTTTCAGAAAGCACTGTGCGTCGTGCTTTCAACAAACAAGGGTATAATGGGCGTGTTTCCGGAAATAATTTTTTTGTTTCCGAAGTGAATAGGAAGAAGCGGCTCCAGGTTGCAAAAGCTTACGTGAACAAAGATGTGGCTTTGTGGGACAAAGTGATATTCTCAGACGAGAGTAAATTTAATTTTTTTGGTTCCGACGGTAGACAAATGGTGTGGCGGAAGCCAAATAAAGAGATGGACCCGAAAAATCTGCGGCCAACCGTCAAGCATGGAGGTGGGGGAGTGCATGAGTGCTTCAGGAGTGGGAAAGCTGACAATTATTGACGGTACTATGGATCAGCAATTGTACCTTGACATCTTGAAGAAAAATCTACGTCCTAGTGCTGATCAAATGGGCTTGCAAGATAATTTTACATTTCAACAGGACAATGATCCCAAACATACAGCACACAATACAAAGCTCTAGTTACTGTACAATGTGCCAAAGCAAGTGGCCACTCCTCCTCAATCGCCTGACCTCAATCCGATTGAGCATTTATGGCACTTACTCGAAAAGAAACTCCACAAGCGCAGCATTACGAGTAAACGTTCTTTGCAAACTGCACTCGAAGAGGAATGGCCTTCTATAACAGTCGAAGAAACACGACGTTTGGTGAACTCGATGCCGAAGCGCCTTCTAGCTGTAATTAGGGCCAAAGGGAGCCCAACCAAGTATTGAATCATGCGCAATTATTTTCCTTCTGGACCTTTCGTAAGTGTACAAATACTTTTGACACATCCAAATCATGTTCATTTTTGTTTCTTTTGCCATTATTTGTCTATGTTATCGCATTCACAGAACGTTTGTTTTGTAATAAGTTAATGGATAATGCAGTGCCGTTTGTTTCAATGCTCTATCTCCCTCAAAGTCGGAGCTACGGGCATTTAATCATAGCTTGCAGTCGGTGTACGAATACATATGACTTTCACTGTATTTGTGAACTCGAACCCGTGACCTAGATGGCTTTTGTATGTGCCCTTACAATTACTTTTTACAACGTATGTCCTGCACAGTAAAGAAAAAAAGAAAAATAGCTGTGTTGATTCAACACAATGCGGTGACCCAGCGAGACTACCACTTTTTGCGTTAAATCAACACAACACACGATGTTGATTTCGGTAGTGGGAGAAAAATGTTAGCTCCATTGAGATTTGAACATGGATTACTAAGTTAGAAGTCGAGCGTTTTACCTACTTGGCTAATTCGACAGGCAGAAAGAATACTTGATTTAAACAATATAGACAAAAAATGCTTCTGAACACTAAACACAAGTTACTTTCACGACTTCTACCATGATTTAATTACTTTTTCATTGTCCAACTAAGAAGCACAATTCCCAGTCCCTTTCACCACCCTTTCCATCGTTTTTTAGCCAAACTACATGAACTGCCGACGCGATGGCCAAAACATTTTTTCATCACGCTTTTTCTTATGGTCTCTGGAGCCTCTCATGGACATCGCTATTACTAGCGTCGAGTCATGATAGTAAACACGATCGTAATTGTAATATGCAAGTTCCATTTTCTTCTACACTTTCCCTGCCAGAAATATTCTTATATTATCATATCTAATATAATAAGTGTGTTAGGAGTTAGGAATGGTTAGTGAAGGTTCTACTAGGATTCTATTAGGACGGATCTTACGACCATCTTTACTATTATAATTTGCGTGTGCTATTACTAACTCCAGTATCGCAGTAGACCTTTCTATCTGACTTGACTCGCGGTTTTAGACAGTAAGGCAGGTTGTACGGACTAACATTAAAAAAAAAAGTCTTACTGAGTCGGTATTGAAATTTTGAACACGTTTAGGATGGCCTATTTCAATTCAATTTGCGGCTTAATTTCGTGTAAACATTACTTGATATTAGTGTCTTTGTCTTTGACGTACCTACGAGCAATTTATATTCTTGCATTTAAGCTGGTAAAACAAATTTTAATTTTTCAGAAAGTAACAAAAAACAGGGTCCAGGAGCCTCAGACCAGCGGCGCAAATCTGTCATTAGCAGTGGGGAGGGGGGAACAGAAGGGTAAGACCGAACCCATATTTTTTTCTTTAACGGTGTTCAAAATATTTATAAAGTTGAAAAACAACACTGTTGAGGATCAGGAGAGCAGAGTTGTTTTGAACATTGGAAGGCGGGCAGGTTTGAGGCTTATTCTGAAGGGGAGAGACAAGACTCATACTATTGTAGATGAACCTGATTTCTGAGGTGAACTGTTGTATATTATATATCAGGCGATGTAGATGAAGTGGCAGTCGGACACAAATCATCACATTTCTCTCAAAAAACACATTTCAAATCGGAATATTGTGGGGACTGTCCCTTCAATTCCAAGATTGGTGGAGACATCCCTCCCCCTCCGGATTTGCGTCAGTGCCTCAGAGAATTAACAGCTGAGAAATATTATCTTGTAAATTATTTGTCCTTGGCTTGGGAACTTATTTGGATTTATTTTAAGACCTTTAGGCAACTTTGTTTCACGCGGAATTGATGATGATGAAAAAATTAGTGGAATGAAGAAAGTTGTAGGATATAAGACAACTTCGAGAAAGTACACACACTCGATGTTTGTCCACCACAAAGCTCATATGACACTAACCGAGATCGAACCGACTACCACACACACCAGAGGTGAATGCTTCAAGGCGAAGCTACCATGACACTTTTTGTCTTGTGTGTTCTGGGTAATAACTTGGTGCATTTTGATCAGCAGGGTGCAATCTGGTACATTTTGCTTTCGTTCCCATGATATGCTGCAATATTTTAAAAGACGAGACAAAACGAGTCGAGACGGGACAGAACCCCCGAGACGAGACGGGAAGAACACATTTTTTTCGAGACGAGGTACCAGACGAGACATGCTTTTTGCGAGACGTATGCTTAATACATGTTTATGTACAGCAAGTAAGAAGATATATATATATATATATATATATATATATATATATATATATATATATATATATATATATATATATATATACAGTATACGATAATCACACACACATCACACCAACGTGTTTAAAAAATGTGAAAGTGTATTGTATTTTATAGCATTGCTATTCTCCTAAGCTCGTTTAGGATCGAGTTACCAACAGTTGCTGCCTGCCTCTCCATTGTGTGTATCACAAGCTGCCATGGCCATATACAAAACATTAATACTCTGCAGATTTCTAACCTGTGATACTTGTCTCCACGAACAATTAAGCTTGCCACAGTTGCAGATTGCAAACTCAGAACATCTGAAAGCAGTAAGGATGAGCACGAGCCGAGTTAGAGGTAATTTACCCGATTCGAGTTGCGAGCCAATTCATTGATTTCTAGATTAAGTTTGGACTCGAATCAAGTATGAAATTAGCTCGTCCGTGACTCGTTTTCACTGGTTTTGAAATCATCACCTGATTATTTGCAAAACTAAAGCTATGAGAAACGTTAAGCAGTAATTTGGAAAAGTTTAAATGTTGTTCACGAGATAGGATAATTATAGCATCTTGTCTCGATAACGAGAGGAGAATAATTTTTTTATGACAAGACAGCCTCGTCAAAACTTGTTTTCTGTGCGTGAATACCTTAATTTACTTACTATCAAGGCAGAAACGCGCACACTCAAATGTTTTAGCCCAAGTCTAAGTCCAACCCGGGCCGAACACGTTTGAACGTGTAAGGCCGGCGCACGATAATTGAAGACTTTGGGGCAAAAACCCGTTAAGAGCAAAAATTGAAAGTGTAAAGAAGATAGTTTCACGAGGGTTTCTCTTCATCTGATTTTCTTCAAACTTAGCACCTATATACTAGATCAAAAATAAATCTACACGTATTTTTTTGTTTCTTTTGGGAAATAGGTTAAGAGGAGCAAAGGGCCCCTTTTCAAAAAAAGGTCCCCTTGATTAAAAGGACCACTTTATAGAAACGAAACTCTGCCGGTGCAAAGATGACTTCAAAGTAGAAAATACGGGTTTTGTCTTTTTTGCGAGAAAAGTATTATTGAACTAGCTCGTATTGTAAAACTCAAATTAATCATTCTCTGTAAATTTAGTTTAAAAAAATGCATTTGTAACAATTCAAATCTTTCTTTACAGGATACAAAGTGAAAATACATTAAAATTTGTACAAAAACGAAGATATTTATAAAATAAGTTTTTTCTATATGATTATTTTGTATTGTTAAAATTTTGTTCATCGACGGTGGGGGGCAAACGCTTTTGGGCCTAGGGGCGGCAAAACATTAAATCCGACCCTGGTCGAACACTAAAAATAAATCAATTATCGGTGTTTGTCTGACTAAGATTACAAAAATGGTATAATTTATTTCCGTTTTGGATAAAATATAGATGAAATATAGCTTTAGGAACACACGTGAGCTAGTTGTATCCTCCTAAGTTGTTCCGCTCTCTGAACAACGATTAAACGATTATATGAAAATGAGTTGAGTGGTCGAGGACTGGCACATTTACCCTAGTAACACAAAACATTTATTTATGGCTGTTCTGCGTAGTTATGTTTATATAAAAACAATTACTTGCTAGCTATATGAATTTTATTTCTAAGTAAATAGTCGGTGTATATGAAATTCTATATATTTATCAAGATGTAATAATGTCTCTCAAACACTCGCCCAGAAAATATGTAAATTCTATTTTCTATTTGGAGCAGGCAGGGGTGCCTACAGGCTGGTTTTAGGGCGTTGGTTGCACCCGTTAGACTTTTTTTTGGGCGGGGGTCATATTTTCTTTCAAAATGACAGAATCGCACTTTTAATTATACTATACTTTTCCTTTTAAGAACGGCAACTCTGAACGTGAATGAATGTATTCTCTGTGGCTTGAAAGGATAAAATTATGACGGAAGGTGGAAAAAATACTGTAGAGACTGATCCAGTTTAGAAGGAATGGACAAGGGCTACTAAGTGATGTAGCCTCCAATGTATTCGACATGCAAACCAATATGGAGACTCATTGGGGAGGGGGAATCTCGCTAAGAATTTAAGCACTCCGTTTTGGGAGCGAATAGTATATTTGGGGAGAAATTGCGTGTAACTAAGTGGAGACATGGGCTCCCCTCGGCCGAGAGTGGGGGAGGGCTGCAATTCTTGTGGTTAACTGCTAGCTCAATATTCAAGATTGACACTCCTCCAGAAAAATCGTAAATAAAACACTGACTTAGCGTACAAAAAATCCCTATTAAAGAATGGCAAGCGAAATCACAGGAAAAAACTATAGTTAAAGGGACAAAGGAAAATATTCAAACCAGCTTTGGCGGTAATGTATCTTTAAAAATGTAGGTAAATACAAAACAATTTAATTTAATCGGTTATTTTATGATACTAAATTATGAATAGAGTCCGGATTTTTATGTAATATCAACCCCCTAAATATGTACATAAATATGTAACAAAAATTGCTTTAAAATGTAAGAAATATATAATACTACATATGTTACATATTTATGAAAACATAATATTAACACGCGTATGAGTATGCAATATTTAAACGAATTGTGAAAATAAAAAGGGAAATCTACTACACTTTATCCTGCTTAATGCAAGTCCCCCAATGAAGTGAAATGCTTGAGCAGCTGAGACAGCCATGCGTCACTGACGTGACTGATTGCAGGATAATAAAAATCAGACGCGAATGAAGGAAGATGTGAATCGGCTAGGGAGAAACAGGAAAGCCCCGAGAAAAGCAATGCATACGGCATTTTTACTTCAGAAATTTCATGTGGTGTGGTGTGGTCCCGTTTCAAATCTAGAACCTTTTACACTAAATGCGCATCCGTCACTACGGCCCAATCTTGAAATGAATTATACGCAATATACAAATTTAAATACTAAAAGCAACTTAAGACGAAATGTATTGTTTTATATACATTTATTTATTGCATGGAAAAGCAGTCCTATATATTTTAAACAATACCAGGTGAACTAAGATTGAAGAATATTTCCACTAATGAACATTTTTAATTTGAAATAAAGTACTTGCAAGAGATGTACCTGCATTTCAACTGTGTGTTGTTGCACAATGGGTTACAAGGTACATTTCCAAATGATCAGAAGTAAAATTTTGTCGGCGATCGGATAAAATATTCTTGTATGCAGAGAATGATCTCTCCACATCAAATGAGGTAACAGGAGCGTATTTCAACAGGAGGATGTAGTTGGGGGAAATATCTTCAGGGAGGGTTCTTGTTTCACCACTGAGAATCTCACACACTGCCAATAGGCTGTCGTAACTAGGGTTTCTTTCCAGCACTGCATTTAGTTTCTTTGGAACTTTTTCGCCTACATCTCCACACACACACACCTTGCAGCAGTCTCTTTGCATCCTCTATGATTTCCATGATTTCCGGAAGAGGCCGCCCAATAGTCTCTAGCTTTTTAATACTTGTAGGGAGCCAACCAAAATTGCTGTCTATGTATGCGATATCACACGCTACGTTTGAGTCATTAAACAGTTTCTGAGCAATGCCAATTGACATAGCAGACTCTGATAGAAATGAATGAACAACAGGCTTAATTTTTAAAAAATGTTCATTGTAGAAATGTACTGTCTGTATCCAAGTGCCCCATCGCGTCAGCATAGTCTCCGGAGGAAGTGGCACGTTTGGCAGTTGATCTTTGTCAACTTGAACACGTTGTGGCGCCTTAACAAACTTTTTTTTTTCATGGAAGAAACTAGTTGATTCACTTCGCAAAAGTTGTCTCTCACCTCTTCAGCAACACGGTGAAGAGCATGGGCCATACAGGTGAAATGAATTAAGTGAGGGTAAAAAACTGTAAGTGCTCTAGCCACTTTTAACATGTACGCTGCACTGGCTGTATAGAAAACAAGGACTTTTCTTCCTGAACTCCTCCCGGCCACAACGCTTTAAGACCATCGTTTACAAAGCGAGCAATCATTGAATGATTCGTGCGTTCCAGCAATTTACTCGCAATAAGGATTTAGATGGAGCATCTTCACTTAACTTTCCAATCACTAAATTTGCTACATAACATCCCAAAACGTCTGTTATCTCCTCCACAGAAATTCAAATATATGAACTACCTATTTCTGCCCTAATGGTATCTATAGCTTCCCAATAACAAACATCGAGATAACACTTTCGAAGAATGGATTCGTCAGGAATTCGACGCCCGTAGTACTTCTCCAGAAAAACACGATATATTGGCACTTGAACTTTGTTCAAGGAATGCTGGCTGCTATCATTGCTTATATAGTGTAATTTCTTAGTGTAATTCATGATCGAGAATGTTGATAATGAATTGCATTACAGCAAAAGATATATAAAACATAAATAAATAGTTAATAAACTATACTGTTAGGCTAAACAAAATAAATAAATTTTTTGTATATACAAATAAAAAACGCAATCTTCTTGACTTACGCGTTGAAATTTGGTCAATTTAAGCGAAGAACTGCACATCAATGGGCTTTGGAAAGGTGAATTAGGTACAGTGCAAGCATCTCCTAAGGCTGAATCTTTAAAAAAAAATAACATAAAACGAGAATATATATGTTTTACACAGCCAAAAACGTGAAATATCGTACCATGTATTGCGGGTTACATACTTTAAAAAATAAAACATCGATGCGACCCATGAAGGCGTTGACTAAAAATTCTGAAAAAAAAATCTGGCACACTTTGCCCACTAGAAGACACCCTTTAACCGCTTCACCGAATCGATTTTTGAGAAAAGTTGAAATTCGGCCCACCGTAATGTGCATCCAGAGAGAGCAGACACATCAGCGGCATTCGATATACGCACACAAAATACATGGCTTATGTGTTGCATAGCTTTGGGGGAGATACTAAATACCATCCAAGAAAGTACCAAACTGTACTAAATTAGGTTAAATCCGATTAGGTTTGGTTAGATATTCCTATTATTTTCCGTTGTTTTAATTCGTTTCCACACTTACAATAAACTTCGCCTGTTTAGTATAGTCGATTCTGTCTTTCACACAATTTCAACAACTGACACTCCTTATTTTTGTATAACTCGATAAAACTTAAACACGATATGACACAATCTTGCCATTTACGCACCATTTCCACACTACCTTTCCCATAAATCATTTCTGCCAAATAGTCTCTTCCGCCTCCATATAGAGAGCTGCTTACAATATCAAAAACAACTAATAACAACAAGTATTTTCTTGACTTCAACTATTCCCCTCACCTTACTTTTACTCACAAACCGAAATAAATTATCGAATTTATCCTTTGAATTTTCTAAAATTGGTCCGACGATACAGCATTTAACCCAGACATTAATAACACAAAGAAATTATATATTTGTAATACCATCACGTGAGTTGATGGGGTTATTACAACTTGCCGGTGGTGGTGAAATATTTTATTAGAACACAGGACAAACAATTAACGAAACGGAAATTTATTGCCTGAAATTAGCATAAAAAGTTACTTGGGAAGTTTCTAGTAATATTTATCAATAGGATGAAATGGAACATAAAAGCAAAATAACCTTTTCAATAGAATCAAAGCGTCTTCTTCAAGTTAACAAACCAACTCAGTAACCACTCACGCTAAGAAGACCGACAATTTTTGTTGTGTTTGATTGTGTGTGAAGAAAGTTGTTGTTTTGTTATTTGTTTTCTTTTCCTACAAAATAACTTTTACAAGGAGAGAATCCGGTTTGAAAAATTTAATTTCGAGCGAGCTAGAACTTTTCAATTATACTTCAGTGCAATTAGACCAAAAAAGAGCAAAACTCGGACATTCAAAAAAATAAATCGAAACCTTTTCTAAAATGATCATGACACTCTATTCGGTAACTCAGAGAAAAACCCAAAAAATCCCGCGTCGGGTTTGTTCACTATGGCCGCCATATTGGATAGCCTATTCGCCCTAGCACTCACTTTAACTGACTATAATACAGGTTGTAAACACAACAGAAATATGAACCATACATCGTTGCAAAGATATTTAATTAGTTGCTCTTATTTTATGAAAATTCAAGAAAGTTACATTTTCGCGAAAGAAAAAAAGGGAAATTCTGCAAAACTCCTCAGAACAGAAGTGAAAAATTGAGTTTTGGGATTTTTATTACAACATTGTAAGGAGAAGAAACAAAAAGATAATTCGAAACCTTTTCTAAAATAATCATCTTACTGTATTTAGTAACACAGAAGAAGTCCAAAAAAATCCCGAGTTGGGCTTCGTCACTATGTATGCCATATTGGATAGCCTAATTCCAATGTTAAAAGTTTTCATGGAAACGTAGCATTCACTTTAACTGACTATAATACAGTTTGTAAACACAACGGAGATATGAACCATACCTCGTTTAAAAGGTTCCTAATTAGTTATTCTTACTGTATGAACGTTTTCCCGAAAAGGGAAGAAAGGAAATTCTACAACATTTCTCAGAACATAAGTTAAAAATTGAGTTGTGGCATTTTTATAACATCGTAGGGAAAAGAAACACAATATATATACAAAATTATTGGCTACATAATTAAATTATAGGCTACACCCTAATATTAATATGTTTTAAAAGCTGGGATTTTTTAGATTTATATAATGCATTAAATTCCCTCTAGATCCATATTGTAAGATTTTCACCTCTGCATCCACAAGTATTGAGTGAAGTTGTCAGTGGGTAGGTATTTGCAGAGACTTCAATAACCTCTACAAACCTAAATAGTGTATTCTTTGGAGAAAGGAAGAACGGGGAATAAGGAAATGGCAAACCACCATGGGTTTACTTTGCCCTGGTCAAAGACCTGCATTCAGGCAAGAACTACATCATCATTATAATCAATTCAGCTAATGATCCTGCAAACTGGAATCTATGTTACTAAAACAAGAATTCCCAAAGTTTGTAAAACAAAGCTACTTCATATTTAAACAAAGTGAAAAATTTTAGTGCTGAATTTGGAGTAAAATGATAATTGAACAGACTTTGATAAGAGCTATGAAAAGTAGTGGTGACCTCACCTGGGGACGATGAATTTTGCTTCAACTATTACTACAAGGGTTCATGCCATGCCTGCATATTCAAGGGTAGTGGAAACTATGGAGAAATCCACTGATGCTATCTCCGCCTCCTCCGAACAACATGTTGACTTACGAGAGTCTCGTTAAACTTGTGATGCCGAAGGTAACTCTGTTTCATCAACTGGCTCCGGGAACATAAACCTTCGAGAGATCATCCGAACTTTCATCAATATCTACTGATTTGCTAGCTGATGAAAATTTAAATTGTGAAAAAGCATTAGAAGTTAGGCTTGCTGTGATGAAGAAGATTGAGGGAAAGTAATTCAGTGAAATTAATCTGAAACGCAAGGCAAGTGTGAAGTTTTTGGGCAGCTTAACTAACTAA
Source organism: Thermobia domestica (assembly GCF_964235325.1). Taxonomy (NCBI): domain Eukaryota; kingdom Metazoa; phylum Arthropoda; class Insecta; order Zygentoma; family Lepismatidae; genus Thermobia; species Thermobia domestica. The sequence continues at coordinate 177,293,865 of NC_137456.1, forward strand.
CTAACTAACTAACTAACTCTATGGCCTATGGAACCCGCAGGTTTAGTGCCGCGTTCACAAAAGCTCTCCACTGACTTCTAACAAGATCCGTAAGTGTGCGTAATGAAGCAATTTGTGTAAACCATGGTATGCACAGTTGACTCTGAAGAACAGTTGTCTGAGATCTTGAAATATGAACTATCTGCGTATCCTCTCTTTTTATTTAACGAAGGAGGTCTAATGAGGAAAGGTACAAAATCATCGAGAATATCCGTTTTGCCCTTAACTTCGACGCAGAAAACAACAAGTAGTGCCGCAAAACAGGGTGTATCCTGGTGGGTAACTCTTGCATCGTGTTGTATGTCAGCTTCCAGCCACGTTTAAAGAAATATGCCAGCAATATACTGCATACGTTGTTACACATTACGGAAAAACACTCGTCGTTTTTGATGGAAATAACGAAGGTATAAGGGCAAAAGATGAAAAAATGAAATGAAATCTTTAAGTTTTACGTCCCGCGGTTATGCCGGTAAGGCTAAAGGAGACGGTGATGATGAGTAATGAATGAAATGGTGGAATGAAGAAAGTGGGAGGAAACGGGAGAACCCCGAGAAAACCCACGCACACGGTGTTTGTCCACCACGAAGTTCACTTGGCGGGGGCTGGGATCGAACCCGGGACCCCAAGCACCAGAGGTGAACGCTCTACCACTGAGCCACCGCGGCCCCGGCAAAAGATGAGGAGCATCTGCGATGTGCAGGAAAGACTTGCCACGTAGACATAGAATTACAAGATAATATTACTGTTACTGTAGGGCAGACTGAATTTCTCCTAAATAACAGCAACAAAATGAGATTCACCCCATCTTTGGAGAAAGCCTCTCCAGAAATCAGGATGCAAGGTACTCTAGCCCAAGGCAGATGTTGATATGCTGTTTGCAACCATGGCTATTACAGATACCAAGAAAGGTCTTAGAATTATTTTGATTGGTGAAGACAAAGATTTATTAGTTCTTCTAGTTGCTCTTGCTCCACAAGACACATCTTTGAAAATGATTATGCCAGGATCGAAGACCTGAGCAGATAAGATTCACCATATTGGAACTATTCAAGTTGATATATGTGATATGAAGGACTTTATTCTAATTGTACACGGTTTCACAGGATGCGATTCAGTTTCGTCAATTTATCGTTCCTGCTCTACTTTTTTTAATTGTGTATAAAAGAAAGAGTAATAAGGAACCTAGGGAGAAACTAAGTATTTTCAATAATTCTCGAGTGTCAGCTGAAGCTGTGGCTTAAAGCTAGTGAATCTTTCTTTCTATCACTGTATGAGTCAAAAGATATCGACAACTTGGACATTTTAAGTCACCAACTATATGAGAAGATAATTGCCAAAGAGCCTATACATTTGCAGTTTAACTTAGATGTCCTTCTTCCTACAAGAGGAGCCGCTCGTGACCATTCACTCCGAGTCTTTTATCAAGTGCAACAATGGCGTGGATTTAACATGAACATTTTACGCTAGAGTTTGAAGATTGTCAATAGTTATTTATGTCCCATACCAACTTCGAAGTCCGCTGCTCCTGAAGATTTATCTCTTGTTCCTGCACCAACGACTGTGAATGGAGTTCTGAGTGCCGAAGAGGTGTGTTAAAATGCTCAATCATGTGTATGTACTGCGTATGGCATGGATGTACAAACAGCAACATAGAAGATAAAGAGGAAGTGGATGGAGATTTGCTACTTCCCGGAAAGGATATCGAAGAAGAGACATTCCAAGATGCCAAACATTCTCGTCCGAAATAGATTTAAGTAAACGTAAGTTACTTTCAAATGAAAAGTATCTATGTATGAAATCTTTACATAATGAAGAATTACTTTCTAGGCCTTTCCCTAGCTCAAACATTACGAATTTTTGTACGTTACTAAACATGACTTTTTTCAACAATTTTGTATACATGTGAAATTCCTCCGACTAATCTGGCTTGGTAAGAACAGAGCATTTTAAAAAAATCCCTCAAAGTGTGGGATTTTTCCGTTAACAAAAACAGTCAACATCGAGGTTTGTAAGAGATATTGAAGCCTTTTCAAATGCTTATCCATTGATAACTTAAAACTTGGGGAAGCATAGGTGAAAATTTTACAATATTTGGAGAAGAGGGAATTTAATGCATTACGTGAATCTAAGTTTAAAATCCCAGCTTTAAAAGGTGTTAATATTGTGTATATTTTAATATTTTACTGAGGTTTTGCCAACAATTTGCACATATTTTATGTTTCTTCTTCTTACAATACTGTAATAAGGATCAAGAAACAAAATCTGTCACTTCTGTTCTGAGAAAGTTTGTGGAATTTCCCTTTTTTCTCTAGGGAAAGTGAAAATTTCCTCAATTTTCATACAATAAGAACAACTTGTTAAATGTCTTTCAAATGAGGTATAGTTTATACGTCTCTTGTATTTACAACATGTATCATAGTCAGTTAAAATGAATGCTAGATCTCCACGAATACTTTTGGCGTTGGAAATAGGATACCCAATATGGCGGACATAGTGACGAAATGCGACGCGGAATTTTTTTTTACTTTCTCTGAGTTACTGAATAGAGTACCAAGATCATTTTAGAAAAGGTTTCATAGAATGTCCTTTTTTCTCTTTAGAGAAAATGTAAATTTCCTCAATTTTTACAGAATAAGAACAAGTAATTAAGTGTCCTTTCAATGAGGTATGGTTTATATCTGTGCTGTGTTTACAACGTGTATTATAGTCAGTTAAAGTGAAAGCGATGGTTTCCACAAATACTTTTGGCGTTGGAAATAGGCTAATCAATATGGCGACCATAGTGACAAAACTCGACTTGGGATTATTTGGGACTTTTTCTGAGTTACCGAATAGAGTATCATGATCATTTTAGAAAAGGTTTCGGCTTGTTTTTTGAATGTCCGGGTTCAAACCTAATTGCACTGTACTATTATCATTGAAGTGAAATACTCATACTCGTAGAAGTTGTTTTTCATTTGATTTTAATTTTTGTGTGTGTCCAAGACGGATCTTTAATTGCTATCTAAATGATATTTGTTATGTTGAGTGATTTAGAAATCCGTTTGTGTATTAGTGAACCATAACCTTATAACATAATATTTCACATGTTAAGAAATAGATTACCATTTTGCCAAGTTTGATGCCGATCGGATGAATTTGGTGTATAAAGTTTTATTTTGGAAAATATGACTTAAAATTTTACCGTCCATATCTCGGAACCAAAAGTCCGTACAGCATAATATTTCACAGGCATATACAGCAGGTCAAGGTCTGCCTCCCACCCTGATGATTTACATATACATAGTTTTTTGTTTTCAAAAATGTGATTTAAAATTTGAACTCACATAACTCGTGAGCCATAACCTTGCACAGGGGTCTCAGAATTCTTTCGCTGATTACAAACATTCATAAGGTATAAAATATGACAAATACACAAATACTTTTTATCGTGAATTGCATGTAACATATTCAAATTTTTGTGTATACAATTAATAAAAGGTATCTCAGTAGCTCCCTACTTTCTTGACCGGTGAGTACCAGAGTCAATATGGGTATTTAGAAAACCAGTAGGCTGTGTAGATCACGAATATGATGGTTTCGACGTCATATAGTATAATGTGTCCGTACAGGAGTCGAAAAACCGATCGACAGTCCCGAAATGGTTATAGTCACCTCTTTGGTCACCGTGCACCACTGGAAAAGCTTTCGGTGGAAGTCTTTGGGTCTGTCCCTCATCTCCTTACCCTGCTGAGTAATAAAATGAAATGAAATCTTTGAGTTTTATGTTCCACAGTTATGCCGCGTAGGCTAAAGGAGACGGTGATTATAAGAAATGAATGAAATGGTGAAAGGTGGAGGAAACGGAAGAACTCCGAGAAAATCGACGAACACGGTGTTTGTCCACCAGGAAGTTCACTTGGCGCGAGCTGGAACCCATTCATCGAACCAGGAACCCCATGCACCAGAGGTGAACGCTCTACCACTGAGCCCTGTTGAGTAATTCTATGCCGCACGTTACCTATGAAACAGAGATCCCAGGATCCTCACAGGAAATGACAAGAACCAGCCCAGAAGCACGTATTGTTTACTTATGAGCCCGTGACCGACGGGCACCTCGGGCAATATGTGTGTGGTTAGAACGTGTAGATATTAGTTTCCGAATATGCAAACCGCGATGTCGAATTTGAAGTTGTTCCAGTGGCGGGGTTCACTGCTGATCGCTCTCGGGTATTTCGATATGTTTGTCAGCTGAGCTTGGTTTGTGTGTGTGTGGGTGGGTGTATGTGTGTCAGGGAACAAATTGAAATGTGCTTTCTACTTAGCACGGGCCTGCTCGATATCACAACTAAGCCCAAGAATGGGTTCCAACTGGAACGAAACCAAGCTCAGCTGGCACACAGGTCGAAATAGCCAAGATTGATAAACAGTGTATGGCCGTTTTGAGCTCCGGCACTGAAACAATTCCAAATGTGACATATTCGGAAATTAGTATGTCTACACGTTCTCCCCATACCTACAATGCCCGAGGGGCTTGTCAGTCACCGGAGATACGTGCCCCCACAAGTAAGCAATCCGTCCTTCTGGGCCGGTTCTCCTCCATTCTTGTGAGGATCCTGCTTGATATCTGTGGTTTCATGGGTAGTGTGCAGCATAGAATTACGCAGCAGAGTCAGGAGATGAGGACAGACCGAAATATCTCACCGAAGGCCTGTCCAGTGGCGTACGGTAACCCGAGAAGTGACTACAACACTGTCGGGACCGTGTATCGGTTTTGCGATTCCTGTTCAAACACACCTCACTTTGCGACATCAAAACTAACGTATTCGTGACCACATATCATACCGATTCTCTATATACCCATATCGGCCTGGTACTCACCGGTCAGGAAAGTAGGGACTCAACAATTTATTGGGTGAAGATAGAATTTTCACTGAAGAAAAAGGGTCCTATGATTTTATTGTGCATAAGACAGCACCACATGTTCAGCTTAGGACTGTCTCTGACGGTCTCAAAGACAGCGTGTTAATTCTCGGACTCTCAGATCCTAGCATTGCATCGGTTGACAACACCGTTCAAATGAAATGTGGTCTTATCTAAGAAAAGAACACGTTTCAAATAGTCAACATCTTCCTGAATCTCAGATAGCATGGCAACAGCAAAGTCATAACGAGCACTGTAATCTGTGAATTGCAGTGACTGCACTATCTGGATTTCGTATGCACCAAAAAGAAGATGCTTATGTAAGGTGCGGTGCAGTGGTGTCTTAGGAATCTGCGACTCACATGAGACTCTGTAAACTCACTTTTTGGGGTTTCTCACGAAGGCGTCTCTCACTGTCTGGATTGTCTGGGCACTAGGTCAGAGGCTACCTGTTCTATGGAGATCGCTGGTGCTGCCTTTTTCCTTAAATTTAACATGCAACATCTTATTGCTTTTAACATTTGGTGGTTGTCTATGGTATACCGTCTGAAATTGTCCCTGTACTGTTTTTGGTGACTGTATCTTGTGATGACAGAGGACACATTGGGCTCTCTCCTGGTTTGAGTACATGTTTCTGCAAATGTCCGATTCTGCTGTTGTTACGTCACTAGACCCTGTAACAAACAAAATAACTATAACCACGTACACAAACTTGAACACTATACATGTAATTCAAGATAAAAGGTACAGTATGTGTCTATGTGTCATATTTTATGCCTCATAAATATTTGTAATCAGGGAAAGAATTCTGAGACACTTGGTATTTCATACGCTTTGATCCTGCTTGAATTATTTAATTTTTTTTGAAAATATGACGCAAAATGTGACTGTTTATAAGTCGGCAACAATAAGCTTACATAACATGATATTTTTCTGCTTTTATATTAGTATGTGAAGTTCTACAGCTATGCGAAGTGTGTCGCGATCGGATTAATTCAATGTATGTTTTTTGTCTTCTAACTTTGAGATTTTAGGTCATAAGAAAAAAAAAGTTCTAGTGCAGCAGCTGGTTATGGAGGCATATATATTAGTAAATATACGAAATATGACATCTAGAAGGATCTGAATCTTATAACCCATGTATAAACTTATTTGCATATTATTCTCGGACTTCTACAAGCCCTCATCGTTGGTCTGTGGCTAGCTCCATAGTTAGGTATGCCTTTGTTGCATGTGGTCTGATTCGATTCAGAGTAAAAGAGTACGAACTGTTAATTTAACAATTTTAATTTTAATTTAGCCTAAAGAGCATAACGTGGGATGTTAAATTATTAAAAAATAATTTTTGAACTTAAATATATAAAACGTTTATATGGTGACACATTAAGAGTAAGAGAACTACATAAGACAGAAATGGCACAGTTACAGTGGGAGAGAGAAGAGGTTAAACATTCATACACAAAAGGATACTCCACCTCTCCTCCACGTTGTTTCTCTTTTGTCAATCTCTTCTTCATTTACCTGAAACAAGTATACATATATGTATGAATATCCTCGTCTCTCTGCCACTGTAACTGTGCAATTCTTATCTTCTGGGCGATTTGTGAATCTTAATATACTCTGCACATGAACATTTATGTAGTAAAAGTTTTTTTTTTTAGTTTAACATTCAATGGTTATGCCATTTATGCTAAAACGAACGGATTATTAATGAAAGTGAATGATCATGAAATGAAAATTTTGTGTTCTCCCACCAGGAATCGGAGCCGGAACCACCACATGCTATTTACTAAACCAGAGGGAAAGGTTTGTAGAAGATCGAGAGTAACGTCCAAATAAGACTTTTATAGATCAATGTTAGCTTTAGACCACTCTAACTCTTTCATCCTTTGACGTCTGCCGCTCAGATTTCGTATTTTTACTAATCTCGGTTAGTACCTTATGAATATATACACAGTATGTCAGAAAAATAACGGAACTTTTAAAATTAAACAAAATGAATTACGTATTTTACCAACTCTGGTTCTTTTTTTATTCAAAATACTCCCCTTCCACATCAATACACCACTAAACAACTTCAGCCAATGCTAACATAGAATTATCAATGTCCTTTTTCGGAATCGCGTCAATGACTCTCGTTACGGCAGACTGGACGTGTGTAACATTGTCATAAAATGCTCCTTTTATGGACAATTTTAATTTTGGAAATAGGAAATAGTTACACGGCGATAAATCAAGCGAATATGGAGGATGCGAAGAACATATATTTGTTTTTTTAGCCAAAAAGCCACGAATTGCGACGATTCTGTGACATGGTGCATCGTCGTGCAATAAAGATCAACTCGATACTCGGGCTTCACGTTGGGGTCGCGGTAGCTCAGTGATAAAGCATTAATCTCTGGTGTGGAGTTCGTGGTTTCATTCCAGTTCGCGCCAAGGGAACTTGATGGTCGACAAACACTGTGTACGTGGGTTTCCTCGTGGTTCTTCCGTTTCCTTCCAATTTCTTCATTCCACCATTTCCTTCATTTCTCACCATCACCGTCCCCTTTAGCTTAGCCGGCACAAGTGTGAGACGTAAAACTTGAAGATTTCATTTTTTTAATAGGGCCTTATGCGAACGATTCGCTTCCACAAACGCTCCATAACATCCAGAAAATATTTACTATTCACAGTGTGATCCTGTGGAACGAATTCCCGAAGTATAGCAATACCTTTGGAATCGTAAAAACAAATCAACATTGTCTTCTCAGGTTACTTTTGAAAAAGCATTTCTTTCTCTTTCGGAGAACCTGGGGACTTTTACGTAGCACTTTGGCGTTTTGTTTGCGGGTGTTCTTGAAGCATCAAGTCTCGTCACCAGCTACAAAGATTCCAGGAACGTTCTCTTGCGTCTGGCAGTTTTAACCAGGTCCTTGCAATGATCGACGCGAGCAAGTTTTTGGTCGTCAGTTAAGGTGTGCAAAGCAAATCCAACACAGACTTTACGCTTCTTTAAATCGTTTATCAAAATTTCGTGAATCACATCTTTCGTCGTATTTAATTCCTCCGTCATCCATTTCACAGTCGAATTCCCATTATGGGCGATCATTTCACAACTCATCGCGATTGCTGTTTTTCGGTCTGCCTGGCTTTGGATCGTCTTCAAAGCTTAGGACTCACGACTGTCCCGGAATCGCATATACCACTCGAACACACATGTACGAGGTAAGGACTCATCACCATTCACGTTTTTCATCATTTTTAATGTTTTTGTAAATGTTTTACCTAGCTTCAAACAAAATTTAATATTGGTTCTTTGCTTCTTCGTGTTTTTGTGACAAGACGGCAACAGATATACTCACTTTTCTTGCTATAACTTGACACTCCGTTAATCGGGTTTCATGATTGCGGTCTCGTTTCGTTGAGCAAATATCCAGCTTCAATACATGGGGCTAGTGGTTTTCTGTAAAAAAAAAAAAAAAAGTTCCGTTACTTTTCCAACATAGTGTGCATACCATATCTGGATCCTCGACTGTTGAGTGAGAACGTTTACTTGTCATGCAGACTTTAATTTTTGCGATATGCTTTCGTGGGAATAGCTGTACTCAGTCTTGTTCCGAACGACGGATCTATGGCGCACTGGGTGGTTTCTGATATATTCCTGATTTGCATTGTTGTCCTAAGTTTTCCAATCTGTATGAAGATTTGGCTTACTCAATTGGAAATATTTGCAAACAGTTTTTCGGTTACAACCAAGTGCTATGTCGATTTTAGATGCATTCTGGGCTTGTGATGCATGACACAACTTCATCACGATGAGCTATTGATAACTCTTACGAGGGAACATATCCAAGTGTAACTCAGACTTCGAGTCAAGACTATGGCCGTTGGATACCTTGTCCTAAAAGAACATAACACGAAAAGGGATACATCCTCGATCGCAACCGTTGCGAAGATATAAGCGTGAAAATTTAGAAATTGAGCTCCATACTATACATTACAATGTCGGGTAAGATTTTTCGGAAACGGTCGGGTAAGATTTTTCAGAAACGGTCGGGTAAGGAAACTCAGCGAATACATATGAAATTTGTGTGGGGAGCCCAGCATCTTTTGAATGGAAAATTTGTGTCCCCGTGGCCCTTGCAGGGTCCCAGGCGGGGTCCAACTCAAAATTTGCAAATGAAACCGGGGGTCAAGTAGCATATTGTATGAAAGCTATTGTTAAATAAAAGAAGATAGAACAAATCACAACTCTCTACGGTAACCCTGTGCAAACGGGCAACTGGTCAAATGTCAATGCATAAAAATTAAATGAAATGAAATCTTTGAATTTTACCTCCCGCGCTTATGCCTGTTAGGCTAAACGATACGGTGATGATGAGTAATGAATGAAATATTGGAATGAACAAAGTGGGAGGAAACGGGAGAACCCCGAGGAAACCCATGGACACTGTGTTTGTCCACCACAAAGTTCACTTGGCGGCGGCTGGGATCGAACCCAGGACCCCAAGCATCAGAGGTGAACGCTCTACCACCGAGCCACCGCGGCCCCCAAAATTCGTCACTTTCTCACTGCCTCCATTTTCTTTTGGCCACCATGTTGAAATGAAATGGTGCGAATGACAACTTTTACTGTACCGGTTCTGTTGTCTGTCGCACTAACTTACAATGTTAGTACCTGCAAAAGCGCATCGCTCTCTCTGTTGCCCTTTGCATGGCACAGACACACATACACGGCGCGAGGCATTACTTTAGCCCGTCTCTTCTTATAGAGTGGGCTAAAAAGGAGAGAAAAATGGGTCAGTGTGGATTGCTTGACGGCTATAAGGTTTGAATCCCAATTTTTTGGAAAGCAATTTTAACATCTAGTAGTATCCATTTCCTCTCCTATGGGGCGACATTGATAAATTCTAAACCTTTCAAATTACAGGTAAAATGTCAAGCGTTAATAAGCACTTTTTTCTTCATATCTGACATAAGTATTATTAATTTCTACATTGTTACGGGCACTTACGATTTCATGCCAAACTTGTTAGCAAAGGGGGTTAGCTTACTACAATCCGAAGCTAGGGATCCTTGATTCGAATGTCACTCAGACATGTATATTTCTTTTGACACCATTAGCTTCGCGCATAAGAGACGGGCCTACAACCACATAAAAAAATCATGGTTGACAAAATTTGGTGACATTCGAAAACTTTTGAATACTGGACTAACGAAGTTTCGTAATGGTTCGACGATAACCGAAATATCAGTAATATTGAAAGTTTGGATAACGCTCGAAATTTCGATAATACCCAAAGTATCGAGAATACCAGAAATTTTGTTAATATTCTAACTTTTGAGTATACCTGAAATGTCTGTAATAATACAAGTTTCAAAATTACCTGAAATTTTGATAACACTAGAACTTTAAATATCCGAAACTTCGATAATATTAGAACTTTTAATAATACTCGAAACTTTGATAATATTCAAACTTTCGATAATACCCGAAACTTCGATAATATTCATACTTTCAATTAGTGATGGGTAGTTCCAGTACGATTCGTTCCAAAAGAACGAATTCTTTAGTGGAATGAAAGGATCGAATCTCTAAAAGAAACGGGATTGACTGGCGGAATCAAAAGAAGAATTCACTCAGCGGAAGGAAGAGCCAGATTGAGACAGTGGATTCGGTTAATGGAAGAGGACGGAACCAAACAACATAAGTTCATGAATAGATCCAGTTGATGGATTGATATAGATGGAATCACACAAATTTAGTACTGCAAAACAGATGGACAATATATGATAGAGAGAGAGAGAAAGAGGGAAAAATGTCCTATTGCGCGCGCCTACAAACAATCATGCCTTCTTTGTGATTTTTGTGTCCCTTCTAAGAATATTCTGATCACAAAACTCCTCTAGAAATGAAGGGAGTAGGGAGGGTAGTAACTAGTCTTATCACAATGTTTGTTGACTTTCTTCTCTTCCATGGGGGTTCAGGATTATCAGGTCTACTGGTGTTTCGTATTGCAATTCAGAAAATGAGCTTTTTGGTGTAATCTATATTGATGCGTCGTCATGTATCCTACTGTAAAATTCACAATCGATTATTTGATTGGGTATTGATATTACAATTCAACACGAAGGCTATATGGGATAAGTCCTATTTCATAAAATGAGATTCAAAACATTACTCTAACATTTCTCAAAGGCAAACACTTTCATTAGGATCGAAACCATACGAATATTAACCACTTCGCTTACCTCTAAGTTAAACTAAAAGTTTGTGTCACTCCGAATAAAAGAATATATCTCTTACAGCATGACATGTCAGCCAATAATACAGAAATGAGAGAGTCCTATCCCAAATATTCCTACAAAGATGAGATAATGAATAAAGTGAGACCGGAGGAAAAATGGGAGAGAAGAGAGAGAAAATAATTCAAGGTTACGTGAATTAGTAGTGTGCGCAATGAGGTTTCGGAGTTTTATATATACCTGAAATTATACGAACTTGGGACTTAAAGCCGTCTTGAATAACCTTTGCATATGCCACTGGGTGAACTAATATACTTTCCAAAATTCTCATCCTTTTACGACTAGGTTTCTAAGTCAAGGTTGCTAGGATTTAATATTTAATGTACCTTTTAATAGGCCTATATATAAAATAATGCACCACATTATTCTGAATTGATGTAAAACTGTTAGGTATTTTAGGCCTACATTGTTCGTCCAGGAAGCAATCTGCCCCCTCCAAATGACGCTAGTGTGGATCCTCTAGTGTGTGAATTCATCATAATGTACAAACCAACTGTTTAGAACATACACTATATATATTCACTGTCGTGATAATAGATTTATTTCCAATTTTCATCTTCATCATTAAACTCAGTGATAATTTCAAAGTTTTCCCCGGGCAGGCTTACCATACGTCCAGAATTCAAGCCTGCTTCCGAAAATTGTCTAGAATTAAGCAATGTCCGAAATTTTAGGGAAAATGCAAGGTCGGGAAATTTCACTGTGCTTGGTCAAATGGTTGGCTTGCAAATTTGTCTTGTGCTGATTGATATTTATGAAAAAATCAGTAGTGATAAGGTGTTCTTCGGTTACTCAATAAATAAATAATTAAGACAATAATATAAAAAATATATTTTAAGTAAATAAAATAAGCATAAGAATTTTTGGAATTTAAGGTTAGACTTTTTTAACATTCCAATAAACATACACCATTCTTATATCCGGGATTGGTGTCCAGAAATTATGGAAATCTTACCACGGGAGATTTTAAATACACGGTGGGTGAAAGTAGCAAAAATACTGGTAACCCAGGGTGAACATGATCAAAGATATGTTTGTGGGGGAATATCCATCCTGAATAACCCCCTGAAATTACCGCTGATTTGATTAACATTTATTTCACTAAAAGGCGAAAGGGGAAGTTTGCGCCCAAAGCATCATCATATCTGATTGCGGCAATGTGTGGACTAGAGGCCATTGAGAGAGAGAAAACATGACAAAAGATAACACATTTTGGCTGGAAAAATTTTGTTATAAAATTTTAGCAACACCGCACATGATTATGGTTGAGGTTTTGGACCGTATACTATATTGTACGAAGAGCAAATTACCGTATTTATACGTTGAAGACCATATGTCTCGCAACACTGATACAATAGATGGTCAGCAAATAACAAACAAGAGTTAGAATTCAGGAAGAAATTTAACTTCCTGTGTTTTGTATATGTCTGTCGAAAAAGCAGTCCCTTTCTGGACGCTATCCTTTCTCCTCACAAATACAACTTTGCAATAACTTATCAGATGATAAAAGTTATCTGACTAGCTTGGCTGCAAGAAGGAATCATTGGCTGCAAGAAACTTTCATAATATTCGTACTTTCAAAAATACCCGAAAGTTCGATAATACTCGAAATTTCAATAATACCCGAAATTTCGATAATACTCGAAATTTCGATAATACCGGAAACCGATAATACTCGAAATTTCGATAATACCCGAAACTTCGATAATACTCGAACTTTCGATAAGACCCGAAATTTCGATAATACTCGAAATTTCGATAATACCGGAAACCGATAATACTCGAAATTTCGATAATACCCGAAACTTCGATAATACTCGAAATTTCGATAATACCCGAAATTTCGATGATACCCGAAACTTCGATAATACTCGAAATTTCGATAATACACGAAACTTTGATAATATCCGAAACTTCGATAATTTCAAATACTCGAACAGTTTCGAGTAACCGATGACAACTCGATAAATTTTCACTCCCGAAGTTCGATAGGTCCTCAGCCTAATCGAACACCCACAGTCAGACCACGACCACATGTTATAATTGATGTTATTTTAATCGAGTTCTGTGTCTACACTTCGAATCTTCTATAATATTTCTCTTTACTTCATAGATTTTTTCGTATTTCTCCTATATTGTCGTTATTTATCTACATTATGCATTATTTGTATTTACAATTTCTGCCCTTCTCACTGCCTCTCTCCACAAAACTATAACTTCGTCTAATTTAATTCTCACATTATTCACACTAGTTGGCTCTAGATTAGCTTCTCTGCACCAGACTTCATGCCACAGCAATGGCTGTCTCTCTCCTTCTGGGGTCCATGAGCAGGTAACAAATAAAAGAGTACTTTTTCGCGACTATATGGTGAGCGTATGCATTTTGTGTGTTGGAGATCTGGGTGTATTTCCGGCGCATCCCACGGTAAGCTGTAGGTCCACGTTTCATATAGATTTGGTACTGAAAGGGACGCTAAACTCGTATCCAACCACCCAACCAACAATTAAAATGAAACTAGCCAACCTACTACATCTTTCAGTTAACAAATAATACATAAGGTTTTGATTATTATAATGATCATTCTCCGTTATTTCAGTTACTGCATGTATATTCTGCATTCATGAGCTCAGTCGTTTTAACAAGTCTTCTTTTTCACCTCAACCATAGGTTGGTGGGCAACATGGAAATTTTAAAACTTTTCTGTCCTTTGGGAGAGCTGTTTTTTCTTTGATAAGGGCTTTTCGTTGTAACTACATCTAGATATTCTATCCTTGGTCTTCCTCTTCCTGATTTTCGTTCTACCTTTCCCTCCATCAACACTGTGATCCAGTCGGATTTAACATGTAATGATTTTTAATATTTGAACATTACTTGCGATTTAATAGTGAGGGGGCGAAGTTAAACAAATTTGCTACGAATCTAAAATTTTGTAATATACATGTCTCATATACAAAATAAATAGCAGAATATTTAAGTGTACGGTAATACGTAATATGAATTTCAAGCAGCGGAGTACAAGGGCTCTAGTACGTTGCATTGGCTCTACCCGTAGCTAGTTTGATCCACGTACGGTGATCCTGAAGAGAACGTTTTATATTCAAGTGATGAAGAAGTGGAAGACAGTGACGGAGAAGACAACGCCAGTACTGGTGACAGTTTTATTACTCCAGATGGAACAATGTGGACAAAATTGGATTTGGGACAAGGTGATGTGGGCCGTATATCTAAGCAGAATATTGTTCACGAAGCTCTAGGACTGACAAATTTTGCCAAGCGGCGAGTGTCTGAGGAAGAATGTAGTGCTGCTTTTCGTTCACTATTTGATGAATCAATGATGAGGCATATCCTAAAGTGCACCATTGCTGAAGCAAATAGGCAACTAAAGTCAGCAACATGGACTTTAGCTCTTTCAGAACTACTTTTTATTTACCGTAATGCTATTGGTGCTTCAGCAATACCAATTACGATCTTGTGGAGAAGAACAACCAGGCCACCAATTTATAGAGAAATAATGGGTAGGGATAGGATCTGTGAAATAAAACGGTACTTGAGATTTGATGAAAAGGTGACAAGGTCTCCAAGACTTCAACGGACAAATTTGCAGTCGCATCCGAACTGTGGAATGCATTTATTGAAAATTGCGTAAAATGTTACAAACCACATGACAACGTGACTGTTGACAAGCAAGTCTATCCTACAAAAATCAGATGTCGAATTCTGCAATATATGTTAAATAGATACGATAAATTTGGCATCAAGTTCTTGTTACTTACCAACATACAATCAAAGTATGTCCTCAACGCCTTTCCATATCTGGGCAAGAATTTGGAACTCCTGTTGAGGTAGAGTAAGGTGAATTTATAGTGCCTAGTTTGATAAATTATTTTACTAAAATAAGGAATAAATTTGACATGTGGTGACTTCTTGACAAGGGAACTAGCTGAGTCTTATAGGGCTAAAATTTCAGCTCTACTAGTTTGGTTGCGACAATAAAGAAAACCGGAGAGAGCTTTCTAAAGGTTTGCATATCAAAAAACAAAGAAAAAAAAAAAGACCTGCATCACTGTGATGTTTACTGCGTTTAGAGTGGTAGTACATTAACTGTCTACAAATGTAAGCGGAACAAAAGTGTTTGTGTGTTGAATTCCATGCACAAGTCAGTGTCAACTTCCGTGACACCAAAGGAAGGACCTGAAACTATAACATATTACAATTAGACCAAGTTCGGTGTAGATATCGTGGATCAAATGGTGAAGGACAACAGTGTCAGATGTGCATCTAGACGGTGGCTAATGTCCGTTTTCTTCAACGTGGTTGATTTGGCATATTTGAATTCCTGGATAATATAGAGAGAAGCTACCGGAAAGTAAATCAGTAGGGACAATTCCTCCAAGATTTGGTCGAAGAGTTGAGGGACAATGTCGCTGATCTGAAGTGTATCTGAAGACGAGAAAGTTCCTTTCACACACACACGATAATGTCAAGAAACAACAAAACAGCTGAAATATGCTTCAAATGTCGAAAGTATGTTTGTGGAATTTGTACTGCAGAGATCTGAAAGCGAATTATCTACGACAAGTGTAAGTGACTTTGTAATGATCTCCTAAGAAGGTATTTTAGAACAAATATTATAGGAGATGCTATTTTACATTAAACATTTAGTATCTAGGAGTTGATAATAATCTTTAATTATTTTTTTCATTCTTTTAAAAATACTGGTATCATACATATGTTACTCATAAAAATATTTCTAAAATTACATCTTGATGCACATGATGTTCATCAATAAAAATAATAAACTAAATAATACGCTTCCTATTTTACTTGTAGATGTGACTCATTGAGAATGTCAATAAAAACAGTGATCCTGTGACAATATTATTTTCTATTTGGATGAGAAACGGAAAGCAGTCAATTTGACTGCTTCGTGCTTCTAGGGGGTGCCAAAATTTCTGTGTTTCTAGTGTTAAAATATCCGCAAAGGGCGAAATCCTAAACCTTACCTCGGGACGTCTTACGCTTTATCGGAAATTCTTCAAGGCACCGTTAATACATTGTCCCATCCGATAGATTTCGATACCTTTGGCCAGGTAGAGACACGGTTCAGCATTACAAAAAAATGAGATGTACACGTAAATACACTCAGTAAAAATAAATAAGCAAATAAATAAAGTTTAAATTAACACATAAGCGGTTGGGCAACTTCTAAACTTTAGCAAGTGAACTACTGCTATATTAAGAAAAAATACGATGAACACCAACGATAAAAAAGAAAAAACAAGAAAACACGCCAAGGGTGTCTTTACAATATTGCTGACTGAAATGGAATCCTGCTAAAAAAAAATAGCTAGGAAGGATGGAAGGAAGGAAACAAGTTAGAAGTTTAAAGTATATGAAGTAAAAACTAATTTTCTTTGAAGTTTCAAGGAAAAGTATAGGGTCAGTGCGAATAAAATGTCCTCATTGAGGTGTAATGTGAAATAACATCAGCAATATAACACAGGGATGAACTAAGATCACACGTCGAACGTCATAAACTCTGGTCACCCCAGCCTGTTTGCTAGTACATTGGGTGTTGGTGTACAAACTATGGAGAATTAGTAGGGGAAAGTTGTACAAAATGGGAACCTTTATATATTTTTGCACATAAAACCAAAACTATCAGTGCTAAAATCGCAAAATGTAAATCAAAACCTTCAGTGGAATGTTGGTTACCATAAAAGAGGCTTTTTTGTGTCACAAGAACGTTTAACAAAAAATAAAAGAAACTTACAAAGGGGAAAAGGGCCCGTTTTATACTACTAGTCGGGTAAAACGGGGCTTCCTTTAAAACCTTACCAAAATACTTACAAAACTAACAAATATCTCGCTTAAAACATTTTCAATTCTTGTTTGCAACTTCTTTATATCTAATACACATATCTTGTTTACAAATATTTTGTTTATAATTATTGAAAAGAAAATAAACAAAAATTAGTTTTTCGTACTAAATAATCAAAACTAGTTAGAAATATACTTTTGTCCAGTGAGGAAAATTTAAAACTTTACGTACTACAAAAGTCACAAACAAATGTATAATATTATTCGTCCGCGTTAGAGGAGGCACTGTGTGCCCACCCTTTGCAGCCAGAACACCTAATCCATCCTTTTCTTTTCGAATTACTATAGAGTTCGTTACAAGAAGTACAAGCAAATCAGAATTGTCTTCCTCTTCCGACGATGAAGATAGAATTGTTTATGTCTTGAGTTTGATTATCTTTGAGTTTTGATCTTTAAGAGTACAACGGCTATCAAACAAGATCTCTTTTTTATTCCAATACGTTTGCTCAGTTTTCGTTTTTTACTAGTAGGTCCTTTAATATTTGCCTCTTCGTAAGTAGCCTTACTAACAACCTTTTTGTAGATGTTCTCTTATTTTCTTCCTTTCGTTTTTCTTCTGCTTTTAATTCAACTTTGTATGGTGAGGAAGTGAGAGCAACCGCCTTACCCCTTCTTTTATCATTTTTAGTTTTCTTAATCTTGGTCAGCTCTTTAGGTGGAGGCACGAGCAATTTTGGCGAAATGCGAAAATCTGAAAAACCTTCTGTCGGGTCCCAATTAATCCCAGATGTTGAAGGTTGAGAAGGCTCAACATTTGATGTCGGAGAAGTGGCAGCCGCAGATGTGGAGTATTGAGTTGGTTCAGCAGCTGGTGGCAGGATACAAGTTGGCGCAGATGTTGAAGGTTGAGAAACCTCAGCAGCAGATGTCGAAGTGGTAGTCACAGATGGTCAGTGTTTAGATGGTTCAGTAGATGGTGGCGGCATACAAGTGGGCACAGAGATTGAAAGTTGAAAAAGCTCAGCAGTTGTTGTAGATCCACATGGTCTTTCGGTCGTCTCATATGGCGCGAATAAGTGATCAGGAAATACATATCTGTTTAAGAGATATATTCTTGTTTTCTAAAGCCATTTACTGTCGTTTGCACTGAAGATACTTTTACAAAAGCTGCATTCAAGAGCTTTCCCATTTAATAAATGGTTACTATCCTGCCAGGATAGTACTATTAATTGGCAATATATAGGAAAATTAATCAACATACGAGTAAATGCTTATTACCTCAGTAACCTTAATTTTAATTATGAAAGATACTTTATGGATTTATGTTCAACCGTTGTATGTTGTTAATTTTAACCGGGATGCTTCCTCAGACATCGACTCAGCACTGGCCAATAATGGCCGTGCTCTCTGCCTCGAGCGGACTGTAACTCGTGAACTGTAAGTAAATTTTAATGATGTTACATGTTGTCTAAAATGGAGACGTCCCCAATTTGTACTACCTTCTTTCTCCGTTTTAGCAGAATGAGACATACATGCAAACACATGGCTTCACTATGCTCACAGCTTACATAATCCAAGAAGTGAAACATGCAAACAATGGCTTAAATCTAATGAATACATTAGCGTACTTACCAAATTTATCTCTACATGAAATCAGGCAGTAAGTCAAGTAATAGGCAGACGACACATCGAAAAATATTTCGCGAAATACTTCAAAAAATACACATTCACAACTCTCCTCTTCATTGTTGAATAGAATTGTACGAAAGTGCACTACGGAGAACACAAAACTGCGAGTGATTTTTCTTTACGATTTCAAACTGAGAAGTTGGACATTTCTCACAGAAGCCGCAAAAAAGAAAAAAATACATTTGGGCTAGCAATAGCGGATGAACGAATCATTCGTCGTTGGTTAGTTAAATTTCGTTCCGGTGGCACAGCACAAGAAAATGAACCCTGTGGACACCGATCAACATCATGTTCAGGTGAGCTCCTCAGATGGAGTCGTAGGAAATTATTCCTGTTATTGAAGAGGAATTATGCATACACTATAACGCTGTTGTTCGGTGCTCCATGCAATTGGTAAGGTGAAAAAGTTGAAGCCAAAGGTACATGAGTAGGTACTCACCAACAAGAATCGCTCGGTAGATGTGTGCAGTTCTCTGAGTGTAGGGTCTAAAGAATACATTGGAAGGTTTTATGTACCGAACTATTAATCTTGATTAAGAATGGATCTTTTATGACAGTCGAAAATGGTCAAAACTATTTTTCGACCTGATCCAATTGCAGGAAGTTTCCAAAATCTCTACAATATGTTGTTGCTGGCATTGCTATCCACCATGTCTTTCTCTACAATGCGAAACAATCGCAGCAGACTATGACGATGCGGAACACCATGAAATGCACAGCAACTTTGTTCACAAACATGAAAAAAATTTCAAACGATATTGTGTTTTCATGTTACACGACACCACCACGCATTGTCGTGCAACTCTCCATATAGACTCTCCATGAGTTCTACTATGAAAGCCTTCTTCCACAAGCGTGTTCTCCTGATGTCTCTTCCACCGACTACTATGTATTCCGACATCTCGAGCACTTCTTGGGAGGGATGACCTTCCCTGATGATTGAGCGGTGCAACGTATGGCTGATAACTTCTTCATATCGCAGACTCATTTTGCCACGGAATCCAATCGTTGGCTGAGCGATGGCGTTGATGTGTGGTTTCAGATTGCGATTTTCTTAGATAACCAGGTAGTTATAACATTTCTAGCCTTTGAAAATGACACGCTTTGGAAGGATATTTGATTCACACCAACCCAATAGCAAGCAAAAAACACTACGACACTATACAAACTAATGTTGGAAATGAATCTTTAACGAGCGAAATAGAGTTTGAGACAGGTGAAAAGGGTAAATTGATTGTATGCCTGAAAGAATAAACAGTGTTTATTGCATTAAAAAATAAACTAGAATGGTAAAGTAATTGAAATACTAAGGGACAAGTTCAAGAACATATAGCCAAATAAACAATATAGAGATAGATAATACACTTGTTACATTCTTTAAGAATATAGGAAAATAAAGGAGATGAAACATATTCCGAACTTGAAATCAATGATGATATAGGCGTCATAATGCTTCTTATAGAGTTAAGAATTCATTAGCTGAAAACAGAGAAAATATATGAGGACTACAGCACTACACTGGCGCAAATATATTTGAAAACACATTAGCAATTAATGGATCTGGCCCAAAGTTGATAAACAAGAAGAAGGAGTTGGTAGTTCGTACTGTTCCCAACAGGACCCCTACGGCACATTCTGAGCATGTTACAAAACAAACCTAAAGTACTTGTCTTAATAGAACGTGTAATTTCCCTAAACAACCCTACAACTGTTCGGTCACATGCTGTCCAGCTCTCTAGATACCACCGAAAACTCATAGTGGTAAGCATTTGTCAGAAGTAATAATAGGGAAGAAACATAGCACAATATATCAATCTTTAATAACCGATTCGTATGTTCACTGTGTTTAGTGTTCGGGTAACCATAACGAATATAATCTCGTTCAGTTGCCGTTCTGCAGTTCAAATTGTCCGAATGATCTTTCCTGGAGCACTTGGGTACGTCGCGGAGGCATTGAAGAGGGCATGTCAGCTATGGGAACCTTCTACGTTCCATTGTGAATACTACTAATGGACCGCTGACACAAACTGACAATAGAGCTGCAATTCAACGGAAAGCCCATTCATCCTATCGCCGCTTTGGTACACAGCCACCCTCAAAGACACTTAATTGAACAATAAACATTCGCAGTAATTGCAGATGGACAATATGATTCTCATTTAACTATCATGTCGTTGTTGGACAACTATCAAACTCGTAGCAGCATACCATCTCCAAACAATACGATTAGTCTAGCGTTTACTGTAGCCGGTGTGTCGGGCCCTCCAAACTAAAATCAGCATGCCTTGTACTGTCACACATTCTGTGGTGCGAATTTCGATCGAATCTCGCGATGCACTGTATGCTAAATGAGATAAGGTGCTTTTCCATCAATATAATAGTTTCACATCAGAATTTGCAAAATTTAGGCTTCGAATATACAAGTGATTGGCTCGCCAGTGACAGCAGAGTAGTCTATTGAAGCGGAGGAGCAGCACAATCAGAAAATTCTGAACAATGGGATTAAGGCTTGTGCGGCATATTCAAGTGAGAGCACGCATAACGTAGAAAAGGCTTCTAACCGATGCGATACAATTTTATGTCTCTCAGTGGGAGCAAATTAGACAGTGGATGAGTGTTGAAATTACAGGATCCAACTTGTTTCTTGAAATAAACAGCTGAGGAGTTGGATTATGTTAACGGTATAAAGGTTCGGGCTACGAAATAAGCTTGTTAAAGCTATTCTGAAACTGCAGATAAATGATAGCTATTTATCCATCTATCTCTGTATATAATAAAACACAGAGATACAACAAAAGTACTTGTTACTCATTATTCATATATATATATATATATATATATATATATATATATATATATATATATATATATAGATATATAGATATATATATATATATATATATATATATATATATATAGATAGATAGATAGATAGATAGATAGATAGATAGATATAGATATATAGATATTCTGACATTATTGTAGGTTACTTACTGCAAATACTCTAAAGTCTTCCAATAACCTCTTCGTCTTCACGTACGATTTTTTTATATCATCCATTAATTGTTGTCTCCTTCGACCCCTCCCTCTCCTTCCTGCTACCATACCCTCTAACACGTCCCTCATGATATAGTTCCTCCTTAGCCAATGTCCCTTCCAATAAGTTAATAATATATAAAATTATTCTTTTCTTCCCCACCACTTCTAACACCCTTTCCTTCGTTTCCCCCTCGACCCAGCAAATTCTATGTATTCTTCTCTGCACCCATATTTGGAAAGCTTCCACTTGGTTTTCATCATTTTTGCGAAATGTCCATTTTTCTGACCCATACAGTACAAAGCTCCAGACGAAGAATTTTATGAGTCTTTTTCTCAACTTTTATTCAAGGTCTCACGAAATAGTCTTTTCTTCCTCCTAAATGGTTCTTTCGCCATTCTTCTCCTTGCTTTTATTTCGCGTTCGCACTTCATATCATCCTAATAACATTAACCAGGTATCGAAAACCAGTTACCCATTCTATTTTCTTCCCATATTTGACACCGACTGCTTTCTTTCAAACACCATCGTTTTTGTCTTTCTAACGTATATTTTCATCCCACATTCTTCACAGCTTTTCCTCAAGTTTTTTAAAACATCTTGTTGATTTTTTCACAGTCCTCAACCAGGGTCGTATCATCTGCAAACGATACACATCTTATCATTCTACCTCCTACCAAAATACCGTCATCATTATATAGGCTCTCTTTCACTATTTCATCTGGATAGATATTAACCAATATTGGTGAAAACAGTATTCCTTTCGAACTCCACTTCCAATTGAGGGGTCAGCGCAACAATGGTCTAATCCACATTATTTAAATAAAATGGAGAAAAATCAAGTTAAACAAATGTGGATTTTTGTACAATATACCAAAGGAAACACAAGTGATTCAGTGTGTCATGTGACCTACGGGAAAACT
The DNA here is from genome assembly GCF_964235325.1 of Thermobia domestica. Classification (NCBI taxonomy): domain Eukaryota; kingdom Metazoa; phylum Arthropoda; class Insecta; order Zygentoma; family Lepismatidae; genus Thermobia; species Thermobia domestica. The sequence goes on from NC_137456.1 coordinate 177,316,564, forward strand.
TGACAACAAAGTGAGATTTGATAGGATGGAAATATGAGAGGGATATTTTAATGGAAATGACAGCATAAAGCACACTACTGGTGGATAGACCACTATTGGCTGGCATGCAGAATATTAAAAAAAGGAGAGAATAAATATTGCAGCTAGACCGACCACTGTTACACTGTAATGTGGAACATATACCAAAAGATTGCTGTCAAATAATAGCATTATTGTATTTTTGTACTTTTGTCTTTACTTTTTTATTTTCTTTACTTTTTATTATCTTTTTTATTTTGTATCTTTCTTTTTTATTCATCCTACAAGTGCCGGTACACAACCATTATACATACTCTACAATATCATAAAGTGCATTATTCACATCCTGTTCTCCCTTCACCTCTCAATACAGAAATCGAAATAATCTTTTCGAAAAGAATGGTGTACAGAAGAAACATATTTCAGTAACTCTAATAAATCTTTAATTTTCTTCGGATTTAAAGACCGTTGTTTGTTATGTAAAAGAACTAAGGAAGTTGTGACGCTTTTTCACCCACCACTTTGGATCATCGATATGTCACCTAAGATGTACATAGAAAATCAGAACTAGTCCCTATCAACATCGACGACCTTCCGCCAACGTCCTGGAAGGCCATCCATCAAGGTAAAATTTAGTGGTTCATGAAGCGAAGAAGGTATCAAGCGCATTTTGCACCTGTACTAGGGATTTGAACTGACGTCCCCCAAGGTGATTTTCCAAGGAAAGGAACAGGTGATAATCGAGGGGTGTTATGTCCGGAGAATATGGTGGATGCAATAGTGTTTCCCATTCAAGACGTAGAATGGTGTTCCGGGTCATCCTAGCAACGCGGGTCTTAGCGTTGTCTTGTAACAGGAGGACATCTTTGCGATTCGGAAGTGCAGGCTCCAGAGTTTCGTTTTTCTTGAACACCACTCAACTCCTGACAGTACAAATTTGCACTGTCTGTGACCAGCTGGTAGCAGTTATCGATACACGATGCTGCGAGCAGTCCACCAAACATACGCGAGGACTTTCTTCTGGTGCAGTGCTGCTTTCCGCTGTTTCGGAACCGGTTCGTAGAATGCTAACCAATAATGATGGTGCCGTGGAGCTTCGTACAAGAGCCACTTCTCATCATATATCAATACTCTGTTCAGAAATTGCTCCATCCTCAGACGAGACAGCAAAGAACACAGGTATCTGCTCGCGTTGTCTTCTGGCCCGGAGTCAAATCATGTGGGCCCAACTTGTAGTGCTTTCCAAGTTGATGGAGATGCTGCCGAACGGTTTCTCCACTCACACTGAATTGTAATCCCAGTTCCTTACATGTTTGGCCACTGTTCTTCTCAATTGGTGTCTGAATATCTTCATTTTGAAGATGTGTTGGACTTCCGGCACGTAGTACGTCTTCGAATGTTTCGTAACCATCCTTAAACTTATTAAACCATCGCTGCACTGTCCGCGTAGTCATGCCACCTTCACAAAAGGCCTGGCATACCTTCCAACCCGCTGCAGTGATGTTTGGCCCCAGTTTGAACTTGTACAGCATACACAATCTTATGGCGCTTTGTGGAAGTCTCATGTTCACTCTGTTTTTACACAAGTTCACGGTGTAATTGAACTGCCACAACCAGATTGTATGTTGAATATACCCAAACCAGCAACTGACCTTGGCTTTATCTCGTTCCCATTCCACTCACGGTGTAAGGGCCAATGGAAAAGACGTAAAAAAAAAAGCTAGAGAACTTTCTTAATTACCTTTATATTTGGGCTTAAGAATAGTGTTTTGCAGCTGAAATGTATGTTTTGGCTTCTTCTTCTTGCGTTTCGATAGGCAGGCAAAATGGGGTTCCTTCTATATCCGAGTAGCTATATTTAATGTCATACTCCCATATTTTTTTTGCATGATACCTGTAAAACTGTAATTCGACTGAAAGCAACAGGTTGGTTGTCTGTGGTGACTTAGCGCCTAGTTATTGTTTGCATTAAAGGCTGAGTACTGACAATATCAGATTGTTGCATTTCAGTTGCAATGAACTTTCCTGTTCCGTCTTTGTATCTCTTATCAGTGTTACCCAATCAGCAGCCCTATATAGATATTTTGGCAAACGCTTTTTTTTCTATGAGTCTAAAGTTTCTACCATATAATAAAAACTGTGTCCAGGAACAAGGTACTTCGGCATTCCCATTGCTCGCGTCCGCCATTTTTGTTGTTACTCTTGACGCTGAAGCTAGCTCGTGATTGGCTGACTAGGGTTGGACAAGTTTTGCACTCAAACAAGTTGGGCTTTATTTTCAGGGAAGAAGCTTGTGCTTTATAAACTAACGTTCGAGGTGAATTGGTCTGACTTTCCTTGTGGACTGATAGTTCACCTTGAAATACAACAGATGGTATCAGAATTTGACTTTCGTATTTTGGAGGGTTAGACCACTGTTGCACTGACCTCCTCACTTGCACTTTCCTCTGTCATCTACTCCTCTATTCTAACACTTATTTGTTGCTTCATATATAAGTTTCATATGAGTCTTCGATCTTTCCATTTCAACCCAACTTTCTTTAGAACTTCCCACAATTCCCAGTTCACGCAGTCAAAAGCCTTTTCTAGGTCAATAAATATCACATACACCTCTTTTTCTTTTCTTCAAACCTTTCACCGATGATCCTTAATAATCCAATTGAATGTCTTATTCCCTTATCTGTCTTGAACCCGAATTGTTCCTCCTCAACTTCTTCATTTATTCTTCCATACACCCTTCTGTTGAGAATTCGAAGAAATTTTTTGGTGCGTGAAATATGAGACTAATAGTTCTATAATCCTCACATTTCTCTCGGTTCTATTGCTATGCCATCGGTATCATGATCGTCTTCACGAAGTATTTTGCCTACTCTCCTGTTTCATATATTTCATTGCAGAGTCAGAACAATTGTTTCTTGCCCTTGTATCCAATATTCTTAACCCTTTCGTAGCCAGATCATTTTAGGCGTTTTCCTACATTTTCAGTTAGTGACTTGAGCTCCTCCGTGGCTAAGCGGTTAGCGTACGCGCCTTTGGCGTGGGAGTCCTGGGTTCGATTCCCGGCGAGATTTCATGTGGTGCAGATTCCACGTTAATCAGTAGGAACACGTCTCATATAGCCTCGCTGTTGAAAAGGGACGTTAAACTCAAAATCAACTCTTGGGGCCGCGGTGGCTCAGTGGTAGAGCGTTCACCTCTGGTGCTAGTGGTCTCGGGTTCAAACCCTGCTCCCGCCAAGTGAACTTTGTGGTGGACAAACACCGTGTGCGTGGGTTTTCTCGGGGGTCTCCCGTTTCCTCCCACTTTCTTCATTCCACCATTTCATTCATTACTCATTATCACCGTCTCCTTTAGCCTAACCGGCATAACCGTGGGACGTAAAACTCAAAATTTCATTTCATTTTTTTCAAAATCAACTCAACCCAACTCAGTAACTTATTGTTTAAAAACTATTTAACCGATTGATATGGTTAGGTCCTTCTTTTTTAGAAGAGAGACGTGGCTATTTTTTGGAATGTTACATTGCAGTTTGTCAACGGAAGGGAAATTATTGAGGGAAATGTAGAGGTAGAAATTTACAAAAATTCCCTAACTGAAATTCAAGATTTTTTGGAGCTGCCACAATTGTTTCCACGTGGGTGCAAGTCACCTTCAAAATTCTCTGGTGTGTTTATAAGATACAGTGAAAACTTGAAGTCGTTGGCTACCATACCGTACAAACAGAGAAAGAAAAAAAATTCTCTGCCATCATATACATAAAATTTTTATACTTTTTACGCCTCAGAAACAAAAACCGACAGATATGCTGTGGCTATAGCTTCCCTAATTATTCTATTGAAACTTTTTATGATGCATTCTGTAGGACTAAGAGGAGGCTTTCAGATAGTGGTACGTTTGTTTCAATCTAGCCAGCAACATGGAAATAATAGAGGGGAATAGGGAAATTTTCCGAAGTTTTCACATAATTTCGGGAATTAATTCTTTTTGGCTAGGAACACTGGCACCAGACAGACGAAAACTATCTGAAAATAAACCTTGGTATACCACTAATGTATTCTACAAGCATCAGATGATGAGTGAACGAAATGATTAATGAAAAGAACTGAGGAATGAAGTGGAAGGCAATAAACTCTTACGAAACTCTCGTTAGAAACAAATGGACACATTGCTGTTCAACACAAACTTACATAGTGTAGCCTGGAATCGAACCTATGACCTTGAAACCAAAAGTTAGCGCTCTATCATTGAGTCACTATACTCTAATTATGACGGAAAGGCGCTCCCGATTTCGAAGTCGATTGGTTGGGTGGTGGATTGATTTGGAGTTTAGTATTCTGTTCAGCCCGTGTAACGTGGGTTCCTGTCACCACGGCATGGCGCGTCCTCAGGTTGCGGATCGAGGAGAAGGCCTCTAGATATAGAGGTTAGCTGCGAATATACTGAATAAGCAGTCGCAGACAGCCGACTAGGAGTGGTCCTCCAGCTTGGGGGTTTGGGTAGTGCTAACAACCTCATCCTGTAAAAAAAAAAAAAAAAAAAAAAAAAAGCACTTGTTCAGAAATATTCACAAAAGCCTCGGACAAGGACTGATAACTTGGCACGGCCTCAGCAAAAGAAAAAGGACATGAAATTTGGAACATGGAATATTAGGAGTCCTTATAGGGCAGGCGCGTTAAAATCCGTAACGAGTGAGTTAGAAAAAAAGGATGAACGTAGTAGGAGTTCAGGAAGTTAGGTGGGATGGGAATGGGTCTGTGGATTCAGGAAATTTTACGTTCTTTTACGGGGAAGGAAATAAAAATCACCAGTTAGGAACGGGCTTTTCGTTCATAAACGTATATTACCAGCAATTAAACGGGTTGACTTTGTTACTGACAGACTTTCTTTTATTACTCTTAAGGGACGGTGGTGTGATATTAATGTTTTAAATGTACATGCCCCAACTGAAAATAAGGATGATAATATAAAAGACAGTTTTTACGAAGAAGTGGAACGGATATTTGACTAACTCCCGTGATACCATATGGAAATTCTATTAGGGGATTTCAATCTAAGGTAGGACGAGAGGATATTTTCAAACCGATTATAGGGAACGAAAGTCTGCATAAGGAAAGTAATGACAACGGTGTTAGACTCGTGAACTTTGCAACATCCAAAACCTAATCGTGAAGAGTACAAAATACCCACATCGCGACATTCATAAATAGCATAATTGATGTCCGGTCGTTTAGAGGAGCTGATTGTGACACTGACCACTACCTGGTAGCAGATATAATACGAGAGAGGTTATCGTTGAATAAAGGTAATATTCATTGTCCGAAAACGAAGAGATTCAATTTAAAGAAATTAGAAGAGAGCCAGGTAAGAGAGAAATGCCAGATTGAAGTTTCGAATAGATTCTCGGCTTTAGAAGATTCGGAGTGCACTAGTGTTGAAGATACCTGGATTGAAATTAGAGATAGCATTAAACTTTCAGCAAAAGAAAAATTGGGACACGCGGAAATACGTAGGAACAAACCATGGCTCGACCAGGAATGCATAAAACTAGCAGAGAAGAGAAAACAGGCAAAATTACGCTGGTTACAAAATCCGAATGAAATAACTACACAAAAGTTCGCAGATATCAGGCGGGAAACTTCCAAAACTTTTAGAACAAAGAAACGCGATTTTCTGAGAGCTAAAATTAAGGAACTTGAAGATAATAGTAAAAATAAAAACATCCGGGATATGTATAAGGGAATCAACGAATTTAAGAAAGGCTATCAACCTCGTGCTTATATATTAAAGAAATCTGACGGTACAGTTCTCACTGACACGGATAGCATATTAAATAGATGGAAAGATGTCTTTGACAATTTGCTGAACACGCAACCAAAGAGTAGTGTGCGTGGAGAAAAGGAGTTACACACCGCAGAACCGTATATTCCAGAACCCAACCTAATAGAAGTAGAAACCGCTATGAAGAAATTAAAGAAACACAAATCTCCGGGTGTAGATGAAATTCCGGCTGAGTTAATTTTAGCTGGAGGCGAAAAATTGTGCAACAAGATACACAAACTCATTCTCCTTATCTGGAACTAGGAAGAATTGCCACAACAGTGGAAAGAATCAATCATTGTTCCAATTCACAAGAAAGGCGACAAAACCGACTGTAATAATTATCGAGGCATTTCTCTTCTGTCAACATCCTATAAAATCCTTTCAAATATTCTATTAGCAAGATTGACCCCTTACGCAGATGGAATTATTGGAGATTATCAGTGGAGAGTTTGACGAAATCGATCAACTATCGATCAAATATTTACCATTCGCAAAATACCCGAAAAAAAGTGGGAATACAATACCCGGTACATCAACTATTTATTGAATTTAGAAAGGCGTACGACTCGGTTAGGAGAGAAACATTATACAATGTTCTTACAGAATTTGGAATACCGAGAAAGCTAGATATGTTTAAATGAATCCCAAAGTAAAGTTCGGGTAGAAAAATTTTTGTCCACGAGCTTTCACGTCGAAAATGGCCTGAAACAAGGAGATGCGTTGTCGCCATTATTATTTAACTTCGTTCTGGAATACGCTATAAGGAAAATCAAAGATAGCAACCAAGGCCTACAATTGAACGGTATTCACCAGGTTATGGCTTACTGATGATGTAAATTTAATAGGTGATGATAGGAGAACAATAGAAAGAAATGCAGAGATTTTATTAAACGCTTGCAGGGACATGGGTTTAGAAGTAAATCCAGAGGAAACTAAATGCATGGAAGTGCGTCAGGACCGGAATACAGCAAATTATGGATACGTTAAAATATTAAATAGTACTTTTGATAAAGTGGATACTTTCAAATATCTAGAATCAATATTTGCAGAGGAAAATCATATTCACGAAGAAATTAAATGTCGACTAAAATCAAGGAATTCGTGTTACTATTCGGTTCAAAATATCTTGCCGTCGCGAATTCTGTCGAGGAATTTGAAGGTTAAAATATACAAAACGATAATCATGCCTGTTGTTTTGTATGGCTGCGAAACATGGTCACTTACTCTAAGGGAAGAACATAGACTGAAAGTATTTGAGAACAAGATCGTGAGACGAATATTCGGACCCAAAAGGAACGGGAATGGAGAATGGTGGAAACTTCATAATGAGGAACTACATAATTTATATGGTTTACCCAACATTGTTAGGGTCGTCAAGTCTAGGAGGCTTAGGTGGGCAGGTCATGTAGCTAGAATGGAAGAAAGTAGAAACGCTTTCAAAGTCTTGACTGGAAGACCAATCGGAAAACGACCATTAGGAAGACCTAGGCGCAGATGGGAGGACAATATTAAGATGGATCTCGCAGAGATAGGAATGCAAAGTAGAGACTGGATGCAGTTAGCTAAGAATAGAAGTCAGTGGAGAGCTTTTGTGAACGCGGCATTGAACCTCCGGGTTCCATATGCCATAGAGTTAGTTAGTTATTCTGTTCAGCGCAGAGGCAATTTAAGACGTGGACCTATGGAATCTGAACCACATATGCTACCACCAGGAATCGATCTCGGGTCTCCCGTGTCTAAGATGAGTACTCTAATTATTACGAGTTAATTCCCCGCGGTCCTGGTCGTGCTATTCAGCCGGTTCACTAGAACAGGTTGTTAAAATACTTTCAGTTCGCAAAACCGTTTGCTAAACCCAGACAACAGTAAATATTACCCAGTTATACCCAGAAACAGTGCATTTTTGTTTAACTATCTTTGTTTTTCTAACCTCTTACAGCTACAGGGCTAAACATATGGTCTCTCAGAACAAGGTATAAGCGCTTATTTCTTAATCTCAAATGTTCAGATATCAAGAATGAGAACTGCGATTGCATCAGTATAGTTGTGAGGGTTATTTATATTCGAAACGCATACATACCATTATCAACAACGACGTGAACTTCGTGGTTTTTCTAGTGTTGTTCACTACGGGGGCCTCTCTCGTCTCGTGAAGTATGATTGAGATTCAATTTCGTTTTCAAAAAGGTTTAATTATTTCTATTGGACGATGTCGTCTTGTGTCGTTTCCTCAGCAACACTACTTTCTGCACACAATAACACACACGTGAGTAAATAGCATGTGTATCAGTTTTCAGTATTATAGCGTTTCGTTTACTCGTCGTACTTTTCAATTAAAAGATCATATAGCTGTAGCATCTCTACTATCATATAGATTGTGTTTTATGTTTCCTAATCATCCATTCCGTAATTGCTGCTCGTGAAATTTTCACCAATATTATTTGTTTCAATAGTTTAAGTCAACAGGTTTCATTATTTCTCTTTGTTAAGGGGGAAGTTTGGATCACAAATTCTTTATAAGTGATATTAGGAAGTTAAGGAACAAGCGTGCTTAGTCTTGAAGGAAGTAGTAAAAGAACATTAGGTAACAGGAAGAAGACCCTTAGAAAAGAGGAATAAGAAATACTTTGTAATTGAATATTATGTTGCCCACACCAGACGAAAAATCTTATTTTCAGATGGACAAAAACCCAGACATTTTCATCTTCCATTAAATAATCAAGCATGAGATCTCACATAAAATGCTCCAACAAAACTGTTGATTGAAAGTGTTGAGAAATAAGATGTTTCATTCACTATGCGTTCACACTTGGTCAAAAAGGTGTAACAGCTTTTTCAGTCCAGCCATTCTGAGTGAGGTTTCTCTTTGGTTTTCCTCATTCATACCAGGCAAATGCCGGGATGCCACCTAACATACAGGTCCCACACCATTTTCTTTCTTTCCCATTCCTGTCTTCCTTCGTCACTAATTGATTCAATATCTCCTCGAATCAATGCGGTGATAGATAATTATGGTTCGTGGACAAGCTATTAGGTTTAAAATTATAAGATTTTTATGTTTATTGAAAAGTGTTTTGTTCAAGACTAATATTAGTTTGAAGATATGAAGTATTCACAAACAGAAGGAATATATAGTTCTAAGCATTTGGAATTGCGGCAGACTTAAATATTTTATCTTGTTCTTTTTGTTTAATAAGTGTAATTATATATTTTTCTTTTTGTATGGGAATTAACAATTCTTTTCATTCCATAATTTTTCTATTGGAATTAGGAAAAAACATTCTGAACAATTTTGAAACATACAAGGCCAAGGCGTAGTTAAGTAGAATATTTTATGTTGTTATCTGTGTGAAATATATTTTTCTTTCTTTCTTCTTATACATGAGAATTAACATTTCCCTTTAATCTTATTATAGAAATTAGAAAATATTCAGCACAGTTTTGGTTTTCAAACACTTAATACCAAGAAGTAAACATATCTTCATGAAATAAGCATATTTTTTCTTTCTTTCTTTCTTTCTATCTTTCTTTCCTGACTCTTATCTTGTCGCCCGCCAGTAGCCCGCCTGAAAGCGAAACATCGCACAGGAAACAAACTGATTCGACACGTGTCAATGTACCTTCTGCGCAGGGTTGGATGTTCATTTTTCTCTTTCCTGCTTTCATGAATCTATACATATCTTCCCTTCTGTACAAGTATCATGACGATATTTAAGAAACAAAGTTTCTAATTACAAAAAATATATTACGGTAAACAGAAAAGTAGGGAAAACTACAAAAATCAAGAGTTAGAACCTAAATACGAATTTTTCATGCGCCCCTTAATTACCCCATTGTAACGACCTGTATCTGCTTTCGTTCAGTAAGGACCATTGTTTGGCTGACGTAAGTTGACTTCCGTTCGAACGTATAGGTACTGATTTATAAACAAAATTTTAGAATATTTTTTCCAAATTTAAGGAAATTTTAATTTTCCTAGTTAGCAACACTGCGCACGGGCCGGTGCAATCGACGTCAACAATAAGGCATTCATCTGAGGTATCTACCTGACAAGTTTTAAGGAGATCTTTCTACAACAAAGGAAGCTAGAAGAAAAAAGGAAAAAAAAAGAAAATTACAGATTCAAAAATTCTTGAAATTTCGACTTTGGGCTAAAATTTGAAAAGAAAATTCGACAGCCAGAAGAAAAAGAAACTAATATGTAAACTATGGTCCAACCATATTTGCCCCCCAAAATATGTCAAAAACTTAATGACATGGTCCACACATGAGCGGATTAAAAAAGTGACACACCAATGTGTGCCATATTGGGTTTAATGAATTCGATTGCTATATTATCTATGCCTTTCCATTCCTAGTCTCGGATATAGCTTTCTCAAACTCATCCCAAAGGAAATTAAATCTTTTATCATCCTCTAGTACTTCATTTTATACTTCAATATTTAGGCCGCATGGTCTAGTCTATTCCTACTCTGATGTAAGTACTCAACATATCCTTACCATCTTTCTAAAACTTGCTGGCTATCTTCCCATTCTTATTTTCTACTGCCATCGTAATACGCTCTTGTCTCCTTCGAAGTTCTATAAAGGGTCTATTCTTTTTGCCATAAGCACCAGACTGTGTCACGTTATCAGGTCAAAAGCAATGTTGCCTGCTAAATCGAGTTTGGAGATTCCAAATCAAGATGTGAGAATTTAAAGCACATATCCTCCGAGCGGGGCACCCTGGGCAATTCGAAGAAGATGCATAAACTTCATCATTATTGTTGATTTTAGTCAAACAACTTGACTTTATACAATGTGCTATCTATATTTACCTTACATGCTATACATTGTTTCTAAGCTCTTCATTATGTGTTTGGAATAAGCTTTCAATTAGCCATCTCCTTGTTATAGTTTTTGAGATATGTGGACGACCTAATTTTTTCACGAATTTCTCATCGACTTTAATGTTCATGTTTCGTGATTTTGTTGACTATGTTTCACACATTCTATGATAATTTCTGTTTTGAGTGTAGAATCTACATAGTCTGTTCTACACATAAGTTGATTTTTAGCCATCTTCCTCTTTTGGTTTTTGAGATAAGTGGAGGAATTATTTGTTTTTCATTAATTTTTCGTTGATATTAATGTTAATGTTTCATGCTTGCTTGACTATATTCCATCCATTTTAGTACAATTTGCTTTTGGAATATATAATCTACATAGTCTCTTCTACACTTGTGCTGAATTTTAGTCATCTCCCAGTTTTGGTTTTTGAGATAAGTGGAGGAATTATTAATTTTCATTGATTTTCCGTTGACATTAATGTTAATGTTTCGTGATCTTTTAAAGTTATGTTTCATCCGTTTTAGGACAATTTTCTTTTAAAAAATCCAATCTACGTAGTCTCTTTTACATTTGAACTGAATTTCAGCCATCTCTGTCTTTTACTTTTTGGGAGAATTGAAGGCATTATCTGTTTTCATTGATTTTCCGTTGACATTAATGTTAATGTTTCATGCTTTGTGACTATGTCCCATTCATTTTAGGACAATTTGCTTTTGGAACATAGCATTTACATAGTCTTTTCTATATTTAAACTAAATTTCAGCCATCTCCCTCTTTTGCTTTTTTGCGATAAGTGGAAGAATAATTTGTTTTTCGTTGATTTTACGTTGACATTGACATGTTGACATGTTTCGTGCTTTTTGACTGTGTTCCATCCATTTTAGGACAATTTGCTTTCGAAATATAGAATCTACTTAGTCTCTTCTAAATTTAGGCCGATTTTCAGCCATCTCCCAGTTTTGATTTTTGAGATCGGTGGATTAATTATTTGGTTCTCATTGATTTTCCATTGACATTAATGTTAATGTTTCCTCCCCTTTTGAGTATGTTCCATCCATTTTAGGACAATTTGCTTTCTAAATATAGAATCTGCATAGTCTCTTCTACCTTTAAGCTGAAGTTCAGCTATCTCCCCTAAAGTTTGTTTACATCATTGAAACCGAATAGGCGCTTTTACCTCCTTGTACATTTCCTCATACTTCCGAACTTTTCCTAATTCTTCTGTTCTTTTGTAAAACTCTTCCCCTGCCCTGTTTGTTTTCCTTCGTAACTCGTTGTTTAATTTCCTGTACAACTTTCTGCTCTCTTCTGCACAACCTTTTTCTACGTCTTGCTTACCTTCATTTTCTGCAACATCTCTTATGCTGTAACCCATGATTTCTTAGCTGTGTTGTGTTCGTGGTAACCTATTACTTGATATACGGCCTGCTATATGCAACATTCAATATGTTCCCACTGTCTGTTATTACTTGCACCTATCGTCTCCTTGTTTAAGTATTTTTCTTCGAATTTTTAAACGAAAAAATTCTTACTCCATCGTTTCTCAACTTTTCAGTATTCGCATTTTGTTGCCTATTTTTCTCCTTCCAATATATTTCAGTTGAATATCTACTTCGAACAGCACAACCTTGTGAACATACAAAATGTCCACCCCAGGAAGGGTCTTCGAGTTTTTCAAGCTATTCCGATACAAAGAAACATTGAGGACAGTTGGAGGGTACGTGCTTTAGTTGAGTGGTCTGAGACGTTACGCTGATGATAGTAAAGTGAAACCCACTGCGGAGTCTAGCACCTCTGAAGAGCATGAGCATTATTAAGTGTCTTCATTGTATTCCTGCGTTCGAACGTTTCGGTGTTCGCTGCCTGTCGAATCTAGTTACTCTATTAGTCATGAAATGTATACGAAAGAGAGAATAAGAATCGAAAAGATATCCTGTTCAAAGAAAAGTAATAGAGCCCTCACTTGATAGGAGGGGTATCTGATTCGATCCGATACCATATGAATTTTAAGGGGGACAACATCCTATCCATGGGTTTTCTTGGGGTTCTCCCGGTTCCCGCAATATTATCAATCCATCAAATATTTGATATTCATACGTGTCCATTATACAACCGTCCAAGTTAGCTTAAAGGGCACCAGTATACCACGCAAAACTAGAAATTGTATTTCATTTTTAAGTTATTTTCTTATTTTTCGTTGAGAGAAAGCTAATACACATTCGTATCTCGAAGCATCTTATTAAAGACTAATACACTTTCGCAACTGTTAAATTAGTTCAACATATGAGATGCATTATGTGAAATATCTTTAGGGGCAAATTTAGTACCAAGTGATTGGTATTATTCTATAACTAATGTACACAAGAATGATGTTTTAGCACTTTCCATGACATTTTAATTTCCGTTAATCGAATTTCCTTGTGAGATTCCTTGAATTGATTGGGAATTTAAGATCCTTTCAGCATCGAAAACATTCTTATGTGAGATGTAGAATTTGAACTGTATAAACTATCATCGGAAATCCAGCTCGTGTTTCCCGCATTAAAAGTGCGTAACATATAGACACGAGAGAGTTTTCAAACATGTAAAGCTCTAGGTACGTGTAATATTAGTTTGTTGACAATGAATAATGGAAATATTGTTTCTGTAGCTGCTTTCCTGTATTTCAATGTAGGCTATACATAAAGGGAAAGATTGAAAAAACAGTTGGAATTTATTTATCACTCAGAATAGCTCTTACATGATTATTTTATAACATATTTTTTTTTTTTTTATCATTAACATAACCTAAGTCATCAGCTGTTATACTTCAAAGAACTGGTTGTATTCTGCACATATCATCAACGTATCTACTCTTTTGTAGAACGTTATCTGTTATTTGCTCGAAAAGAACCACAAAAAACCTGCAGAAAATTTTGTCACGATTAGAAGTGGGAGAGGTCTACCACAATAGCGGTGCAGTAGTCTTCACGGCAGGCCGAGGACTTAGTGCATAGTTCCCTATAATTCGAATCACAGTGGCAAACCTACACGGAAAATAATCATTTAACACATTCCTACGATGCCCAACGTTATGCACTTAGCATCAGAAAGGGCTACAAGGAACCCCTCCCAGAATCTGTTGTTTCGGCGGCATCAGACTACGCTAAACCACACTGCTCTACCACGTGCCTAACGAGATACTGTTGTTAGTCTCGTCGCAATCTTAAGACGATGACTTGCGCATGCGTGGTACAGTTGCACTTTGATTTCTACTCAATATAAATGAATCAACCTATGTATTATTCCTTGCTTCTTATTTCATGTGTCTAGACCAGGGTTTCTCAACTTGGGGGTCGCGACTTCTAGGAAGTCACGAGAAGGTTTCATGGGGGTCGCGAAGATAAGCGGAAGAGATAAATGTAATTAGAATCTAATACCAGAAAATGTTTTGAAATATTATTTTGAATTTTGTTCTGAATTTTGCATATTTTCATTTTTATTCATACTGTTAAGAACAGCAAAAATAGTACCACTAAACATTTTTAGCAATGCAGAATTGTTTAAAAATCAATTTAAATGAAAGTGTGTTACATGAAACTAATGAGAAGTGGATATTGAAATACCAGAAAAATATAAAATCTGCATATTGAAACACAATTAAAATTGAAAGCTAATGAGAATTCTGAACATTGTGTAATTTAACTAGTATTCCAATGTCCGGTTCAATCTTACACCGGTGATGCACATTATCAAATCTTTTTCAACTGCTACGCGATTTCTTGTCTTCGTTTTAATGCCTACTATGGAAGAAAAATCTGTCCGGCCAATGATATTCATTTTGAAGCAGTATGATGAATTGGATTAGATATTTGTAATATAAATGAACTGACAAAATTTGGTTTTAAATCCATTCGCTTTTAGGAAAGTTACTGTATCCACTATATACAAGAAATAGATCATACTATTATAGAAATAGAGAGATATCGTGAGATCTCCTCAATAGGTATATTAAAAATCGCACACAAGCTTATTACAAACCAGAAAATATAAGGGCGTCGTTGGCAAGAGGATGTGATAAAATGGGGTCGTGATAGGAATTAGGTTGAAAACCACTGGTCTAGACCAATCAGAACCTAAGGTACGAGTATTTGAAAGATATAATATGAAATTTTCATTTTTCAAAATTCAATCTGGTATCAATGGCCTCACAGTATATTGCACAATGTGATTTTGATTTGTGTCTAGCGTCCCTTTGGGCAACAAAGCTGTATGAGACGTGAACTTACAGATTAACGTAGGCGCATAAGCTCTAAACAGGTTTCGTTCCCAGACAGTACGAATCACGGTTGATACGTCTGACATTATCTTGTAGTCGTTTTTGGTAGTCCACTTTTCTATTGCAAGTGCACTGAAGAAAGTAATCTCAACACTGAGACCGGGAGATATTGAATATTTTCATGTTATCTTACCTTGAAAGTATCAGTATTACAAATGATAAAAGTTTCTTTTAATTAACCAGTGGGAATCGAACCCAGGACGATCTGGATGGGAAACCAACGCTTATCCCACTATTCTAAGACACTGCAGTTAATTAAGTTGGGGAAAGTTGGTGTGAAGTGTCTTCAGCAAGTTGTAAACTGTTCCGATTCAATATTGTAAAACTCTTACTTCGGTCATAATAAAATGGAAAGTGTTATGTAGAAACAATAGTCAAGAGAATTCAAATCTAAATTGTCAAAGTAAATTGTTGAAAGGGAGTGATAGAAGTAGTATTAGTGCATGTTGTTGCCGCATCAAGATATGTGGAAGCCTGATTGAGCATCGAGGCTAAATATTATGTGGAACTACATTTTAAAGATATATGTATGGGCATTTCTTTATAGTTATATTCTTTCACGAGCCATTAATATACATTACAAATTGTCAAGTTCAACATTTATTCAATCTACTCGATATTGGGAAAATGAAAATCTCTAACATTGGCCCGCGAAGACGTTTGGCCTGTGCACTCAAACGTACTTTTTATACACAATTTCTATTTATTACGTTATTTTGTATGGAAAGTTTGTTTTTGTGAAATGTAGATAAAGAATATTTATTTTTTAAACAAATTGAAACTCGAGCTACCCATGCCGAAAGCGTCGGTGGACCAGTGATGGGTAACTAGCGACCTCTCGGCAAGCCCTGCAGCGACAATCTGCTATGGTCCTATTTCTGTTTTCAAAATTATACCCCCAGCGGCAGAGATGCGACGAAACGCCAATGAACCACAACATTACTACCCGAAAATATGTTAAATCGCCTATACGCGTGATTTCTTTACATTAAGATGAGTCTAAAAACACTAAAAGGTAGCGGAGGGTGAGCGCGAACCACTAACCTTATGATTACTAGCCGCGTGTTCTTTCGACTTCAGCACGGAGGTGATGAAGGGAACATAACCTGTAGAGGGATAAATTGTTGAGTCTTTTTAAATTGGTCAATCAGAGTGCTCCTTTAACCGAGTATATTCAATGATAACCGTTCGGGATAAGATAAAATGCGTTTGCCATGTAATTTTATAATAACATTACAGCATCTATTTGCTTTATTTCATAGTTCTTCCATATTCACTTTCTAATGATCAGTGACAGTTGCCAACGAAATTAATACAATTATACTCACTCATCTTAAGATTTTTCACTGTATAATGTAGAGGTAAGGGTTACTCTTGACCCGCGGAGCTCACTTTAGAAACAATTGGTTTGGAAAAAAAATATAATAAAACCGCATGCACGTGACTGGCGATATTTCGTATCAGGCCTTCGGGAATCTTCGCAACAAATCGAAGGGGTGCGGCCAAAATGAAATCCTCTCTGCCAAGGGTAGATTGGCTCAGGCAGGAAGGCGGGGATTCTCGTTTGGGCCCCTTGAGCCAATAATAATAATAATAATGTTCACATATTACCTCTGAAGTAGAACTAATTCTATGCAAACAGATATATAACATAGGGCCCCCTTGGAAACGGCCACCGCCACATGGGCCCTTATTTTCATTTATTTTATCGAGGGCCTGGCTACGCTTTTTTAAAAAAGAAGTGCACCAATAACAACAGAACATCATTTTGGCAGGCAAAGTTTAACGGCCTATTTTAAAAAGAATGAATCCCAAAGGGCAGAACTGGCATAACGTCATATTTCTTAGGCATATTTAATACAGCTGTATGAAGTTACTCAACACCTGATTACGAGACCCTTCCCAAATTTACTAAGATAAAAGTCCCTTGAGATGGTAATCGATTAATGGTATTAATTCCCTGTTTTGATCAGTAGCGGCTGTTCAGATTTCGAGCCCTCTTGATAGGAACGGAATTTCAAGAAATTGAAGGGGAAACAAAGGTAGGGGGTCTAGAGATGCCAAATATCCGCGGGGTCCAAGGAACAGGGTCTAATCCCACAGAAACTGTTGGATTTATTTGAGTATTGCACATTTTGCAGAAAGGTCCTTTAAACCTCATTCTGCATAATAGGGGCCCAATATTACGTAAGAAAATATGTTCGAACTTAGTCCCAATTACTACCTTGTAAGTCTTTCCTAATTTCTAGTGCTTGTAGCGACTGCTTTTCAATATCAATAAAACAAATGCGTACACGACATTCAAATATAATTACTATACAGTGCGTATATACAAATTGGAAACAAAAAGTGGAATACTTACACGACAATCCTCTCTCACCCAAAGATTAATATTTGGTAAGAAATACCTTCTTTGTTAACTCTTCTATTCTTTGTGGCATTCTATGTACGAGTTTAGCACATTTTGTCTTCAATTGAGCATCATGAACCAAAAAGTATTGATCTCTTCGATCAATTGATGTCTCCTTGTAATGTGTTTCTTCTCTAGCTTTTCTTTCATGAAGCTCCATAGGTTTTCAATTGCTTCATATCAGGACTAGTGTCCGGCCACTGAAGAAGACTAATTTCGTCTTTCTTGAAGAATTTTATCACAGATTTGGCACGGAGGCATGAGGCTTCATCATGCATAAAGATGAATTGTACATCATCAAACCAGAGTGCAATTTGGGAAAGAAGTTCGTCTTGTAGAATTTGTAGGTATTGTTCGTGCTTCATTATCCCCTCTACTATATACAGTCTTCCAGATCCGAAAACAGAGGATACACACCAGACCATGACTAAAGTAGAATGCTTCACGGTTTATTAAAGACATTCCAACTTGAATTGTTCCCAGGTCGGCGTCGCACATATTGCGAACATTCATCAGACACGAAGACACATGATTCATCACTTAAACAGAATATTCTCCAATCGTCAGCAGTTCAATATTCTAGGTTTCGTGCCCATTCGAGGCGCTTCTGTGCCATGATTGGAGTAGACTCTAATTTCTGTTTTCTTTCTAGACCGCGTGCTTTATTCCCTCGGCACAAAGAGTCCTTCGAACACTCTTAGGCCAAATGTCTGCGATATACTTAGCCATTTATATGCTTAAGTCTCTTAAAAGTTGCACTTCTATTTCCCAGAGCCAATCTTTTTAGTTTTCTAGTAACTCTTAGCTATAGCTTTGGTTTTCGTCCACACTTCCCAACCCTATTTTGGCTCTTGGTCATTTCAACAGAGATTCTACTCACAGATTTTGTTCTATCACAACTCTACTAGCAATGTGCCGCCGTGTATATCTTCCTTCCACCAGAAGTATTTTGTGAAATTCCACTTTACGCGGAGAAAAGTTGGTTTGCCTTTTCCATTGTGTTGCCATTACAGAACTTCACATAATAAAAGATTGATTCACGAAACACGTCAACCATTTTAAACTGGCCCATTCGTACTGTTGAATGCTTTGAATATTGTAACTTCTTAAAACAGCAACCACAACACTTCAGACTGTAACTTGTTGATAGGAACCACAATAGCTATCTCCAACTGAAACACCACTTTCAGCATTTCTCTCCGAACTAATACCATCTGCTGTTCAACAGTGATATCACGACTTCAACTGTAAAGTAACGAAATGAAAGATTCTATATTGGTGGTGTAACCATTAAATTAAATGTTCTAGAACTCTGAAATTAGGACTCCTACATTAACTTTGCAATTTTTGAGAGTGAGTCTAATAATTTGAACACGTTTGTATATCTATATTACAAAATTGAAAATGACTATGTTTGTGACTCTTAATCTCTTGAATCTCTTAATGTTTGAAAAAAACACTTTATGCCACTTTTGTTGCAAGAGGAGGGGTGATTTCATCAATATTGGCAACAAGATGGGGCACCGCATTATGGTCGTAATGTAACCGATGGCTCAATGAACACTTTCCCGGTTGCTGGATAGGTCGGCATGGACCAGTTGAGTGGCCAGCAAGGTCCCCGACCTATCTCTGCTGGATTTCTATCTTTCGGGGCACATTAAAGCTATTGTCTACCAGTGTAAAATTATTGACACTGGCTACCTGAAAAGGAGAATTATTACTGTCTGTGAACAAATATAACCAAATATGCTTCGCAGAGTGCTAAGCACAGGTCCACGCGGTTAAGGATGTGCATAGAACAGAACCGTGAGCATGCTGAACATGTCATGTGATTGTAATTGTCTCATGTATGTTAGCTCTCTCTTTTCCTGGTTATTAATGAATACGTAATGTGAGATATTACAAAGCTTGCTTTTTGCTTTAACTTTATCCTTCAATTCGAAACTTCGCATAGCACATTTCACAGCAATTCACATATAACATGTCCTAAATCTATTCATAACTTCAAAACAGTTGTAGATTTTGGAAAAATAATCTTACCATTGGGTTTCTCTTCGAACGAGGATGTTTAGTAAGTCACAGGACCACTTAAAATAAACAAGTTGATTCCAAGATGGCGGTCACCAAGATGGCGGAAGACAACTTTATACACGTCATAATGTTTCCCCCTTGCACTAATTGGCTTCGGATCGACTGCATTTACAGTTTCTCAAATATTTAGCCCGGTACAGATTTTATATTTCCCTTAACAAAATATTATATTTCAATTATTCGGACATTTGTACCTTTTCCAATATCAAACGAAGAAGGTTAAATAATCTTTATCAACATCTATGTCAAATTTTAACTTGTTAATAATTACACCCTAAGTTCAATAAAATTTTAAATCAGTTTCACGGAAGTTTTCGGAATTTTAAAATTTAGAGTTAAATATTTTTAAAAGTATGCGTTTTATGAAAAATTGTTCCTGTTTTAAAAATATTGTGTTATCTATGTTCTATAAAACGACACTAAGTTTATCACTTTATGTTCAACCATAACGAAGATATTGCTATTTTTATATGGGTATTGTTTATTTGACACTTCCGGCGGCCATTTTCCAACATGGCGGCGAAGGTCACCTGCGATTTCAGGGGACTTTTAGTATGTTGTTTAGAACATCATTCCCAACATGTGTACCAATTTTCAGCTTGTTACTAATTTATTCCTTACTTTTTGCTAATTTGACTGTACTAAAAAAGTATCACCGGAATCACATGGCAGAAATTTTTGGAAAGTGTTATCAGCTTCACACTTTAGATAGTATATATTTACAACGAAGGGGGGGGGGTACGTTGATCCTCTAAATCCGACCCTACATATATGCGTGTGTGTGAGTATGGAGAGGCCCAACATGATTAATCCCCACCTGCTCCCTTCATGTCCCATTCCATCACTGCTACGCGGTTGTAACTTCAACACACTGACTCTAGATATCTGTTTCCACTCGACGGAAGCTTGCCGTCACTGACACATAGCGCTAATCCGTCGAAGTGTCGCTATATCGACTATCGAAATCAACCGGCAAATTAAAAAAAGAACTATTTGTGATCCATCGTGTTATTCAAACGGAGTGACCTTTATGTAGACAATTGATACTTTAATTCATTGCATCACGACATGTATTTTCACAAGAGGAAATCGGACTCCGTGTTTTTGTCAGATTCTAGAAGATACGTTATTATTATTGGTTATTTGTAGACAACCACCATCATCTTTTCCACCGTACTACGACTTCCTGAATAACATTGGAACCCGCAGATGAAACTAATGCAATTAATTTGTTGAATGGCCATTTTATATTCTATGCATTACAATATCCTACCAAGTTATCACAACTGGATTTAATTTGATACTTATAAACACAGACTTACATATGTCTCATGTAAATCCTCAGAGACAAAGAAGTTTTCAAATTTTTTACGCATTTCATTTGTCCAACACTAATGTATTCTTCCTTCTCTGTTGTGAAATACTTCCATTAATTTGTAGTGCAGTAACTTTTATTTGTCATAATTCATATGAAATAGAGTAAAAATAAAAAAAGTGGCAAGCGTGTGCGTCTTTGTTACGCCAGGTTTCCGGTTCAAATGCCGATGGGATAGAACACATTTAATTTTACGATCAGTCACTTCGATGTATCGTCCGTCTTCTTTAAACTAAACAGCATATACGTGGGACACTAAACTAAAAAGATAAGTTTTTTAACACCTAATACTACAACTTAAATCTTTAATGTTAGTTATTTCTATTGCTTTAAATAGATATCTTACCAGTAAGTTTTATGAGTATGTTGATTCAAATGTAATTTCTGAGAGATTGTTTTACGAACCTAAAGTAATCGAATTTTATATATTACTATTATATTATTTTGTGTTTCAAATAGTCATTCAAAAAATAATCACTCCTGATCTACTATAAAATGAATCATTCCAATACTATTTTGAGCAAAACAGAATTCATTACTATTGGATACATGTTCTATGTGTGACTGGAAAATTATCATGTACGGTATTATCCACCTGAAACCGCTCTGGTTCACCAGTGGTGATTCACGGATTACTTTCTGAGAAGCAAAGTTCGAAATTTATTTGAAAATTGTTTAACGTACTGACAAGGAAAGGACATTAACCTGTCAACGGGACTTCCTAATCAAACCGTCCCTTCGATAAACATAACAAAGATATGTTCATGCACTAAAAGTAGGTTCCATGGACAACGGAGTAAGTCCCTGGGGTCCATTGACCCTGTTAGTATAAAGAAAATCAGAGACTCGCAGTGAAATAACTATTGGATCAACACTGTTCATTGGAAAATCATGTTTTATCGTTCATTCTCTTTAGCATAAAACAATCTTTCCATAGGTGCTATGTATTGGGGCCCCTAACGTACTTGAACAGGGAAAATTAGGAGAATGTCGGGAAAATTCCCTCCCATCAACTTTGGACCCCTCTGGAGTGGCACCTAGTAAAAACACTCAATCCAAGTGTATCTCAAAAAATAGTATAGAGGATAAGAAATGTGTATAATAAGTTTTGTATTTATAGACTTAATAGGTATGAGGGGAAATCGTGTATCGGTATACAACGACATGTTTCATGCTGAAGAGAATGAACGATAAAACATGACTTTCCAATGAACAGTGTTGATGCAATAGCTATTTCACTGCGAATCTCCAATTTTCTTTATACTAACAGGATCAATGGGGCCCAGGGACTTACTCCGTTGTCCATGGCACCTAATTTTTAGTGCATGAACATATCTTTGTTATGTTTATCAAATGGACTAGGTTTGATTAGGAAGTCCTGTTGACAGGTTCATGTCTTTTCCTTGTGAGATGTTACTGCCTAACCTTCAACTATCAGAATTTTCAAAGCAATAGTTACGATTTCTACTACTACCACTACTACTACTACTACTACTGCTACTACTACTAGTACTACTACTACTACTACTACTACTACTACTACTACTACTACTACTACTACTACTAATAATAATAATAATGTTAACATCCTTTTTCTTATTTCTGCAGCAACCCGAGCTTCCTGTTCTACTCATCTGCAGGGTAAGTTGAAAAATGTAGTTTGACGTTAAACTTCTCTGAGCAAGCTTTTAATGATTTTTGTCATATTAATCATCTAATACTATTTTTGTCTTTCTACGATAAATATAAATCGTCCTGACTTCGGCTTGGCGATTAGCGTTTTCTATATGAAGTCCGCTACGCTCAAACTACTCGACAAGGTCTGTTCTGAAAGTAATGTCAGCAAGTCTATTAAAAATTATTTATTGAATTTATGGTTAGAAGTGTTTAAAAATCTTCCAAATAGTCTCCTTTCGCGTTGATATATCGGTTTCAGCGGGACTTCCAGCTCTCGAATGCGTTGCAGTAGTCCTCCTCTTTTAATGCTGCGGTGCAAACTGCTTTGGTCCCATCCACTGTCCCAAAATGATTGTCTTTCAGGGGTGTTTTGAGGCGTGGAAACAGAAAAACGTCCTTGTGCCTTGTCCAAAAATTCTCGATTACGTTTGCACATGTCGTGGTTTTCTTGGCATGACGTGACATTTTGTAGTTAGTGATCACTTTTGGAACTACTTTGCGCACACCTTCCGCACCGATATGGCTTGTAACGATTTCATGAACTTGAGTTTTTGGAATGTTTAACATGTCTACTATTAAACGAACACTTAATCGTCGGTTTGAGTTCAACAGTTCCCTCACTCACGTCACATTGCCAGTCGTGGTGTTCATGGATGGCCGTCCGGCGCGGTCCTCGTCGTCGACCTCTTCCCTGTCTCCCCAAAAGATCTTGCGATACCGAAACACTTGCCGATCTGATAGGGCATTTTCTTTGTAAGCAGTCTTGACCATAGTAACAGTTTCCTTAGCGGTCTTGCCCAGTTTTACGCAAAACTTGGTCGCAAATCTTCGTTAAACAACACTCAGGAACAGACCCGTCCTAACTTTCCGGATGCTCGGAGTACACTGAGCAACGGAGAGCTGCTTAGCTAGGTTCCCCCACTACCAGCTTCAACCGCTTAGACTGCACTCCGACGTACAGTCGCGTCACAATAAATTCACTGACATTACATTCAGGACAGACCTTGTATATGATGTCACAAATATCGAAATGGAAAAAGTGATACTACTTTCCAGGTTTCCCCATAATAATTTCTGGCTTCTTGAATGAGAAAATCGACTTCAGCGGCTTTTCACTGACGAGTAGAAATTTGCAGGATCATGATCTAGGCAATTGCGTGTGTTTAGAACATATACCTTTTTCGTTCTATATCTAAACACTTCGTATCTTCATACTTGTATTAGTCTTAATTAAAATATGCTTCAAATTTAAAACAAAAGTTTAAACTAATCTAGATTAATAGCGTGTTCACACTCCGTGATTATCGTTCTACGTTGCCTCGTATAATTATGTGTACAGTTAGTGTTGCTTGCAGGTACACTTCTGAGGGGATCAAACGCATACTGAGATGACCAACCCTCCCTCTAATGGAGCTAATCTAAATTGAATTTCGATTACGTGTCCGTCTTGTATAGGGCATGTTCTTTCGCGAGTACCGTTCAATTTCATCTCCCCACACATTTTGAATTTTTTCTGCGAACAAAATTTTCTGGAAGAAAGTCTGATTATATATCCAAAATCGCTGTTGACTATTCACACTTTGTGAACTGATGAAACTTAGTTATGGGTAGAACAGGGTTCCCACAGGCGGATTTTAAGGTTTTGGGTGGGCTTATGAAATTTTTTGGGTGGTATAATTTTTCAGTGAAAATGGCAAATCTCATTTCAACTGTACCATAATGATTTCTTTAAGAACGCAAACTGTGAAGGAGAATTTAACATCAATAACTTGGGTCCTCAGTAAATTTGTGACAGAGGACTCACGTTTGGTGCGTGGGATCACTGATTCGATTCTAGCTCGCGCCAACTGGGGTTATGATGGACAAACACGTGTGCGTTTGTTTTCTCCTTTTTTCCGTCTTTTCCTACTTCTTACATTTCATCGTTTCATCCATGGCAATCATCTTCGTCTCCCTTAGCTTCGATGCATGATCGTGAGACATTAAAGAACTATTTTCCCTCTCTGTCTGAAAGCATCGGGCCTAGCATTTAAACCACGATTGCTTTTAAGCAGACACTGAGTTTGTTTGAGAGAACGGTCTTCCTGCATATATCACGTGAAAGTAGCAGATCTTTGGATGGAGCGAGATCACGTGAATAGAGTTGGAAATATTTTGTTTCTCTCTTATAATTAATTAAACAGAATTCTTTCTTTCGTTACTGCAGTACCCACTAATTTGGTAGTTTACAATAAAGTCGGACGGGCTATGCATAAGTTTGAATAAAACAAAGAGTATTGTCTAATAATATTGCTTGCAATACTTCTTATGATTATTTAGGAAAGATACGTTCGTAATTTTACATTTGAATTACCTATCAAGTTTATTTGATGTTTAATAGTAGACGTAAACTTATTACCGGGAATCTCAACTTAGAACGTCAGACAGGAGAAATATACGTATGTTTCTTCAAAACTGCTGGCGCACATAAAGCGCAGCATAAAGAGGTTTCTTAAACTCCTGTTACACTGTTACAGCACTAGAGTAACTTAATAAGTTTGTTGTCTCTTTTACTTATGTCATCAATAAAAATGAAGGAAGATGATAATTGAAAGGCGTACAAGAGCGTATAGTAAAATAAGCCCTGAAGATATGAAATCTCCTTTGAAGGAATGCGAACTAAATAATTCTATGGCCTGTGGAAAGCAAATGTTCAGTGCTTCGTTCGCAAAAGCTCAACTTTTTTGTCTGTCCTTAGTCAACTGGGTTCAGTTTTTACTTTGTATTATACTTCTGTGAGATCCATTTCAATATTGTTCTAATACTTACGTTTACTTATTCCCAATGACCTTCTTCCAATTAGGTTTTCAGTTAAAAATATTTACTGTGCTCCTACTTTCTTTCATTATGGCTACATCGCTTGCACACCTGAATCTCCTAGTTATAATCATCCTACCAATGTTATGTAAACTATATTAATTATGCAATTTCTCATTATAAAGTTTCCACCATTTCCCATTCCTTTCCGTTTTGGGTTCGAATATTGGTCTCAGGAGTACAAGTGAAATATAACTAATCCAATTTGGTAGAAGTAGTCTGCGAGAAACCGGAATATAAAATTTTACTTTGACTGTGTGATATCAATCTCCTTCAGAATAGGCAACCAGCAATACTGCTCTAATATGTAAATACATATTTCTTTCAAAGTGACTGAGCTGTTGGTCACCGACAATACACACTCAAAGGAGATATTGTTTTTACTAATACTGAGCTCTTTCGTAATTACTTATTACTACTCGATTCGTACCTTTCTTCAACCTTTGGGTTATCGTTTTAAGAAATACTAGACACACTATCTAATTTTATGATAATGAGTGTCTATTTACATTACTTGTATAACTAGGCTATATGAATGCCCTATACAGAGAACTACATCACAAATGGAGATTTAAAGACCCATTCAAAGAGCATTTAGATACCTTTGTGCTAAAGCTATGAAATAGTTGTCACGTTAAAGTATAATTAATTAAATTGATTAAGATGAAAAATAATACCTAGACACTCCATAGGTCATTTAGCGGTAATTTGTGAGGGGAACTTCCTTCAGAGTGTATCCTTTTTGAATTTAGAAACTTACATTACAATGATTACATACATAGACCGCTTGGTTTGGTCCCAGCTTCATGAGACACATGCGAATGGAAATTTATTCATTTCACGCACTAATCATAATATTTGTCCTTTAGTGATTTTATTAGAAACGTCTCTTCGCAAGCTCTTCGAGGGATTGCAGTTACGAGGGTCACTGCGAAAGTTTTGAGATGTGAAATAACTTACATACTTAAAATCAATTTAACATTTACATTTTCTCATAGTATTCACCATTACACCATTACACTGGTCACACTTTTGCATCGTCGAAAACCACTTTTGGAAGCAGTGTTGCAAGTCTTTTTCTTCAAGTGTTGAAAGTTCATTCTCGTAAGGCACTACAGCTTCTTCAGGGCTGCAAAATATCTTCCCACGCTTGCGATCTTTGATCCTGGGGAACAGAAAAAATCACATGGGGCCAGGTCAGGGCTATACGGCGGATGAGTCATAAGTTTGACCTCCGTAGATTCTAAAAACTGAATTGTTATATTGGCCGTGCGAGCGGACGCGTTGTCATGATGAAGCAGGATCCCACGCAATCCAGTTCTTGGATGCCGTTCCCGAAGCTTCTGGAACACTTTTGTTAGGCAAACAGTGGTGTACCACTGAGCAGTAACAGTCCTTTGTTCTTCAAGTGGAACAGTTGCAACATAGCCAGATTTGGAGAAGAAAGTTGCAACCATTTTCTTCCCCACACTTCGCGGTTGCTTCACTTTCGTGGGTAGATTTTCTTCTGGAGAGATCCAGACTGTAGACTGGCGTTTATTTTCAGGGTCAAATTGATAGATTTAAGTCTCATCACCAGTAACAATGTCAGAGACGCGTCGAGAATTGCCTCCATCAAATCTTGCAAGCATTTCTTCTCACCATTTCACACGCATGCGCTTCTGCTGTTCCGTCAAAGTGTGAGTCACCCAACGAGATGAAACCTTCCTGAGCCGAAGATGATCATGAAGAATTTTTGTTACTGCTGGCGATCCAATGTTCACTGTAGATTCAATGTCCTTGAAAGTTGTTCCAGGATTTTCTCGAATCATTTGTTCCACAGCAGCAATGTTTGCATCTGACACAGATGTTTCCGGACGTCCAGCTCTCTCTTCATCTTTAAGAGATGTCCGGCCTCTTCAGAATTAACCAAACCACCGAAAAATTGTAGCACGGGAAGGATCAAGGTCCCCAAATGCTCCCTGCAAACGGTCAAGGCTTTGTGTCTCGTTTAAACCACTTTTGAAATCGTAAAGGATCATTGCCCGAAAATGTTCCCTTTCGAGCTCCATTCTAGACAGCCGAATACTGCTCACATCAAAAAACAATACGGCCACGCCGATAAGCGAGGCGAGTTGAAACTTGCTTCGCTTCTTCGCTCTGGATACCACTACCGAACGCAATTGTTGGAATTCAAATACTGTGCCACAACAATGCGTATCTCAAACCTTTCGTAGTGACCCTCGTACTTCCATTAAGCAAAGTTCCTCCTGTGTTCTCTGTGGTGGAACACTGTTAACTCCTCATTCTCTTGGTGGCCCAAACTGCTACAGGCAGAGTGGCTAAGGTTCATGAACGAACCCAGAACCTCTAAGGTAAAAGTAGTAGTGTTGCACACCAGACTTAGTGCATGGAACCATCTTTGGAGGCCGCGGTGGCTCAGTGGTAGAGCGTTCACCTCTGGTGCTTGGGGTCCCGGGTTCGATCCCAGCCCCTGCCAAGTGAACTTTGTGGTGGACAAACACCGTGTGCGTGGGTTTTCTCGGGGTTCTCCCGTTTCTTCCCACTTTCTTCATTCCACCATTTCACTAATTTCTCATTTCACCGTCTCCTTTAGCCTAACCGGCATTACCGTGGGACGTTAAACTTAAAGATTTCATTTCATTTTTCATGGAGCCATCTTGGAGTGTAACGAGTGGAAATTAACGCATTTCCTCTAAAAAGCCTTTTGCCGTGGAGTTAGTCATATGATGAATTCAACTATCGAATAGTCTTAAAGATCAGGGCTTCGTCACACAGCAACTCCACGTACGATATGAATATCAGAAGTAAGACCTTTTGACCCACATTGTCTTATTTTAAACAGTAGCTGTTTCTGGAGCTCTACTTTCTAGCAAACGGATTTCTATTTCAGATTTAGCCACTGAAAGCTAAAAGAGAATGCTGGATCCTCATTTCTCTTTTTATCTGGACTATGTACACTGCAGTAACTTGTGTTAACCTAATGATGTTTTCTGTTTTCCAATTTTTAAATAAAAATTAATTTATCAGTTTTTTTCACATTTTCTTGGTTGTGTGCGTGGTGGTGTTAAAGATCACACAAGGAAGGAAATATCTTCTTGAAAGCACGCTATTATGGCATAAATATACTATTCTAAAAATAAACTTTTCTCGGTAATTTACGCCCAGAAATTGGTCGCGTAGTATATTGTGATGCGTGTGTATCACTTCTACCAACAAAAGCTAGATCAAGATCATGGGCGGAGTTAGGAATTATCTCCTGGAGGGACAGACCTTTTCTCTGCTGGGAGGGCACGTTAAATACAAATGAGAATTGGAGGATCTTATAGGTGGCATTTTTATTTTTTTGTCAAAAAGTTGGGGGTAATGCCCCCCCATTGGTCTGCCTATGATCAAGATGTAATGCAAATCAGTTTTGAATGTGAAACGGGTGTATTTGGATTAACACCAACAGATGTAACGAAATAAGGATATCAGGTTTTTGAAGCTAACCTTGCTTAAAGAATCTGTTTACATGGGTTTCTAGATCAGACTGCAAATTAAGGACTGTCCCAAAAATGAAGTAACCACTAGAAAATACATGTCAGAACTCCACAGATGCTTCAGTAGTATCTCATAAATGGCTCTGAACAAACCAGCATAACTGTAGTTGAAATGCCATAGCAAAGAGTCGTTCTGTGTATGGAAGTGAGCGGTAATGCCAGGGATTAGCGAAGCGAAGCGAAAATTAATTCTGCACAAACGATACACTCAGAAGGGAGTTTCAATGTGAAGGATCACAAAGTCGGTAAATGTGTCGTACTCTTGTGTCAGAATAGTGATACTCAAGTTTGGAGAACATTATGCTATTAAAATTTAAAAGGAAGAGGACGAAAACCAGGTATGTCTAATAAAACTTTGGAGGGAAAGATTCTGCACATTTTGAAGACGAAAAGACATTTGTCAGTTCGTGAAGTAGCCAGAAAGTTACATACCATCAAATCAACAGTGCAACGGGTGAAGTCGAAACATAACATACGATCGTATAGAAAGCAAAAAACACCTAAGCAGAGTGCAGAGCAGAAAAAATGTGCTAAAACCCGCGCTGGAAAACTTTATGATTTCCTAGTGACAAATCCGTCTCGATGCATCGTAATGGACGATCAAACATACGTCAAAATGGACACAAAAATATTGCTCGGGCCCCAGTTTTACACAACAATGAAGGGTGAAGTGCTTCGTGATGCGGATAAGACTATCCGGATGTAAAAATTTGAAGCCAAAATGCTAGTATGGCAAGCCATTTGTTCGTGTGGTCTCACAAGTTCAACATTTTACGCGAATGGTACAATTGGAGGCGAGATTTATAGAAATTAGTGCATTAGAAAGCGTCTGCTGCCCTCGTATCATAAACACCAAGTTCCCCCATTATTCTGGCCAGATTTGGTCCGGCCCATTACGCCAGTGCCACCACAGCACTACTAACTACGAATCAGGTGTGTTTCGTGACGAAAGAACTAAACCCAGCAAACGTTCTCCAACTTCGCCTCGTCGAAAGCTACTGGACAACTGTGAAGCGAATTCTTAGGAAGAAGGGTCGGGCTGCCACTAACCTCCAGCAATTCAAACAAATATGGAACAGTGCAGTCCGTACTATCAGTGAAACGATTGTGCGCAACTTAATGCAAGATATCAGAAAAAAATTCGAAAATTCTTTTGGGAGCAGTAACGGTATGGGTTATAATATGTGTTTGGCTCTAATATTAGTCAAGAAGAACGCTGAGTTCAATTTGTAAACAATATAGTAGATAAACGCAATTCCAAGTGGTTACTTTAATTCTGGGACAGTCCTTTTCTTCGAGAGCAGAGAATGTTTGCGTGTACAAAACGAAAAAAATCAACAAAGATAATGTATAACTTTTTCGACGTTGTTGAAACATTTGTGGATCTTATTGTTTTACATAAATGAGATAGGGCTTCAAATATACCAAAAGATAGCTCCTAAGTTTTACGCCGAAAACAGAAAGCGTCAGATTGTGTCATTTCCATTGGAGAAAGAGACGTAACGGATACTGTTATTTGATGTACAAAAATCAGTAGATTCTATAGCCTATATCACCCATGATTATTTTAAGGGGCAAATAATGAATTTTTCACTCGCCCGTGGTAATTCTCAAGAAAGTTTAGTGAAAGTATCAGAATTAGAATAGATCAATATCTTCTTGTTTGTCAATGATCGAACCAAAGCATTTCATATATCAAGACCACAATTGAAGAAAATGTTCTTATTTTTTTAAATTTTTTTTAGATTAACACCACTCATTCCAAAAAATTTAGAAGCAATGAAATTGGCGAGAAGTAATAGTATCCTAATGCTAAAACTTCCGGACTACACAACTCACCATAAACAATCCCTTAACCTGTTAGTATTACAATCATTTCAGCTCTATCAGCCCCAGGATCTATTACGTAGCATAGTAGTAAGTGTCTCCTTTTCCTCAGTGCCACGTATCTGCTCTTACTGGTAAGGCAAATTCCCGAGCTACAACAATAGCAAACGTGATTCATGGTTTCAAAACTAGTGACACATAGACTACTGATTTATATGTCTTTAGTGACTCGGATTTCGACGGAAATACGTAACACACTTCAGAAAATGAAAAGCAACAGAAAGAACTAAATGGAACAATTGTCTATTATCCCATTCACCCAACAGATTTTGTTTAAGAATAACTTGGAAATGTTGGAGATAACATCCCGAAGTCTGCAGTGAGGACGGCCAGATATTTCTAGCTTTCATTACAATAATATTTAGCCTTTTCTAGTGTGTAAACCTGAAAGCCAGCGAGTTACGTCCAGTAGAGTAGAGTCTCAACGAGTAGGTCTACAACTACTAACGATAGAAATGAATGCTAGAAGAAAAGCTGAAGGACAACCGAACGACAGATTATTTCATGTCGAAACAAGATATTGCTACTCCATCTACGTCATAAGGTATCAAGACGATGATAGAAATCGAAAATTTCCTAAAACGAAAGATGTGAGACCTAAGCATGAGATGCTGAAATTAGGTTAATATGACGCGACTGTAAGTAAACAACAACCTGTAAATGATACACAGTGATATTGTTACCAGTATGATATTTGGTAGAAAACAGTTCAGTGCATCGACTGTCAGAAATAAGTGGATGAATTGTATTCCCAGATCACAAATAATAAACCGTTGTCGTACGTTAGTGATCTTTACGAATGAACATTGGATCATCAGCCTGGAAGTGATTGTTCAGGCTATGGTTAAGCAAACCGAAGATAATGCGATTTTACTATCAATAGGAATAAGTACAATTTCCTAATGTTTCTCTCTATGTTTGTCGTTTCTGTTCATCACAGTCTTCTGCTCTTCATGTTTTGATGAAGTTACTAGTTCACACGTTCAGTATGGCAAGGCTGAGAAAGCAGAAATATTGTCACCTATTTTAACTATTAGCTGTCATGTTTTTTTTCTCTTATTTTCCTTAATCACAAATGATTACGTGTAGTCCTAACGCATTCCACAATATCAAAAATTCAAGAGGAAAGTTACTATTTTATTTTCTTATCATTGAAGCGAAGGCCTACTATTTCTTATTACTTTTAATTGTTGTGCGATCTGGTCTACCCAATAGTTCAATTTACCAGATCAGTTGCCTAATTGGGTAGTTTTGGGTAGAATTTGTATTCATTTCTTATTTCATACTCTTTCCCTGGAATAAAATTTCCTTGCAAGCAGTAAACAGAGGTAAGATACAAATATCACATCAAAAGTCGCAATAATCAACATTTACCTTATATACGATAATGAATGTAATATTTAAATCTGAAACTGACACGTGACGCAGTTTAATTAGCCAATTTGGTAGATAAATCATTTCAAGGCAATACGTACTTTGAAGACAGATAATGGAGTTTGGTTTGCCCGAAGTAGTATAACATATCCTGGATACGAAAGTTTTAATTATCCCATAAAATTATTGAAATTTAGCGTCTCTTTTCAGCAATGAGGCCACATGAGCTGTGAACCTACAATTTAAGGTGAAATCCGAACCACCATAATGCGTTCCAATTTCTGAGGTTCTCCCAATCGGAATAAACTGTGAAACCACACACTCCATATATTAAGCATTCGCATGTTTTCACAGATTTTCTCCCGATCAACTTGAAACAAAACACTTCTAATAGAAGTGAACATTTACAGTAGTAATACTTCGGGGAGTCTAGAAATTTTAGAGTGAATCCGGCCCTTCTAGTTGAAAGCATAAATGTAACTAACTAGTCAACTAACCAATATCATAGTTAAGGAGACATATCTGTTCGAATAAAACGGTGAAATGACATCTCTCTTTACGGCAATAGTGTAGAAATTTATACGAGGACTGTCCAGAAACTAACATACGTTTTGAAATTAAAAACAACAGAATGAACAAACCAAAGTATATTATTTACATTTAAAAGGTGCACTCTTAAGCAATTCCTCCACATAATCGCCATGCAAATTAAGGCGCTTTTCATACCGTGGCACAAGTTTTTCAATACCGTAGCGATAGAAATCTGTCGCCTGCGATTTCAACCAATGGCTTACACCGGCATACAGTTTGGTGTCAGTATCAAAGCGTTGTATAGCAAGCCATGTCTTTGTCGCTGGAAAGAGATGGTAGTCGCTCGGCGCTAAATTCGGGCCACATGGTGGGTGATCGAACACCTCCCATCCAAAACCATCCAAGAGCTCTCAGGTATGCTTGGCTGTGTGTGGACGTGCGTTGTCTTGAAAAAACAGCATCATCTTCGCGCTAAGTTCTCCTCGGCACTTGTTTTGAATCCCGCACCTGAGTGTTTCACAATACTTTTCTGAGGTAATTGTTATGCTACGTTCAAGAAAATCAACGATAAGCATTCCCTAAGCGATCCAGAACATAGTAGCCATGATCTTTCTTGCTAACAACATTTGCAAACACGTCTTTTGTTTCTTGGAGGAATGAGTGTGTCCCCATTCCATCGACTTGTGTTTGGTTTCACTATTGACATGCCTCACTCAAGTCTTATCCCCAGTGACGATATGATCGATTACCTTGTTCCTATTGTTTACGTAATCTTCGAGGAAAATCAGTGATGCAGCTATTCTCTGGTTTCCGTTACGATTTTCGAAACCCACCTAGGACACACAATGTGTGGTCACCAAACTTTTCCACCAGAATTTCACGCACCAAACTCCGTGAAATTTGAAGGAAATATTCAGCAAGTTCCATAATCGTGAAATGATGATTTGCACGAATTTCTTCGTCGATTTGCCTCACCAGTTCATCAGATACAAGGTTAGACCTACCACTGCGGTTCTAGTCGTGAACAGTGAAACGTCCATTTTTAAAATCAATGCTCCATTGCCCTACTGGAACTTCATTCATTATTCCATTTCCTTACACTTCACACAGTTGTCGCTGGATTTCAATTGGCTTGTGGTTTTCTGCCAACAAAAACCTAATCACAGAACGCATCTCACAAGAGGCGGGACTTTCTATTACAGCGCACATTGTAATACGTCACAAAAAGCACAGTAAGACCGTCACAGTCCTCACGCAACCACAGCTGGATGTTTAGTGACTGTGGCAACGTTCTGACATCAAGATGGAGACTCTAGCCGCGCCCACTGCCTCAATAGGCCGAAACGCCTGCTATTTTCTGGACAGCCCTCGTAATGTAGTTTCTTAAACTTACTTTAGATTTTAAAAATCATTCAGTTAACATTTTCAATTCATTCAAATCATCAGTTGCAATATTAAAATCAGTAGTAATATAATTATAAAAACTGAAATAATGTAACGATATCCTGTACGCTACTATTACGGTATTCTATACAGTACTATTTATGATATTCCATAAATACTTATCTGATATTTCCTTTTTATATACATATACGCGCTGTTTACTGCTATTATTTTATTTTAAAATGTGTGAAATTAAACATTTTATCAGAGCAAAACTTGTGTTTTTCAAAACTGCGTTATAAAAGGTATTCCTGTATTGATAAATGTAGTAAGCTACATAATTTCCTTTAGAATACATTTTTCTAACTGCAATATTTCGTGACGAAGCTGGACAGCCTGCATGGAAGTCAAAAGAACAAGAAGGTAATGCCATATATAAGATTGGTCGGATTAGGGCCGTCTGATTTGACAATGCTGCTGTTACCTGTGAAGTTGCACTAGAACCATGCAACCGGCTCCGTTGTCAGTATGGTGCCTTAGCTTCACCGAAAAATCAACCGTTATGAGGAAGAATATATAACCTCCGTTTCCCACGCAAATGTCACACAATCGAAAATGATTAAAGATAGCCAGGCAAACATAAATGGGGCCAACGAACAAAATCGGATGCTTCGAGACCATCAGAATTGTTGCTTGAGATGCTTCTTGGAATTCGTAAAAATGGCAGGTCAGGATACACTAGCCCTACTTGGACCTACGTATTCAAGAGATTAAACCAGGCTGATGGTACCCAGCTTGACCTCGGTGTTATTAAAAGGAATCGTCAGAAAGTAGCTAAATGATTTAACAGAATATAGCTAAAATGCTAGTCTTCCAGAGTTATGGCTATAGATAACAGAATTTAACAACAAAGATAGTAGAACATTTCATAATTTTACCTTATATACCTAAAGCATGTTGTAATATTCCTACTGACATTTTCAAATCGAATATTTTAATTCTTATTTCAAATTTAAAATATTTAAAGAGCACTTTTCTTCCCTTGCCTCACTGCTGAAAGGGACGTTAAATTCACAATCAATAACTCAACTTCTTTAATGAGCCAGAAATACTAAATACTTACATACATATGTTGAAATCTTTCCTTCGTTCTTAATTCTCGCAGTAATGTTTGCTACATATTGGTACATTATTGACCTATAGCACAGCACTAAAAGTACACTCGGGATGGTAATAATTATACAATTTAAGTACGCGTTGAATTTGTCTATTGGAATGCGAAGTATCTGGAATAATAGTACGCGAAAGTGAGAATTGCATGAGTAAAGTGGATGTGAAGTAGGAATACAAGTAAATAAATAATACATAACTTCTACGTAAATAATACGTAGCTTTCATGTACTTCATGTAACAGGACACGCTGCCCCATCAGCATTTGTGCACCCGTTGTTTTCGCAAATTTTGCGTTTCGCTCACTTCAAGCGGTGTGACTGAGCGCTCCGCTCAGTAACCTTCTAAACTCTACCTGAGCTGTCTAAACTTTACTGGCAACACTGTCAACACATGATCAGAGAGCAGCAGTGTAAAAAAAGGAGCAGGTGGCAGGCAGCTGAAAAAAAAAATGCAGCTAAAAAATAATTTTAAGTAAATTAATAAAACAAAAATTGTTAAAAAAACTTGTTTTGTTTTAACCTGCCGGTAAAGGTAAAAAAAAACAAATGTGCTCGAAAAATAACAAGTAAGCCGTATTCATAAAAAAGCAATACACTGCAAGTAAACACCGCATGTCACTATTAAGGGCATCATATTTACAACACTTGTATTATACTTAGTTTGCATGCGTCATAGTAAAAAAAGAAAAATTTAAGTAATTAAATTTAACGTAAATTCACATACTAATGACAACGAAAAAAATTAAAACAAATAATATGTGTATACAATATACAACACATTAAAGCATGCTTTGCACTCGTAACCTCATAAAATTCTTTTAATATTACCGTAAAAACATATGCGCATATAAAAAGTAAATCTACAATATTAATACATTATTTATGTAAGCCAATATAATATTATGCATTTCAAATACCTCACTCATAATCTAATCTATTTTATTAAATACTGCATATCAGTGCTACAAAAAGTAAATATAAAGTTTCTTACGCCAGTCAATATTAATAAAAGTTAATAATTTGTAAACACTCTAAAGGATCAATAAATATAAAACGTCGTGCATATAATAAACACACAATATAAACGCATTCCTTTATTAAATTATTTTAGTCGTAAGCTCAAGTTTAAAATATATATTCATAAAAAGCGCTTAAAACAAAATCAATCTATATTTAATATAGGCCTATATAATAGCAAAATATTACTTCAATTTATTGCTATAAAAATATCCAACAACCACAGTAGTACTATAACATCATTACATAACTGCATTATTTCTAAAAACTGTGCTAGCTAACATATTTATCTGTAAAAAATGTTTAAAGTATCAGTACTAAGTTAAATTCAATTTAAATAAAAGTTCGCCAGTCGCGACTATCAAGTGTCAGTCAGTTAGTCACTTTGCATTCAAATTAATATTTCACTAGTAAATCATCTGTTCGAGCAAAGACAAAACGGAAAAAAACAATTATATCAAGTGGCAAGTATATTATAATAGTTATGTGCATCCGTAAAAAGAAAATAATTAAAAATAATAAATGAATAATAAATACAAATATAAATAAAAAATCAAACTTCTTTCTAGACATTTAAAATAATATAATTTGCTACTGTCGTCTGAACTTGCATTTCTTCTAAAAAGACTAAATAGTAAAGAAACCTTATTGCATGTATTATTATTATTTTTGTTGTATATAATATTTTGTATGTTTCCTTGTTTAATATATCTTTTTTCTTTTAATTACTTGTCAATCTCAGTTTTATGTTAAACGGTATCAATAATTAAAGTGAGTGACGTTATCAAATCATTATTGAAGCGACTGTTTACGTCAAAATATTGTTCATTTGTAGTTAGCATTATTTGTTGTGTATATGAATACTATATTGTGATAAAATGTGGTATTATAAAAACAAATATAGTAAATAAATACATGTGGTTTTTAGCAAGTTTACGCAATTGTATTCTAAAAATAATTCGTCTAGATTGCATCATCTCTCTACGTCCACGCTACGTCTTACAACTTCGTGAATAACATCAGTGTGAAAATTTATATTGAAGGCTCAAATGGTAAGTTGTCAATTACAAACCAAGGGTGTTGTAATATTAATATTCTTATTTAAGTTCACTATTTCTTAATACACTGTTTTCAAAGCATGCGCTCCTGCTACCAAAATTCCAAATAACAAAAAATTATTAAAAATTTGTTTCATATTTTAACCACTAATACCCTCCACCGTTACCGTCACCGTTACATTTTAGATTATGAGACTCAGACGCTTGTGAAAAATAGTTGCAATCAAGAGTGTGATTTTCGTGGACTGCTAGTTGTGTAGTTTACTTCGTCGTAAAAAAAATGAACATGGGTGGAAATCGGCGTAATCGACAAAGAGACAGTGCAAATGCAAGCGAATCTGGTGGTGCGGCCATGTCAGACTCAGATCAAGTAGTGTGTTGTGAGGATTCAGCTAGAAATGAGTATCATGTACAATGTTGTCTGTGTAATCGCTGGTATCACCGCGTGTGTAGCCAAATAACGAAAAAAAAAAATGCTCAAAATGAACTCGAAAATAATGCACAAATTGAAGCATTATGGAAGTGCAAACAGTGCAAACCACGTAAGGTGATGAAAAAGGAAAAACGAAATTTGTCTTTAAATGCGATGAAGCAGATGCTTATCCGTATCTTTGAGAAGTATAATGAAAAGGGACAATGTGAGTTGAGGTCGAAAATCAAGGAAAATTTTCAGATTGAGATGAAGGTTATTCAGGAGGATTTACGGAATAGTAGAGAGCAATTGGAGAACAAGATTGAAGAAGTTAGCAAAAAGTGTGACAGGACAAGCGCCTCGTTAACTCATCAGGTAAATAAATTGTCACAAAAGATGGACAGAACTCAGCAGGAAATTCAAAGTTTAAAAAATACTGTCTGCAAACTCGAGAAAGTGGCAATACTAACAGAGAAAACGGCGAGTCAGCAATTTAAAGAAGTAAATAGAAGAATCAATCAGGTATCAAAGAGTTGTGTAACAGGTATGGCACAATGTCAGGACAGGATGCAGAATGAGATTGCAGATGTAAAGGATGAGGTGTTACAAATGACTACCGCACAGATAGAAGATCGGTTGGCCAAAGAAGAGTTAAAAGTCCTGCAAAAGACTGATGAATGTAGAAAGGTAATAAAAAATCTTTCTAAAAGAATAATTAGAGCCAACGCGGTGATGAATAATCAACTGCAAAAGTGTCGCGCGAAAGTGAGCCAGTCAAAGGCTGTCATGTGATAAAACACTTCGGAACTGTGGAAAGTACAAAAAAAGTTGGCTTGTCAGGAGGTAGCAATCGCGTCACTTCAACAAAGGATCGAAGAGGAATGGCAAAGATATAGTTCAGGCGTAGAAAAGAAAACAAAAGTAAAGCGGCCATACAATCCTGCTCAATCTCCAAGCTTAAATGGAAGGCGCAATAAAAGTAATTCCTGTGGTACCTGCTGTGAAAAAAATGCCCTCAATAGTACGGCGGCTTCTCGGAGCAAGGAACCTGAGGTGCATCCAAGTTATCGGAGAAGACGATGGAGCCGGATCAAGACCAGTTCGTCTGATAAAAGCGGGTATTCAAAAGAAAATGGATGGTCCCCGAAGACGGAAAGAAGAAAGAACCGACAAAGAAGACAGCTTTCTTCTAATGCCAACGAAAATGGAAACACCAGAAGACTAACAAACCGTCGCAAAGTCTATTCGGAAGCAGCTCAGGACTACAGGGAGGAAATGAAAAAGAAAAAAAGACAAAAAGGAACTAAAATTGCGATTAACGGATATAAAATCGTTCACGCACTATCCACCAAAAAAAGGTAATTTATCAGCTCAAGCATTTATCATACAGTTTGAACGAAAGTGTGCTCTAATGGGTGTGCGACCTAGTCAGGCGCTTAAGGTATTACCGTTCGTACTAAAAGACGCAGTGCTGTCATGGTATTACTCCAATGTGAACAAATTCCTCACGTATGCCGACTTCAAGCAAATGTTTTTAAGGCATTATCATTCAAAAGATGTGACTTGTGCTAGGCTAACGCGCCTTAAGACTGTACCATTCAATCCTAAGGTTGACGGGAGTGTTAAACGTTTTGTTACGAATCGATTCTGTCAGATTAGGGACTTGGATTCACAAAGCAGTGAAGCCCAGATTTGCAACACTATCATAACTTTGCTACAAGTTCAATATCAGAGACAGTTGGCTTCAACACGAGGCCAGGAGTTAGCAGAAATTCTTGAAACAGTTCGAAGACTTGAACTGATTCATGACACATGGGAAGCAAGACGGAAGACAGGAAGAGATGGCGCTAAAAGATGGGAGAACGGTGAAGAGGTGATTACTCGTAAAGCTAAAGTAGGAACTATATCGAAGAACCAGGAGGATAACAAGACAGAGTCTGCGAACACAAGAGAAGAATCACCGTACGAAGGACGAGATGGTGCACGAGGACGCGGGAACTATCGACGCGGCAGACAAGGTGGTCGTGCACGTTCTTGGAGGGGAAATAGACGGCCAGGAAGGAAATGGCACACACACGAAGAATATGAAAGAAATGACCCGAGATCCTCCCAAGAGGATATTCAGCACCGTTGGGATCCTCGGGGAAGTCCAGATTCAAAAAACTAAATAAAGTATCCACCTCGCGGGTCGGAGGTAGGTACAATTTGTGTTGTGAGAAGACCCATGAGAAAAGTGTAAGTGATGATATACCTGAGGAAGTGTATAATGATGTATATAGTCCTTTATGTGTATGTGAGTATGAGTGTAGAAATGAGGTAAATATTTTTCGAGTTAAATTTCAATGTATAGCTGGACAAAAGTGGGAATATAACACAAATTGTGAGAATATTAATGACGTGAAGACTGACTTTGAACGAATAAAAGAATGGTCTGGTATCATACGAGTGACTGTGTTGCATAAAGTTGTGCAAGCACTTGTAAATAGCGGTGCGGAGGTGACGTTGTGTAGTCTAGAGTTGTGGAGAAAGGTTACGAAGATTATATCACATCCGAAATTGAAACCAGCACCCCACGTAGTTCTTGTCGATTATAGTGGAACCAGGAAAAAAATGGTGAAAGAAAAAGTATATCTTCCTGTAACAATTAAGGAAATACAGACGGATGTTCGAGCTTTTGTGGTCGACGGGCTCAACCAAGATCTTCTACTGGGTCGTGATTACATGAGCAAGTTTCAAGTCAAAATAAATTTTAGAAATGGCATGGTAACCATTCAAAATGGAAAACAAAAATTAGTAGTACCCATGGTTCAAGCGAAGAAGGAAGAAAATACGTGTAATAATATGATTAATGAGTTGACTGTGGATTACCATCTCCCTGTAAACGTCATAGAAGAATAAAGTGAATGCAAATGCCATCCGGAGAAAGTATGCGGTTCACTGGTATGTGGATGCGATTATGAAAATCTGAAAGAAGTTTTAAATCAGTGGAACAGCGTATTAATGCAACATGAAGATTCGTATAATGAAGCTAGGTCAAGGCAAAAAGAAGATTGCAACCTGAGACAAATTACGGTGGCACAAATAAAAAATCAAACTCTTGTGAAATCTTTGTATGACCTGCTTGTTCAGGAAATTCAATGTTCGGCTTGCTGGCCGAAGAGAGTGGAAGTCATGGAAGTCAAGGAAAAAGCAACTAAAAAAGTCTGTACGCTACCCCAGAAGAAGTAAAAAAAGTGGTAAAAAAACTCCTATTGCTCCGGAACACAAGAAAATGTTGTTCAATGTGCTGATAAAAAAAAAGTTTTCGCCCATTTCCCAGGAAAATGTAACAAGTTTAAGTATACAATCCAGGTTACCACTGAAGATCCAATTGTAAAACGACCTTACCCAATTCCACTGTGTTATCGAAAAAAGGCAAGGGAGCAAATCCAAAAATGGTTGCGTCAAGGTATCATTGAGCCTGCAGTGTCAAAACATCATCATCCCCTGGTAATAGTCAGAAAGAAGAACTCGAATAAGATTAGAGTCTGTCTTGATTTGGTCCAACTTAATAAATTCGTATCTTTGACAAATCTAAAGGTCAAACGCCTTGATGACCTCTTTACAACATTTAATGGGATAACCTGTGCAACGTCCCTTGACTTGGTGCATTCCTACTGCCAAATCAAGTTAACTAAAGACTGTAGGGATCTTGTAGCATTCTCTTTTAAAGGCCAAATGTACCGGCATTGCAAAGTACCCTTTGGTTACAAGAATGGTGGAGCTTGTTTAATGGCAGCGTTACAGAGAATGTTAAAAGTTGCTATTCTTGAAAAAATCTTACTATATATAAATAACATTTTAATTCCAAAAACTGATCCAGTAGCTCATATCGAGTTGTTAAATCAAGTATTGTATAAGTTAAAAAAGCAAATATGAC
The DNA here is from genome assembly GCF_964235325.1 of Thermobia domestica. Taxonomy (NCBI): domain Eukaryota; kingdom Metazoa; phylum Arthropoda; class Insecta; order Zygentoma; family Lepismatidae; genus Thermobia; species Thermobia domestica. Next base: position 177,358,254 of record NC_137456.1, read on the forward strand.
AGTCAATTTAAAAAATGCACATTTATGGTATCTGAGGCAAATTTCTTAGGTTTTGTGATAACACCTGTAGGGATAGCAAAAAATCCAAAGTACGTAAATCTAATAAAATCATTGCCAAGGCCAACAACTATAAAAACATTGCAAAAAACCTTAAAATTTTTTCAGTGGTGCTCCAAGTTTATACATAATTTTGCTCGTAAGTCAGCACCTTTATACCAGCTGCTTAAACAAGAAAAAAAATGAACCTGGTTGCCTGAACATACGAATTCTTTCGAAAAAATAAAACATGAAATCTGTAAAAATATACTTTTGGTGCATCCAGATATGTCAAAAAACTTCATTATCATAGTCGACGGCTCGACTATTGGGACTGCTGCTATTTTAACACAAAATTATAAAAATGGAAAACGAGTTATTGGTTTCACTGAACACATACTTAAGCCTTGCAAATCTCGCTATACCATTACCGAAATAAAAATGTTAAATGTTGTAAAAGCTATTAAAAAATGGCGTAATCTATTAATAAGGCATCATGTGATCGTACAAACTGACCATCAAGCTTTAGTGCATTTTAAGAGCATAAAATATTAAAATACCAGGCTGTATCGCTGGTGTATTGAAATGCAAAATGTAAAGTTAAAAATCCAATACATACCTGGAGTAACCAATATAGCAGCGGATACTTTGTCTCGTATCACCGTATGCCAATCACCTAAATTTGTTACAATTTTCAATTTTCATATCCTTCCAGGAAATTTAGCAAATATAACCAGTAAAAATTAAAAGCAATACCAACGTGAAAATCCAAAATTAATGAAGTATATTGATGCCCTGAAGCAAGATCAAACCAATGTACCAGAAATAAGTTGGGGAAAATCTGTACGACTGTATTATAAGATCCAACAAGGTGTGCTGTTAAAACGTAATTTTCATTTGAAAAATAAATGGAGAATAGTTGTGCCCAAAAGTGTAGTAAAGAGAGTACTCAGATGTTACCATGATGACAGGGGTCATTTTAAATATGCAAAGACACACACGATGCTTCTAAAAAATTTCGTTTAGAAAGACGTGTATACTGATGTCCAACAATACATCCGCAATTGTGTATTGTGTATGAAACACAAAGCTAATCCTCATCCTCTCTCAAGGAAGTTACAGTCAGTCACCGTTTCGAGAGCCCGAGAGTTACTATCAGTTGATGTAGTAGAAAAACTTCCAACCAGCAAGTCAAACATGGCATATGTATGCACGTGCATGGATGTGTTTACCAGGCATTTAGTAGCGTACCCATTGAGACGAGCTACAACTGCTGCAATTCTGAGGTGCCTGAATTTGTATTTTATGCATTTAGGTATTCCGGACGCCATTATATGTAACAACGGTCCATGTTTTGTATCTAGTAAGTTCTTAAGATCAATGGCTAGTAAAAAAGTTAAAGTATATCACACCACACCATACCATCCTCAAGCAAATCCTGTGGAGAGGATGCATAAAGAAATAAATAGGCTTTAAAGGTTGTATTGTGCTGAACAACATATAAATTAAAGTAAACACTTGTAAAATATCGTTATGCTACTAAATTATACTATTGTAAAAAATCTGAACGTTGCTCCAGTCCAAGCACATTTAAACGTAAAAAATGTTACGCCTATGATAAAACGACTTCTCCAAGAGGAAACTAATAGACAAAAATTCGTGGGACAACCGGCTACTTATAATTGCACACCGTAAGAAGTCTCAGATGGCAAAAAAATCAACGTACCAACGAAAAAATGACGTCGAATCGGCATGCTAATGTAGGCAATCTTATATTCCTCAGGGCACATCCCGTCAGTGATGCAGCAACACAGCAAATAAAAAAAATGTTCAATCTGTACTCAGGACCATACTTATGTGTTCGTAAGCCAAATCTTAAGGTTGTGGAGCTAATTGATCCGAACAATAAAAAATCAATAGGACACCGATCCAAACATCAGTGTAAATTGTGGAAGCTCACTAAGGAAGAATACTAAAAATGGCAAAAAAGGCAGAGGAAAATTGTACCAGTCAACTTTTGAAGAACTTGCCTGATAAATACTGCAAATAAATTGCAGGCTGTACATATTTCAAAATATTGTGTATATATGTATATAAGTGTAGGTTTCATTTGTTTGTGTATTATCTTCTTCGTATAAGTATCTGTGGAACTAAGTGAAAGTTAATCTATAAATGCTTAGTGACGGCGCAGGGATTAACCTATTCGGACGCCATATGTAACAGGACACGCTGCCCCATCAGCATTTGTGCACCCGTTGTTTTCGCAAATTTTGCGTTTTGCTCACTTCAAGCGGTGTGACTGAGCGCTCCGCTCAGTAACCTTCTAAACTCTACCTGAGCTGTCTAAACTTTACTGGCAACAGTGTCAACACATGATCAGAGAGCAGCAGTGTAAAAAAAGGAGCAGGTGGCAGGCAGCTGAGAAAAAAATGCAGCTAAAATAATTTTAAGTAAATTAATAAAACAAAAATTGTTAAAAAACTTGTTTTGTTTTAACATGCCGGTAAAGGTAAAAAAAACCAAATGTGCTCGAAAAATAACAAGTAAGCCGTATTCATAGAAAAGCAATACACTGCAAGTAAACCGCATGTCACTATTAAGGGCATCATATTTACAACACTTGTATTATACTTAGTTTGCATGCGTCATAGTAAAAAAAAATTAAGCAATTAAATTTAACGTAAATTCACATACTAATGACAACGAAAAAAATTAAAACAAATAATATGTGTATACAATATACAACACCTTAAAGCATGCTTTGCACTCGTAACCTTATAAAATTCTTTTAATATTACCGTAAAAACATATGCGCATATAAAAAGCAAATCTACAATATTAATACATTATTTATGTAAGCCAATATAATATTATTCATTTCAAATACCTCACTCATAATCTAATCTATTTTATTAAATACTGCATATCAGTGCTACAAAAAGTAAATATAAAGTTTCTTACGCCAGTCAATATTAATAAAAGTTAATAATTTGTAAACACTCTAAAGGATCAATAAATATAAAACGTCGTGCATATAATAAACACACAATATAAACGCATTCCTTTATATTAAATTATTTTAGTCGTAAGCTCAAGTTTAAAATATATATTCATAAAAAGCGCTTAAAACAAAATCAATCTATATTTAATATAGGCCTATATAATAGCAAAATATTACTTCAATTTATAGCTATAAAAATATCCAACAACCACAGTAGTACTATAACATCATTACATAACTGCATTATTTCTAAAAACTGTGCTAGCTAACATATTTATCTGTAAAAAATGTTTAAAGTATCAGTACTAAGTTAAATTCAATTTAAATAAAAGTTCGCCAGTCGCGACTATCAAGTGTCAGTCAGTTAGTCACTTTGCATTCAAATTAATATTTCACTAGTAAATCATCTGTTCGAGCAAAGACAAAACGGAAAAAAACAATTATATCAAGTGGCAAGTATATTATAATAGTTATGTGCATCCGTAAAAAGAAAATAATTAAAAATAATAAATAAATAATAAATACAAATATAAATAAAAAATCAAACTTCTTTCTAGACATTTAAAATAATATAATTTGCTACTGTCGTCTAAACTTGCATTTCTTCTAAAAAGACTAAATAGTAAAGAAACCTTATTGCATGTATTATTATTATTTTTGTTGTATATAATATTTTGTATGTTTCCTTGTTTAATATATCTTTTTTCTTTTAATTACTTGTCAATCTCAGTTTTATGTTAAACGGTATCAATAATTAAAGTGAGTGACGTTATCAAATCATTATTGAAGCGACTGTTTACGTCAAAATATTGTTCATTTGTAGTTAGCATTATTTGTTGTGTATATGAATACTATATTGTGATAAAATGTGGTATTATAAAAACAAATATAGTAAATAAATACATGTGGTTTTTAGCAAGTTTACGCAATTGTATTCTAAAAATAATTCGTCTAGATTGCATCATCTCTCTACGTCCACGCTACGTCTTACAACTTCGTGAATAACATCAGTGTGAAAATTTATATTAAAGGCTCAAATGGTAAGTTGTCAATTACAAACCAAGGGTGTTGTAATATTAATATTAATATTCTTATTTAAGTTCACTATTTCTTAATACACTGTTTTCAAAGCATGCGCTCCTGCTACCAAAATTCCAAATAACAAAATATTATTAAAAATTTGTTTCATATTTTAACCACTAATACCCTCCACCGTTACCGTCACCGTTACATTCACAATCGCGAAATGGCAAAAATGAACAAGGCCAAGTTACTATTAAATGTATGAAATAGTACTTTTGAGCTTTGTAGGAAATTAAGGTTGCTATATTAAAAAGGGGCAGGGGGAAGCATTAAAACAATTTTCATTACGTACTTGTAGTTCATTTTTTTTTACATATTTTTCACTCCTTTCTTCGCGTAATTTCTCTTTGATATTGAGCATCATTCCATAACGGTTTGCGTCAACACAACTCAAGATTTGTATTTCTTTTTGCGATAATAAATATAGCAGTTATAAATCTTTATTGCATCTTTTACATTGCAGTCCGCAAACCAAAGCTCCATCTTTTGCGGAAACCAATGCTCCTGATAATACTAATCCGTACATGGTACGTTTTACAGCATTTAAAGTAGCAGAGATTGACTAATGCAGTGAAAGATAACAGTGGATGAAATTCAATATATTCAACGTAATATATGCTGTAAAGAAAACTACTGCAAGAATCTTCTATGGAACACAAGAAACATCAACAGTAACACAAACATTGGCTCTTTCCTAACTCCGCCATTTGTCCTCTGAACTACTCTCAAACATATGACGATCGCATGTCGAAGCAACTACATATCAGCAGTAATGTTACGTTTTACTTACAACATTTGAAAACCGAAGTCATACACCTACACCGATATCAATTTATTCTTTTCACTTCAGCACTTTCTCCAAAAGAATAAATTGACATGTTTTTTTTCTTTTACATACTCTGAAACACCCATACTCTGATGGAGTATGATAAATCTAGACTTTTCAAACGGGTTTATTAATAAATGAGCAATTTGTTTCTCAGATTCATTTTGTACTTTCTTTTCTTTACAACACTGACACACAAAACACTGTTGGATTTTAATGTGCTTTTTTGCTTACGAAATTCGGGATTTTTTGTGAGTTTTATGGCACTAACGTTATCCACACTATTTACAAGTACATCATCTTTCCTCAATGCTCTTAACTCACTTAATATTCTTGATAACCACCAAATTTCTTTCGCTGTTTCTGATGAGGCTACAGATTCTGCTTCAGTTGTTGATAGGGCTACAGTTGGTTGAAGCTTGCTTTTCAACGAAATTGTTGCACCATCAAAAATAATCAGTACGCCACTGGTAGATCTTCTGCTTTTAACATCACCTGCATAATCAGCGTCACTGTATCCATACAGAGTTAAATCTTCCTTATTGCTTCTTTTGCATAAAGTATCATAGTTCGAGGTTTCCTTTAGATATCGTAAAACCTTCTTTAATGCTTCCCAATCCACTTCGCTGTGTTTCTGCATCGCTCTAGCAGCTTTTAAAACTGAAAATGCTATATCAGGTTGCGTAGTAACCATCAAATACATTAGAGAAACTAAGACTTCTCTATATTCGGTTGGGTTTTCCAATAGTTTTATTACCAGCAACTCGATTGCCATCACAGGGTACACCAACGGGATTTGCTTCTTCCATCTTGAAGCGTTGGAGAATTCTTCTTGTGTACGCTGACTGATGAATAAAAATTCCCTTATCTCTTCTTTCGATTAGTATTCCTAAATAAGAATTTGGAATTCTGGTTGTGGTTTTAAAATTCTTTTGTAATTCGTTTAGAAGTGTTTCAATTTCTTTCTTATCTGAACCTACAATTAGTCCATCATCTACAAACAAAGTAACAAATAACTTTCGACCACTTTTGTTTCGAATAAACAAACACGGGTCAGATGTGCTCACCAATAATTCTTGTTTCTTTAGAAAATCTATAAATTTATTATTCCAGCATCTTGCGGTCTGTTTTAAACCGTACAAGCTACGATTTAGTTTGCACAATTTGTCAGTACCGTTTTCAATACATTTTGGTTTCAACATGTACACCTCTTGTTCAATGTCACCATATAAGAACGCAGTCTTTAGACCAAAATTGTAAACAAGCAAATTTTCTTTTGCTGCGACTGCTAAAAGAGTTCTTGTTTCATAACGCACCACAGGACTAAATGTTTCGTCGAAATCAATAGGTTTTTCTTGAACAAGACCCCAAGCAACATATCTTGCACGAAAACGAGGTACTGTCCCATCATACTTTAGCTTTGTGCGATATACCAACCGATTAATTATTCTCACATTATTAGTACGTTCAACTAAATCTCACGTTTTATTTTCATTAAGAGCATCTACCTGTTCTTTCATAGCTGAAATTAGTGCTCTCAACGGGTCCGGTTGAAGACCGACCCGACCCGACCCGTGACCCGAATTGACTGACCCGACCCGATGATCCGACTCCACTCGAGTGACCCGACCCGTGATCCGATCCGATTGACCTGACCCGACAACCCGACCCGAGCTGACCCGACCCGACTTACCCGATCAGACAACCCGACCGAGTAGCCTGACGCGATCCGACAACTCGACCCGACCCGTAACCTGAACCGAGCTGACCCGAACCGTTTGAGAGCACTATGGTCACGACACTGGGTGAACGCCAAAATGCACTCCCATTGGGAATTAAACCCGGACCACGTGTACCGAAGTCTTAACGTTAACCACTAGCTAGATCAAGCGGGGAATTTGTATATGCATCTTAATGAATATTTGGCACTTTTGAAGTTTGGTTATTTCTTTTTATAACTGATACTAATGTCCGACGTGGGAGAAATTTATTTATTTGTTTATTTATGTTTGCTTTAGTTCTATGTGACAAAATTTTTATTCAAGGTCAGTGTTCTCACCTGCTCGGACAGCAGGGGGTCTTCTTGGAAGGCAGTAGCAAGTATCTTGGCGAAGACAAAAGGAAATCGTTTAACTACAATGATAAGGTTTGAGGAAACGGGAGAACACCTGTGATATTTTCCGACCCTTCATCTTTCATTCCAAACTAGGTTATTATAATTCCGGGACCCGCGCCACTTTGATTTTTCTTTCTCGGTAATTAAAACGTATTTTACAGTATATATAGTTGCAAGTAAGAAGATACATAATATGAATTTTGTAATTTAAAATTTAAAAATACAGTATGATAATTAATTATAAAGTACTAATTTTATTTCATCACTTTCAGCCCAACAAATGAAATTCAAACAATTCGCTCCCTGGGTCTTGGTCATCAATACTGCGTCTTATTCTTTGTCTTGCACAGTCAAGTCTTGGTCCTGCATTTCGTAGTCTTGGTGGTCTTTCATGTTATACAAGAGCCAAGAATGCTCGCCTCATCGGTACAAATGAAGACCAAGTGTGATTTTGATTATGGTCTTTCGTACTATACGGAAAGTAAGAAAATATGCTCATCGCTACTTTGTGATCACCAAAACAAGGTCAAAAGCAAGATTACTATGCACTTCGTATTGCATATCCAATCTTTATCTTATTCTTGTATCGATGTTCTTGGGCTTGGTGAAATAACATGAAATATTCAGTTTAAGTTCCCTCGATTCTGCACCGAGGCTAAGGTATATGGTGACCATGAAAAAGGAATGCAATGGTGAAATGAAGAAAGTGGGAGGAAACAGGAGAACCTCGAGAAAACCCACTACACGGGGTTTCTTCACCACAAAGCCCACTTAGTGCAAACTGGCATCGAACCATGGACACCATGCACCAGAGATGAATTCTCTACCACTGAGCCACCGCAGCCCTGCTTGGGCTTGGTCGTCCATATCCAATCTTTCTTTTGGCCTTGCTTAAACAACTTCTAGTTTTGTTCTAAATCCAGACTCCATATTGGCGTAGATATTAATATTACAGTCGATTGGTAAAATCAATCTTCCACATTTAAAAATTAAAGTACACGCAAGTATAAAAATAAGCATTTACCATAAGAACACTAGCTGCAAGTGTTCAAAATAGATTTATGGTTTCTATAAAATCAATTGAAAATTGCTATTTTTAATTAGGCAGCTAGTGAAAAACAGCAGCTTTTGACTCCAGCCGAGTTTAAGCTCAACCTCAACTCAGTTGACCAAAGTGAACTGACCCGACCCGAGTTGACCTGACCCGTAACCCGACTCGGGCTGACCCGACCCGTTTGAGAGCACTAGCTGAAATCCATTCAGATTTATTTTCCGAATTAATCACTTGCTCAAAAGTAACAGGATCGTCAGCGCTATTTAATGTAGAATATGAAATACCAATAAAAGATCACCACTTGTCATCAGCTGGGCTGTTTCTTTTCTTTTTAAATTCGCTGATATGACATGTCGTCTGTTCGTTCATTTGTCTGGCCATCATTTTGTGTACAGAAGTTGCTGTCACGTACAACTTCACCTTCAAGGTCACTCGTTGGCTTCTCTTCGTCTTCCTTCTGAAGTGGCATCTGTACTTTTGTGAAGTTAGTGTATTGGGTTTATTTCCCTATGCGTTCTATGTCACTCAGCTACTCTGCTTTAAACAACACGTCATGGGATTTCATCCTTTATTTAGAGGCACATACACTTCATATCCATCGTACTGGTTCAAGTATTCGACCATATAACCAAAGACACTTTTATTATCAAATTTCTTACGGAATTGTTTCGGAATGTAAACAAAACATTTTGTTCCGGACACTTTTAGATGTTTCGGGCTATGTAACTTAGTATTATTCCATAATTCACTTGGTGATTTACCTGCGATAGGAGTCGAACCTGTGTAATTCAACAAGTAAACCGCCGTATCACAAGCTTGGGGCATAGCTTTTTACTCAATCCGCTACACAGTAACATTGATCTGGCAAGTTCAACAATAGACCGATTTTCCCTCTCTACACTACCATTCTGCTCGGGCGAATATGGTGCAGATATGACAAGCGAAATGCCTTTATCTCGAACTGTTTCTCACTACACTATTATTAAATTCTGTTACACCATCACAACGCAAGAATTTAATTTTGTGATCGGCGTTTTCTGCTTCGTTCAGAAATGTCTTAAGACATTTGCTGACCTCACTTTTGTGTTTAATGTAGAAAATTCTTCTCAATTTATTGAAATCGTCTTTAAAACAAACAAAGGACCTTTCACCATTGCACGACCACTGAGATATAGGTCCATTTACATCAACTCTTATTACCTCGCTGAGTACGTTTGGTCTGTCAACTCTCGATTTAATGACTTTCTACGTGATTTTCCTAACCTGCAACCGTCACAGCAATCTTGTTTCTCAGACGATATTATGGGTGTACTCATACTTTGCAGTATTTCCTTGGCATGGCGTTTATTTTGGTGTCCTAGTCTCTCATGTCCTAATTGCAAACTATTTTCGGAAGTTGCAACATTCACCACTGCCGGGACTGCTGGCTTTGCGACACGAAAGTTCATCACGTAAGCTTCGGATTTTCACTTACCCGTTGCTACAATTTTATTATTTTTCCGAATTACAACACTGTCACATTTAATGCACACCCTATTTTTATGTTTTACTGCGCTGTGCACTGAGAACAAGTTTCTTGCCAATGCTGGTACATACCATACATTATTCATATGAGCATCTGCGCATTTTCCATTCACATACGCTTTGATGTTAATGCAACCGGCCCCTAATGCTGATATTTTCTTATTGTCTGCTACCGTGATTGGTATAGAGTTCTCCAAAGGTGTGTATGACACAGAATAATGTTTATTATTCGTCATATGCCAACTAGCACCTGAATCACAAATAAAATCGTCTGTACTGCACTCACTTGACACCGTAAATGCTGAACTTTTATTCATTATGTACTTGCTTGGAGTGAATCACTAGATTTGGAATCACTTTTGAACTTAACGTTTTTCTTACTTAAACACTGAGACTTATATTGCCCGTACACTCCACATTTATAACACTGTATTTGGTCCCTTCTTGATTTTCCACTGTTTTCTACCAAATTTGCATTCGATGCCGGTTTCACTTTTCGCGTATTTTTAATTCCGTTTTGAGTTTTGGCTGAAAATACACTTATGTCCGAATTTGCATCATTACTTTGTAAACGCTTATCTATAGTGCGAAGTTTTTACACTAAACACTGTGTGGTCAGTTTAGTTTTGTATATGGGCTCCCACACATTTATAAATTCTTGAAATTCCGATCCCACCGTTGATAGCAAATGTCCGTGTAATAACTCAACCGGAATATCATGTGAACCTCGTGCGCGCAACTCGGTATTCATATCTGCAAACAGCGTTTCAGCGCAATTGAAACATGCGGTTCCCGCTTTATGTTGAAAAATTCTGACATCAGAAGATGTAATCTTTGAACACTTGATTGTTGGTAAACACTGACTAGCTTGTCCCAGATGTCTTTTGCGTTAGTGTAAGTTAAAATATAGTTCGTCACTTGTGGTGTTAATGAACTCGCAACTAACGGAGCTGCTTTTGCATTTTTCCGACAACATTCCGCGTGCTTTTGTTTTTCAATTGCACTACTATCAGTTTTCAATTCAGGACAAGGTCATGTACCGTCTACATATTTCGTTAAATTGTATTGGGTAAACATCATTTTGAGTTCCCACTTCCATTTACTCCATGTTTCGGGTCCACTGAGTTTATAAATTTTCACTGTGAGTTCGGTCATGTTGCTGCTTTTACACACACGAGAGGAAATGGCGAGCACAGATTCACTAGAAGATTTCGAAGCTCTGGAACAAAAGATGAAAATCTCTGCTTTCTCCTTTTCCTTACATCCTGGGTTCGATCCCAGCCCCCGCCAAGTGAACTTTGTGGTGGACAAACACCGTGTGCGTGGGTTTTCTCGGGGTTCTCCCGTTTCCTCCCACTTTCTTCATTCCACCATTTCATTCATTACTCATCATCACCGTCTCCTTTAGCCTAACCGGCATAAGCGTGGGACGTAAAACAAAAATTTCATTTCATTTCATTTCATTTTCCTTTTCCTTACAACCATAATTTCCTTTCCTGTGTTCCATTTAAGCCACCACTGCTTTTCTTTTCAAGCTTCGATTTTACAATTTCAGTCTCTTGTATGGGTCTGGACCCATAACCTTTTATACTATTTAAGTAGCAGAGATTCGCTAATGCAGCGAAAGATATCAGTGGATGAAGTTTAATATATTTAACGTAATCACTAGTACAAGAATCCTCTACGGAACACAAGAAGCATCAACAGCAACACAAACTTTGACTCTTTTCTCCTTTCCACCATTTCTCCTTTAAACTACTCTCAAACATATGACGATCGCATGCCGAAGCAACTACATATCAGCAGTAATGTTACGTTTTTCTTACAACATTTGAAAACAGAAGTCATATACCTACACCAATATCAATTTATTCTTTTCGCTTCAACAGTATGCACTTAAACTCAAATAACCAAATATATTATTATCCATTTTACAGTGTTAACGTTCAGGTTTCTTCCAACGCCTATCCACTAAAAATTCAACATAGTTCTGTAAATTTCATTAAGCTTGCATTTATAATTATCGTCAATCCGATATAATTTTAGTTTTCCAACTCAAATACTAAGGATATGTTGTTAATACACAAGCGCGACGAAATTCCATTCTGCTAATACTAAAACTTATATACTCATATAGATATAATTACTACAGACGTACTGTAGGGCTGAAGAAATTTATAATTACATGGGGCAGTAAATTGCAGATTATGTTGTATATTTATCAATGAACTGGTCTTACCATTACCTTGATAATGTCTGGAAGGCAGGATGAGAAATAACAACGCAAAAGGTTAAAATGAATTATACACAATATGCAACGATTGTAAAGAATTACCTTTTTTCTAGTTTTTGGAACTGAATCATTTTGAATCAGTCAGATAAACGGGTGGTCTTTTCGCGTTTCGATGATAAGCAATCCTTGAAGAAAGAAAATGGTCTGGAAGACAGTAATCTGTTAAACCTACAAGTTTAAAATATATTATAAAACTGATTTACAAAAATAAGTTTGAACCTTCTGCTTTGAGATATCTCATCGGGATATAATTTAAATTGAGCACTATCTTCAAGACGTTATCTACAGTCATTTCAGAGATTCCTGTAGTTTCCGTTTTCTGCTATATCTCTTTCTGCTAATGATTTGCCATCCACTATTAAACGTACATTAAATATGCTTGGTTTAAGATTTAGCATTTTCATTCTCATGGCAACAGAACATTAAGTTTCAACATAGTGAAACTTACTTTACAACTTAAAGAGTATATTCTATATACACAGGAGCGGATTAAGGGCGGAGCCAATGAAGCCCAGGCTCCAGGTCCCCCAAGCTCATGGGACCCCCAAAATTTCTCTCTTTAATACTAAAATATAGCAATCAACTCATTATATTATAGGCTTCAGACACATACTATTTTTCCCCGCTTGCTACGCTCGCGGTATCGCTAGAGTTAAGTCTCCCACTAGCGTCTTCACGATACGTGTTTTCTGACGGAGTGAGCTATTTTATACCTCTTTACTATCCCAAATTATTAGCTTGACAATTCCTTTGAAATATCTCTGTCATTACTTAGAGCAAATCTAGAAGTTTTTTCAAATTTCCTTTACTCTATTATTATGTTTACATTAACTGATGACCATTTGGCTTGTATTTAGCATTTATTTGTTACACTGCAGTATATGAGCATTTAACTGTTAATAATGAATATAATTAAACTAATTATTGTAAACTTGGAGAACATTAAAATATTACAGCATAGTTCTTGCTGTTTTGATAAGCCTATGAGACTGTGGAAGGCAACAAAGAAAATTTATGCACTGGAATTATTCGTAACATAATGCCTCCTTGAAATAGTCGGCTCCAGGGCCCCAAAAGCCTTAATTCCCCCTTGCATATACAAGGTGGTTCGGAGAGGCGCCCACTGATACGCACTGAGAGACATGCCAAGCAGACCCTAACGTCAAGCAGTGGTGCACGTGCGACCAAGCTAATGGGGTCAGTATGAGAACTCGCGTCATTGTAAAATGGATGCAAAGCAACATGAAGTTGCTTTAAATTAGGGAAAACGGTGACGAAAATTCATAATGTTAGTGCAAGTGCATGATGTTAAAAGAGTGAATAAAAAGTGTGTTTTTGAGCGGTTTAAATGTTTTGGAAATGGAAGGGAAGTTTTCGAGGATGAGCCGCGTTCGAGTCGATCGTCCACAAGTGTAATCCCAGACAACATCGAACGAGAGCGACGGATGTTTGAAAATGATCGGCGGCTCTCTTTAAGAATGACAGCAGAAGAGTTTAATATAAGCAAAGACAGTACAAGCACTATTTGAAAAAGCGGAGGATCCGTACCTGGTTTGCACAGCACACGCTGACTGATCAGAGAAGAAGCAAATTCGGATGGAAACTTCTGGAGATTTCATCGACATCTCTGACCTAAATCCACAGATTTTTGGAAACCATCATTACAGGAGACGAGGCCTGGTGCTACCAATACGATTCGGAGACTAAGCGACAGTCAATAGCATTGTGTCCTTTGTTTCCCCACCTCTCAAAAAGTCGACTGACAAAATCCAAGAATAAGACGATGTAGATTGCTTACTTCGAAAATAAACTCTTGATCCGGTATGAATTCCTACCCGAGGGTAAAACTGTCAACGCAGACGTTTACAAGGGACTTTTGAAACAGCTGCTGCAACCCATCTGGCGGGTTTGGCCAGAACTTTACTGGAGTGAACAGTGCATTTTCCTTCACGACAACGCCCATCGCACACTGCGGCGCGATTAACTTTCTCGCCAAACGCAAGGTGGCTATTCTTTATTTATTCTCCAAATTTGTTCTTATTTTTTGTTTCCCTGCCTTAAATTAGCCCTGAAAAGCGTACGCTTCGCAGACGTTGCGGATATGCAGCAACTCGTGACCATAGTGCTTCGAGTGGTTCCACAAGAAACGTTTGCTGACAGTTTCCAACAGCTTTACAACCGATGTCAGAAATGCGTTATAGCTAATGGTGATTACTTTGAAGACCAGTAACGGTATTTTGTTTGTGACTCCTGTTCCATTATTTTCTGAGACAATTCACCAGATTTTTGAGCCTCACCTTCTATATAGGAATGAGCGTAACAATGTTCGTTCGCGATCTTCTGCTGGACGGCTTCCTCAAATTTAATGATTTGTGGTCAATGAGGGGAACCAGGAAAAAAAACCTTCTAACAGCTCGCAGTGACGTTGCTACTAATCACGTTCAAGGCTTTTTTTCGGTGCGTCTATAGTAGCAATTTAACCCTTATGGGATTTTTGGTAACTTCTCTTATCATGGCGTAGTATCATCTTTGACTGCTTACTTAGGTTGTATGACAGGTATTGAAGCCGGAGCTTTTTATAGATCAAGTCAAGGATCGACCAAAGAACACCCCAGATGCGTTTTAGAACCAGATGGTCAACTTTGGGGCGCCAAATAGGGGCGTGACATTTTTTTCTTAAGGCAATTTCAAAACTTTTTCACGCCTTTAGTTTTCAAGATATGAGATTGAAACTTTGCATACGGATTATGAGTACCTTTGGGTATATCGTAAATGTTTTGAGACAACTACGCAAAATTGGAGCCGGGCCCGAGGGGGTGATTTTTCAGAAAAATGGGGTTTTTCTCGATGTTTCCGGTTCAGGTGTACAATATGGATATTTGACTAGTACTGTTAAAAAGGCTTTGTTATATTAAAGAAAATTACGTTTGAACTATAACTCTAGGCCAAATAGTAATGAACGCACTAAATTTTTATATGTATATACGACCTAAATTCGGATTTCCAACAATTTTTCCACCCTTTGTTTTCAAGATACAAGACTGATATTTTACACACGTATTATGCATATAACAGCGTACCTTTTTAAAAGAAAATCAGGTCCCTACGTAAACCCATACCCGGGTCAGAGGGGCAAAATGTTTAAATGGGATTTGCAAAAACAATTCCGGCTTTTCCCCGTTTTTTTCGGTTGAGGTGTATGATACGGATATGTGAGTAGCGCCGTTGGAAAGAGCCCTTCATACTGAAGAAAATGTCGTTTTAATCATGACTCTAGGTCATACAGTAACGACACAGTATGTATATATGAAAAATGGCTCACCTTCAGACTTCCAAAATTTTTGCTAGCTTTAATTTTCAAGATACAAGATCGAAATTTTGCACACGTATTAAGTACAGTCATGTCCAAAATAATTGTCACATATCTATAACTGTCTTCTTTTAAGGACATAATTTAATAATGATTTTGCAGGGTACTTTTAATACTGATACTATGTGTATAATCGTGAAATTTATATTTGTGGTAAATTTCACATGAAAAGAATTATAAATACGAAAATTAGAATGAGTAAAACAAAATGTTGCTAAGTGGACAAGAAAATTTTATTTTCGTTCTAGTGTTCTTATTTACTGCTGTTTGACATGAGATTTACCACATACATGTCTTTGTCGATTATAAGAAATAGAAAATTATGCGAACATTATAAGAAATAGTGGATGAGTTCGTTATCAAATTATATTCCTACAACAATAAGTTTGTAAACATGACACAATAATTTTGGACATGAATGTAGATAACAACGTATTCTTTAAAATAAAACAGATCCCTACGTGAACCCAGGCCAGGGCCAGAGGGGTGCAAGAAATTGATTTTTTTTCGAAAAATCTCCCGGTTTTACCCGGTTTTTTCGTTTCTGGTGTATAATACGGACAAGCGAGTGGTACCGTTGGAAAGTATGCTCTATCCTGAAAACAACGAGGTATGACCCATGATCTTACGATAAATAATTAGGAAGCAGTAGCTGTTTGAATGAAAGTCTAAAATTTACCTCAAAAAGTGGAAATCCTAAAAGGGTTAATTAATGGTGTAAGGCAAAGTGACCGTGGTCGGTAGCACTAGTACCAAAGTGCTGTACTTTCCCTGCGCATGTGTTAAGAACCGCCAGAGACCATCTCTTATAGGCCTTGGTTTAGCTTAGGTTTTTACCACATCAATTTCCGGGTTGTATAATATCTCCAAAATACAATATCTCAAGGACTGCGGTAGCTCAGTGGCAGAATATTTATACCTCTGGTGCGTGGTGTTTATATTTGTATCCAAGCTTGCTCAAAGTGGGCTTTGTGGCGGACAAACCTCGTGTTTTGGGGTTTTCTCGGGGTTCTCCAGTTTCCTTACATTTTCTTCATTCCACCCTTTTATTCATTGTTCTTATCATCGTCTCATTTAGCCTACACAGCATAATCGTGGACGTAAAACTGAACAGGCCACAACGCCTAATTTCATGATTTTTAAGGAGTTTGATTTGTTAACACTTGTTTATATACAGTATTTATTCTAACCGTGTGTCCCTCCGGGTGGCAAAAAATCGCAAGAACTGTTTAATAAATCACCACCAAATTTGGTCAGAATGTAAAAAGTTTGGAATCGAGTTCGCTTTTATTGGCGACATTCAAAGAGGAGGGGGGAGAAATAAACCATTACCGTTTTTAACATTGTTCACCATAAAGAAGAAAACTGCAACTGCGAGAGGTGGTTTCCTATTATCAATTAAGCTTCCTAAGACTATATTCAATCTGAGTTCTAATTTCTCTACTAAACCGAAAGTGACAGAAATCAACTACTTTCAGTTGTAACATTGGTCGTTATAGAGTTCACACAGTAACAGACGGAGAGATTTTTTCTACAATCAATTATGCAACCCAGTAATATGTTCTTTCTTCCACTCTATACTAGAACTTGAAGTGGTATAAATCTAGTATCACTTCCAGTTTTAATATTAATATAAAATATCATCCATTCAAACTAAACTCTTTCACATTGTCTACACGTGCCACTGTTACTTGTTGATACATGAATGGTTGATGACAGAACTTTGGTTTTTATTGAATTATCAGCCTGAGGAGTGAGAAGATGTGAGAGAGGGTAGGAACAAATGAAATGGTTTTTATTGAATTATCAGCCTGAGGAGTGAGAAGAGGTGAGAGAGGGTAGGAACAAATGAAAACGAAAACGACCGATACTACTGTCTAATACATAGTTTTCTGTATTTCTGAAATGATTAGTGACAATTCATATGCCATTTAGGCTCAAAAACATCCCTTTTGGCATGGAATGATTGATGGAGTGGGAAAGAATGACATGTAAACTAATCTCAAAGGACCAATTCATAGGTTTAGGGGTCACTGAGATGTATAGTGGTACTTACTACCAATGCATTTTAAGTCCGATTTATGCCCCCATGGGCATGAGGGGTAAGAAATTGGTGAGGGAGGAGGTGTCATTACGGACTTTTATTATTACACTTTTATAGGAATGCGAAGCTGCAAATAACACAGTTTTGTGATATGCGAATTCTGAGGGCAGAGGGATCTTGAAATATTTGATTCTACCGTTTGCCGATCTCCGACACTATTATCCGTACAAATCCCAAATTTCTAATAAATGTTCTTTCTCGGATCCAGGCGTAAAATTAAAAAAAATGTATTGTAAAATCAGATTTTCAAAGGGGGTTTTAATTCCTTTTTATTGTACATAATATCTTCAAAACCATTAGGAATTGAAACTTCTAATTTTCTCTTTACACCCTAAGCTGAAAGTAAGGTAGAAATTATCGAAATGTGAATCTTAAAAACCTGAGGGAGTATTGAATATTTGTTTTTGTCGAATATTTGTTCGTCTTGGTCATACGAACTTCGATTCCCGGCTGTATATAAACCGGAATTGTCACGAAATTCGAATCTTTAATGGAGGCAGGACACCTGACCTTCTACCAATATTTATCAACTATCCAAAACCCTTCTAGTAAAGACTCTAAATTTTATACAAATAGTAGTGGCTTTTATATATGACAAACTGACCAACCGCTCGAGGTCTCGTGCATGGAAGCACCGTGCACTCTTGATTTTTTAAAAGCATTTATGGGCAGCAAATTATATAACTCAATAAAATTCTAAAGTTTACAAAATCAAACAACAGTCAAGTCGATTAAAGTTGTATGAATACTTCACCAACACATAATGGTTATATATGCAGGACAGCAACACATAATTATAAATAGAAATATTTACATATTCATTCCCTCCATTTAAATGGTCAGTGTATTAGTGAGTCCCGTTGTACTTCAATTAATCCTCTAGACCTACGCTATAAGATATCTAGTTGGTACGTAAGGAATTTACTCACGAACTATACACTAGTGCTGCTATACAAGTTAAGGTGCTTATAGAAGTATTGTTAATCCGTTTATTATTTGGTGTTCACTTTTTGCATCTTATTCGAAAATTTATATTATGTATTTTTGACTTTACAAAAAATCTTTATGTGATTACGATAATACAAAATGAAGGAAACGGGCAAAAAAGAGTACCACCCCAGCATCCTCGTGGGCGTATGACAAGATATTTAAAAATAAAAAAAAAGGTTGGAAGTGGAATCAGCTATGAACTTGACAGTTTACTAAAGAACTTAGGAAAGAAGATATAATGCAATATCGTCACAAGACTTTCTTCTTTGTCAACGGTACTGTTAATAAAAATTCCACCAAACAATTGAACTCACAAAATGAATCAGAAACATGATCATCGCAGGTACGTGACATAGAGTGCCATACGATTATTATTTAACATCCTGTTCAATCTACAATAAAAAATAATTTAAGTGGAATGGCATTTTAGTAAATTTTACAACACGAGTATTTTGGCTAATAGCGAAATACAGGATATATGTTGGTTAATATATTCCGAACTTGAAAGTTATATACACTAGAAAGTTGTAAAGTTGTTCGTTTATTTCTTATCACAAAGCTCTTGGTTCAACTAAAGGAATACGTGAGACGAAGCATGTATGAGAACATATGAAGTATCACTGATACAAAGAGTGTAAAGCCGCGAGGTCACAAAGAGTGCATGTTGAAATGGTCCGATCTCGAAATAAGACTGAACAACTATTGTCTATCCATCTTAGATTTAAAGTGAAGTAGAAGAGCGCTGAAAATATATATTTTAGGCAATTAGTCATTGTTAAGACTTCAGCTTCATACAATTTAGCATTCAGTAATCATAGAGAAAGTTTGAGTTGAGTTGATTTTAGTTTAGCGTCCCTTTCAGCAGCGAGGCTATATGAGACGTGGACCTACTGATTAACGTGGAATCCGAACCACATGAGCTCCCGCCGGGAATCGAACCCGGGTCTCCCACGCCAAAGGCGCGTACGCTAACCGCTTAGCCACGGAGGAGCTCTAGAGAAATTTTGAACATCAGTTTTGGTGACAATGTTTTGAATTTGGTCAAATAAATTTTTAGATTTGATCCCATGTCCCCGCCAAATGAATAATAAGAGAAATGATTACTATCTCCGAACAAAAAGTATTCAAAATGGATTAAAAAACTCATTCAATCAGAAAGAAAATAATAAGAAAGTTGTTAGAATATTAGTGGTACTCCATTATTCTAGATTGTAGGCCTAACGAGATATTGCTTGTGTTTAGTGGCTCCCTACAATATTGCGATTTGCAAACAGGCACCGCTTAAATCGAGAATAATTCAACACTGAGTGCTCACTGAATTGGGACCACTCCTCCGCACAAGAAAGTGTGACCAGCAGCGAGCTAATTACATGAACACCCCGGCTGGAAATATTGTAGTGAACGAGCACACTCGAGAATACATGTTGGTAGACAGCATCATAATGGAACGTGTATATGATTTATTCGTATTCTAATGGGGTATGAGTGGGTATTCGTGCAATAGGTGCGTCAATGGCCCAGACAGCACTATTTGTCGGATGTACCCGTTCCTGTGTAATACAGGTGTACAACGGATAGGAAGAAAATGGGGTAACGGTCTCCAAGAGACGAAACTACAGGTGCGCACGGAAGTTCAAAACGTTGGGCGAGCGTCGCGTCAAACAGCTTGTGACAACCAAACGAACCATCAATGTCCGGGAATTACATGTCTAAAACACTGGTGGATGCACAACACCCATATTCTACGCACTATACAGCATACACAGGCACGCACGAAGTTCCACAGCACATATACTCGTCGCCAACTTCCTACGACTCGTCACCACCGACTTCGTCATGCTCGGGCACAGGAACACGTTAATTGGACAATGGATAGTTGGGAAACGATGTATTGGTCCGTTAAATAATGGTTTGTGCTATCCCCCTCGGACGGGCGCACAATAGTCGGAAACTGAGAAAAAGCGGTCAAAAATCGATTTTGTCAACTTCGCCTCCTATGAAATCAGTATTCATATTTGATTGTAAGAATATCTCCTGCTTCCAAATCCGGAGTTTCAGATCATAAGTATATTTTCGCCGTCTATAAAATGGATGTAAACATGAACAAGTAAAAGTGCCAAAAAATGAGTAAAATATTAACCAAACAATATGATACGTTTTAATCATTTATATCGTTTCTGAGGTCGATGAAAGCGGTTGAATAGTACATTAGACTCAAATACTTGTGTTTAGTGAAGAGTTTTATTTGTTATCTATTGTCATATCATTATTACGATAGATTTGTTAGTGTTACCTACAAGTTATATATACACTGATGTAGAGATGCAAGGGCTCGGAAAAAAACCGACTTTTTTGGAAAAAACTCGGTTTTTTCTGCTTCGCTTTTTTGCTTGGGAAATTTTGGACTTTTTTCAAAATTCTGCTTTAAATTGATAAAGCAGACTTTGTTTCGCTTCTCTATAACACAGGTTGATGCTGATAATAATATAAAACCTTGAAAATAAACTATGAATTTCGAAAAGATATTTCAATCAATTTTTCAACATATTTACATTATGAATTCCACAGGATTAACCAATGTATATAATAAGAATGTTTTAACCACCAATATACAAAACTAAGCAGAGTTGGCAAGAACCATGGTTGTTTTTGAAAATGCCAAAAACCCGTTTTTTGGGGGATGTTTAAACCAGGCTTTTTTGGTTTAAACGAGGTTTTTTTATTTAGATTTTTTGCTTTATGTATTTATATTACATATTCACAGAAATAAGTTTGCTTTGCCTTGGTGTTATTATGCAACAGCGAGGTTATGCCGGAAGAACTCCCATAAGCTTAAAGAAGTCCGGTCAGTAAATATCTTAATTGAGAATCTCCCGCCCTAGCCATCGGGAAAATCCCGTCATTACTTGAAATGTAACACAATAACGGGAAAATCCTGTTATTGCTTTGCATGTTAAATTTAAAGGTCAACGTATCATAATCAGTACGCTAAAACTGAGGTATTAAATTACAAATTTAGTACCGGTACGTAGATATCATTGAAATTCCAATCCAAGCTAATGTTGGAAGCTACGTAGGCAATCGATAAATTTTGCCAATTTCTATCAATATATTTAAGGAATCTTGGCTTCTTTATAAAACAACAGGCAATTAGGATGCAGAAACATACAATTTGGTTTCGTTTCGTATGTTTAGGCTTAACATCCTTACGAAATACCGAGGTTATCAAGGAGAAGACTTTCGCTTAAACTGACATCCGAACCGCTATTTGGTTTACGCATGAAAGAAGGGTTGTGGTTCGACCGAGAATTGAACATGGGACACCTTGATTAAAAGGTGAAAGGGAAATAAAACTATTGCAGGTGGTTTGATATCTGGAAACGTCACCACGAAGTTCACACGATTCGCATTTTTCATTCTTTTTATTTTTTTGGTTTAAACCAGTTATTAAAAAAAAAAGTTGGTGTAAACCAGCCAACCCTAAAAGTAAACACTTCTTTAAAAAAATACAGAAATAACTAGCAAAATAGTATGTAGTATTTTTACTTCAAAATATTCTATTCCCTCTTTTTGAAACAAAATAAAATTAAAATAAAACATAACAGAATTACTTAGATTTATATGATACACTTAAAGGCTGCACATCTACAGCTTTTGGTTCTGTATATTCTTGAAATACTATAGTTAAGTTTTATATAACCACCATTACGGTTTACCCAATCCTCAAGTTTTCTGAATTTTTAACAAGAGGGATTCAACATAGCATTACGGAACTCCCCCCTGCCCCAAAAAAGGACTACGGAATATATTTAAGTTAAGCTAAATACAACTGCACAATAAACATGACTGAGTGATTAGCTTATGCGCTTCTATCGGGAAGTCCGAGAGTCAACCAGCATTCGACCATTCTGACAAAGCTTTTCTTCATTCCATCTGTGAATGTAGAAATAGTGCGTGTATTGTGAGCTGGCCGACTTCCTTTCTTATTGTTTTTAAATCGTTATTATTACTAATTACCAGCAGTGCCGGTTTGCGAAGGTTAGGAGGTTGGTCTTTCGGACTGAGGCCCGTTCCCCAAAGTTACGGAATGTCTGCAACAAACGAAATATCTATTAGTTATGCCTTTACTCATAAACTTCAAACAGCTCCCAAATAAAATTAGGACTTTTTAGAAAACGAACCAATCAATAATACCCTTCCTAAAGTACTTTTCTAAATCCGCTACTGATTATTTGTATAAATTGGTATTCAAGGTTGTGTCCGGAAAATTATTGCTAAATCACTTCACAGCTACAGTATAACAGAAATGTGGAAGTACGGTTTGACGGATATATTGAGAAACGTACGCTTTGACGGATAAATAGAAGAACGGGCAAGTTTAACTTTTGCGCTAGAAGCTAGAGTACTAAGCTCTTAGAAATGAAACACGGATGACAAACTAAAATGATCTAGAGAAGAAAAAAAGATGTCGATAACTCAAAAGTTAAAATAAAGTTAAATAGGCTCTAAAATTGCCCTCAAATACTACATTCTTCATGTTAGGTTTAATTCGTAAAATATGTGCTCCATCCATCTTGATGGTGAATTTCAAAGCGAAATATCGCATTTAGATCATTGAATACTTATCTAACTATAGAATATACTATAAGAAAGCTATTTAGATAGAAAAATCATGAAAATGAAAAAAGCCAACATTTCCAAAATTCTCGTTTTTTCCCCCAAAAAGCCGGCTTTTTATGTGAAAGAAACCATCGATTCAAAAAATCCGGCTTTTTTGCAGCTCTACATGCTACTAGCTCTGCAATCTAACCTTATCCTTCCTTATCTGTACAATAGGGTTTATTGAGTTGTCCGTGAGTAGTACAAAGGTTGAGAATTGGAAATAGCTGCACCCAAGTGCTCCTGGAGGAAGCAACCCTATCCCTTTTAATATCTTGGGTTTTTGGGGTATTTTTTAGACTTTCAGTCAAGCAGCTATTTCATCGTCACTATTTACCCTAGGATCATGGCTCATACCTCATTCTCTTCAGAATGGAGCATGCTTTTAAACTGTACCACTTATATGCCCATATCATATACTAGGAGAGGGAAAAGTGAGGTCAAATGGAAACTATAGGGGGAAATTTTTTTCACGCTCTGGAACGCTTTGGGACGCTCTGGAACGGCCCTATGTAAACTTAGAGATCTCAAAAAATCTGATAAATACTACTTGGTGGACTACATGTTTGTGAAAAATTTCAATCTTCTAGGTAGAAAAGTAAGCCCGTCAAAACTATACCGACAATACTCCATATTCCCATATACAGAAGGATATTTTGTAAAAATTCCCTGAGACATCCCTAATTACCCTAGGATCATGGTTCGCACATCATTCTCTTTAGAATAGAACAGCCTTTCAGACGGTATCATTTACGTGTCTCCATCATTTATCTGAGGCGTAAAAATAGTGAAAAGGGGATTTTTTGAAAAAAAAAACATTTTTTTACCTTTTTGCCCCCCTAAACCCGCTTTCTGCTAACGCAGAAATCCGAAGAAAATCTGGCAAATACTACTCGGTGGACTGAATGTTTGTGCAAACTTTCAATCTTCTAGGTACAAGAATAAGCCCGCCAAAAATAATGAACATAGGCCTAATAATAGAAAATATATTGTTAAAAGTTATGACGTCATCACCTCCTCGCAGGAAGGTGTGAAATAATACGTAACGTATTCTACAATGCTTCTGGACTTGAAAAAGAAAAAACCCGGACGAAAAAACTCAAATAGGAGAGTTATAACGCTATGTACCATAAAACACCCGTATGGTACAAATTGTACCATAAAATCCTTAATAGGCTATCTAACTGTAAATGCATGATGAGTAATGTTGTGTTGATCGCAATCGAGATCTGCTACCTGAGCCTTACAAAGGGAAATGGAATATTGTCTTGTACGTAATTTGGATTGCCCTTCGTCCCTGAGTCAATGTTGTAGTGAAAGCCGTGGTGCAGTGATAAACTATCAATCATGTGGAGCTGCTGTATATTACACGTCAATGCAATAGTATATAAGAAAATCCTATACTGAATCTTTTAACCTTGCCGAAACAACGTAATCCTGAACTAATTTACATTCCAGTAAGTATTAGTGTTTCTTCGAAGATGGTGGGAATGCAAAACCGCGAAGTTTAATTTTGTATCCTAAGGCCAAACACACAATTGTTTTACACCATCTTTTTATTAGATGCAAATACACTTAGAGGGAGAGCACATTGAAGCTGTAATCGATTCTCGGATGCATATTAACAACTGTCATAACTGTACTGGCTAGCGATGTCCAATTAATATAAGGCGTCAACATGTTATGTTTTCAAATTATAAATTGCATGTATGATTCACGAAGGTGGATTTCAAGATGACGGTTTTCATTGTTCTGTGTCCTCCCCGATTTTCCTAATCTTTATTACTCCTGTACGTTGTTCCTTTGGTTATATTTTACAGTACTTGACATTTATGCGAGGGGTGTCCACACTTTTGGACCTCCCTGTATATATAACTGCACGTATTGCAGCAGGGGTTCATTGAATCACTTTCACAGTAGTTGAAATCGATTTTCTCAGTTTCCCACCACTGTGGGGCGTGTGCATGTGAGGCGGCAACACATCCCTCATGCATGGTGCCTACTGCACAGGAAGGTAAGGGCGGCTGTATTTTTCGAGGATACTTCTGACCGTTAGTGTGTATGGACCACAGTGAGACATCTGTTGTGTACCTGCAGGTGTTAAAGAATCACATTCCTGTATACCCTACAATGCAACATTTCTACCCACACGAAGACGACATTTTCCAGGACGACAATGCATGGTATCATAAAGTCAGGACTCTAGTTGCTTGGTTTAAGGAACATTCCACGGAGCTGCAACGTGGCCCCTTGAACCCTTAAGTCACCGGATCTTATTCCTATTGAACATTTATGGGATGTTGCGGAATAAGCTCTTCGCGTCATGTCTCCTGCACCAACATCGGTAGGCTCATTGTGAGATGCCATCAGGAATATATGATGTCATATCTCCGTGGAAACATATCAGCAACTACTAGAATCCTGCACGCCGTATCCAAGTCGTCTTCTGAGCAAAAGGTGGACCAAGACAGCTAGTGGTCGCAATTCAGTAAACCCTCACTGTATATTCGCATGTACAGTGAAAGTCATAAGTATTCGTACACCGACTGCAAGCTATGATTAAATGCCAGTAGCTCCGACTTTGTTGGAGATAGAGCATTCAAACAAACGCCACTGCATTATCCATTAAGTTATTTATTATTTGCAAAACAAACGTTCTGTGAACGTGAAAACATAGACACATAATGGCAAAAGAAACAAAAATGAACATGATTTTGATGTGTCAAAAGTATTCGTACACTTATGAAACGTCGAGAAAGAAAATTATTGCGCATGATTCAATACTTGGTGGGTTCCCTTTGGCCCTAATTACAGCTAGAAGGCGCTTCGGCATCGAGTGCACTAAACGTCGCGTATCTTCGACTGTTATAGAAGCCCATTCCTCTTCGAGTGCAGTTTGCAAAGAACGTTTACTCGTAATGCTGCGCTTGCGGAGTTTCTTTTCGAGTAAGTGCCATAAATGCTCAATCGGATTGAGGTCAGGCGATTGAGGAGGAGTGGCCAGTTGCTTTGGCACATTGTACAGTAACCAGAGCTTTGTACTGTGTGCCGTATGTTTGGGATCATTGTCCTGTTGAAATATAAAGTTATCTTGCAGGTCCATTTGATCAGCACTAGGAAGTAGATTTTTCTTCAAGATGTCAATGTACATATGCTGATCCATAGTACCGTCGATAATTGTCAGCTTTCCCACTCCCGAAGCACTCATGCACCCCCAAACTACCACTCCCCAACCTCCATACTTGACGGTTGGCCGCAGATTTTTCGGGTCCATCTCTTTATTTGGCTTCCGCCACATTATTTGTTTACCGTCAGAACCAAAAACATTAAATTTACTCTCGTCTGGGAATATCACTTTGTCCCAGAAAGCCACATCTTTGTTCACGTAAGCTTTTGCAAACTGGAGCCGCTTCTTCCTATTCACTTCGGAAACAAAAAATTTCTTTCCGGAAACACGCCCATTATACCCTTGTTTGTTGAAAGCACGACGCACAGTGCTTTCTGAAACTGACATACCTGATTTGGCTGCTTCTGCCACCACCTGCGGAGCACTGATTCTTGGGTTCTTCTTAATTTCATTCAGTGCTATCCGCTCACATCGTCCAGTGATCTTCCGTGAACGTCCACTTCGCGGCATGCTTTTGACAGTATTTGTTTCGCAGTATCGATCTACGGTCGAACGTGGTCTTCCGATAATACCTTATATCTCTCGTAAGGATTTGCAGTCGTTATGAAGCCTTATAATTATTTTTCTTTCTGCTTCTGTTGTCTCTGTCCCTTTTCTACCCGTTATGTCTTTCGTCTTGAATCAATCTTTGATCTTGAATGATGTTTCGCTGGCCTATGGTTGTGTTTAGCTTTGCAAACCAGCAGAGGGCGTGAACAACAGCTCGAACAGCTGGACGATTTTGCCTTTAATTTCAGTGTACGAATACTTTTGACACATCAAAACCATGTTCATTTTGGTTTCTTTTGCCATTATATGTCTATGTTTTCGCATTCACGGAACGTTTGTTTTGTACATAATAAAGAAATTAATGGAAAATTCAATGCAGTTTGTTT
The DNA here is from genome assembly GCF_964235325.1 of Thermobia domestica. Lineage (NCBI taxonomy): Eukaryota > Metazoa > Arthropoda > Insecta > Zygentoma > Lepismatidae > Thermobia > Thermobia domestica. The sequence goes on from NC_137456.1 coordinate 177,385,372, forward strand.
CAATGCTCTATCTCCAACAAAGTCGGAGCTACGGGCATTTAATCATAGCTTGCAATCGGTGTACGAATACTTATGACTTTCACTGTAGGTATTTTGTCGGGCGATATTCTGTCATCGACACTTTTACTTATGAAACTATATCATGACACTGGCAAAAGGCCCCATGGGGCATACTCTCGCTAGGCTCCTCAAATGTTAAGGTCATCTTATGCATACAGTCAGCGACAAAAGTAGTTGAACCCCTAACTGATAGAACTTCATAGGTCGGGTACAGTGCTTTTGCTGGCAAACGCCTGAACAGGTGCAACGCAACTTACACTATCTTCTCAAGCGGTTGGTACACTGGAGCACTGAAATATTCTCTTGCTGTGTAGTTAATGAATGAAAAAGTCCCCACTTTAGAATAATATCTAGTGTTTGGAGCGTGTTGTTCAATGTGTGCCAAATCTCAAAAACACTATTATTCGTTGTGTGTATAATGCATTATTTCAGTATATATTGCATATGAAAAGAGACAGGAAACACTAATCATACACGAGTTAGAAATTGTTTGAAATAAACTTATTTATCAATTTCACAATAATAAATCACACAGAAATATAAAGAGTGAAATAAACAGAAATTATCAAATGTGGAAAAATTAAAATATTTGTCTCCATTTATAGTCTTACTCTGATTTCCAACATCTTTTTTCCTGACAGGAGAAGATCTTGCTTATCACATTGAATATAGAGTGAAATTGAAACTGAAGCACGTTAAAATAGTTAGACTTGCCGGAACTCGAACCCGCATCTTATGCTTAGGAATCCAATGTGCTAACTAACTAACTCTATGGTCTATGGTCTATGGAACGCGGTCAATGCCGCGTTCCTAAAAGCTCTCCATTGACTTCTATCCTTAGCCAACTCGAACCACTTTCTACTTTGTATTCTTGTTGCGAGATCCATCCTAACACTGTCCTCTCATATGAGCCTAAGTCTTCCTAATGGTTGTATTCCGATTGGTCTTCTAGTTAAGACTTTGAAAGCGTTCCTACTTTCCTACACCCTGGCTACATGACCTGCCCACCTGAGCCTCCTAGATTTGGTGACCATAACAATCTTTGATAAATCGTATAAATTGTGTAGTTCCGCGTTATGAAGTTTCCGCCATTCCTCATTCCAGTTCCTCTTGAGTCCGAATATTCGTCTCAGTTCTTGTTCTCGAATACTCTCAGTCTACGTTCATCTCTGAGAGAAGCGACCATGTTTCGCAACCGTACAGAACAACAGGCATGATTATCGTTTTATATATTTTAAGCTCCAAATTCCTCGACAGAATTCGTGAGGACGAGAGATCTTCAACTGAATAATAACACAAATTCTCTGCTTTTAGTGTGTGTTCGTGTGTTCAAATCGTCAAATATATTAATATTTTTGTTTCCTACCAAACTGGAGACTGACGACGAAAGGAGAGAAGCAATTAAGTGGTCATGAAAAAAATCGAATTGGAGATTTCAACGGATTTATATTTCTTGACTCATAGATATCGAGAAAGTGATTTTTCGACATGTATCCGTGTATTCGTCTGTTGGTTCTGAAGCACACTCACCTAAAAGGCATATTGTTCAACATATCGAGACCAAATTTTACACTTAAGATTTTTATGTGATTCTCCAGTTTTTAATTTTCTTCCTACCCCTTAAAATAAGGGTAGTATAAATAAAATAGGCGATTTTCTTTTAAAAAAAGGTTCTAACAATTTTATTTATATTTTGAAATAAATTTTCCAAAAACAACTCCATTGTGTGGATAAGTCGTTTCTCTTGGAAAAGTTGAGAAGAGGTAATTTAGTTTTGATGATGATATTTTTACTGACGATTTTCTCAGAAACAACTCATGCGATTTTGTTCATATTTCATAAATAGATATTCATTATTATCCTGACAATATTGCATGTCTCATTTGTTCTTACAAATAGAGAAAGTGTAGTTTATTCTTGAGGGCAAGTTTTTCTTCTGATGATTTTCTCACAAACGACTCGAGCTATCTTGTTCATGTTCCATAAATAAATATTTCCTTAATAACTCTATAATATTATGTAAATATTCCTTATGAAAAAATCACAAGTGTAGTTCACTCCTGATACCACGTTGTCCAGTTGATAGGATCCACAGGTAATGACACGGAGGTCATCTTTAGTAAGACGAGGAAAAGTTGTGGTCATATCGGTAACTGATAAAGGCGTGTAACCAAAAACATTTCTCCGAGTCAGATTTAATGTGATCAAGATTTCAACAAGTAATCAGCTCATCTTATTCTAAGTTTTCATGCAATCCAATAGGCGTTGGACCATAGCTGGATTGTCCTGATACGCGTTGTTCGTCGGGAAAACTTATTGAGCAGTGCGCAAGCAATTTTGAGCGCCTGAAAGTCATGTCTCAGCGATATAATATAACTGGAATCGCTAATTAGGAAAACATTGCTTTTAGCGTACAAGAGAAATGCTCAATAACGAATCGCAGCTTGGTGATTCGCCTTGGCTATTTGTCCTGTTCAGCTGACTGCTGGTTTCTGCTCAAGAGCCCCTATTTTGCTGAATATGAAAATGGATGCCAATTGCCTTCATATTTGTCCTACCATTCCAAAAGGTACAGTCCACCACTAGTGTGATGCCCGCTTGCATGAAAGGTAAGTGTTCTTTTTCTCGGGAGAACATCATTGAGAATGGAAGAAGCATTCTGAGTTGCAGGGTAATGACCAAGCAAAGCCAGCAGTCTCTCGTTACAGATGACAAGCGTCATTCTTTTCTTCTGGATCAGGTTTTGCATTAAAAAGCATAGTTTTCTACCTCTTGCATGATTAATATCCACGATTCGCAATGGCCAGCAGCCGACATTCACTGATTTGAAACTGAAGTTGGGGGAAACCATCACTTCACCCATCGGAGCGATTGCAGCACGAAATTGTCGAATCACAACATATTCTCAAACCCATTGGAGAGTCGATGTTTCTGTTGGCGAGACCAGTAGAATCTTGCATAGAAACACGGCTAGCTGGTGACGGTTACAGCGAAGGGCGACATCTTTTAAAATATCCTGAAACTCGACCTTGTTGTAACCAACGAAATGCCTCAAGTTTAATCAAATATGAGATCAAGGCGATCAAAATTGAGGATGCACTTACTGCTACTGCTCTGGAAATACAAGAGGTAACCGCGATGGAGTTTGTTCATGGTCAGAAGATCTTGTCGGCTGAGTTAGTTCCTCATGTAAGCCAAGAATCAGTTGACTCCAGTTCATAGTGTCCTGTGCGAGAAGGAGATGAGCGAATCTTGAGGTACAAAAACGCGATAGTCAACTGAAAGCAGCATTCGTAGGACCTGGGAAATAGTGATCTTTTGCACATGTGTCGAACCATAGCAACCAAATGTGAATGATGAGTGACCAGATCTCGTTTGTGACACTGTAAGAAATCGCCAACATGAAGTTCAAGTAATTTAGGCGATTTCTTACAGTGTCATAAACGAGATCTGGTCACTCATCATTCACATTTGGTTGCTATGATTCGAAACATGTGCAAAAGATCACTATTTCCCAGGTCCTACGAATGCTGCTTTCAGTTGACTATCGCTTCTGTCTCGGGCTATTGTCCATTCACTATGGCTCTTCTCGCCTTGCCACTCAATACGAAATCACCGCCATCATTCGCGGCTAATCTTCAAGGGATCATGTGATAGTAGGTTTTCTCTAAACATCTACTGGAACTTGCCAACTAGCACTGTTTCAGGGCAAATTGCCATTTACGAGCGTGGTAAATGTTTATACAGTTTTTGTATACTTCGGTAGGTTAGTTTTCAGAATCTGCCTGTTGGAGTTGCATTTCGTAGCATCAATCATACTGACCATATTTGGCTTATTGCGGCAATAATTCAGGAAGGTTGGTATGTGAAAATAAGGCTGAATGGATAGTATTGCACACTGCCGTTCTTCCTCGTACCACTACCGATACATTAGCGTGAATAATTTTTATTAACTCTGGAAAGGTAACACAATGGGCACACGGAAAAGCATTTGTTTCCTAAAAAACAACGAACTTGCTAATTTTGATAGAAATACGTGTTTGGACAATGTTAGAGAAAGCGTCTATAAGAAATCGTTTGAAATGACATATTCTCGATTTGTTACACAAATAAAGTGAATCCTCGAGGAAAATGAAGAGAACTATAGATTAATTCTTGATACAAAAGAGTTTCGTATCAGTCATGCCCAACAGTCGCACAAATAAGCAAATCACATACTATTCCAACTGCACAACAAAATGTGGGCGCTTAATTTGTGCACATTAACAGATGCAGTGACAGATATTGCATATAAGGCCTAAAGCTTGGAAACAAAATGAAAACTACTGAAAATATAACAAAGACACATTAGTTTAATACTAAGAATTGTATTTTACCAGTATAATATGAACATTTTATCAGTAGAGTATGTACAGAATGGAACCAAAAATACCATAGCATTGATAACAAATTTTAGCATTATGTAATAACACAAACTTAACTGATTTTTCGTCAATAAACCACCCTTGTACTTTCTGATGGCTTTGCATATTCGTGGCGTCCTAACTACCAATTTCTGTATTGTAAGCTCGATGTATTTTCTGGCAATCAATCATTGCCTCAACATTTCTTCCTTCGAAGTGGAACAGGTTTTTCTCACTTCTCTGTCCAACCATCACAAAAGTTCAATGGGACTCAAATCAGGCAACTGTCTACTCCGAACCATTATTGACAGGACACCTTCGCCTTGTTTTTGCTCCAGGTAATGCCGAGAACTGTTTTAGATCATTATCTTGCTGGAACACCACGAACATTCAGTCTAATACCAGATAGTATAGCATGCTCCTCTAATATTGCTTTGTAACTTTTCTAAAGAATACCCTCTATCTGGAACAAATCCCCCGGCTTCACACCCAGAAAACCATCCCCAGATCATAATGGAGTCCCTATCATGCTTTACCGTGGGCACCAAACACACTAAAACAACATCTTTTTTGAACATGAACGACGAACGTAAATCGTGCGTTTTGACCCAAACAGCTCAAATTTTGATTCATCGGTCCACAAAACACTATTGCACTGCTCTAACGCTATTTGAGGGTGCGGCTGTGGTTTTCGAATGACTGCACGTCCCTTTAGTCCAGCAGCATGAAGTCTTCTTTTCACTGTTGTTCAAGAGACAGGGTTTGACCGACTCTTAACCCCCTCGGCGTGAATGTTGGGCGCTGTCAATCCTCTGTTATGTTTACCTTGTAACTATGATGTATCTATTCTCCTCAGAAGTTGTCGCTTTAGACCGTCCAGTTTATTTACCGTCTTCTAGACGATCAGTGGACCTTTAAAGTGCAATGATAGAGTAGACACCTTTCAGTGATACTCGAAGTTTTGCTGCAATCTCACGTAGCTTTTTCCCTTCCTTGTGAAGTGTGATGAAAGCAGAAAGCATTGGTCATTTATACCCTCTGAATTCCTGTAAATCACTAAAAGGGAAATCCTGTAAATCACAATATAGTACTAATGAGTATAATTATGGTTTTGTTAGACAACTTCTCTCATCATTCTCGTGATACGAGAAGTTGACATACCTAATAAATTTATTTGTTACTGAAATAGAACCTACAACTTACAATCACTGTTTACCACGAAATTCACGAAGGACCTAGGAAATTGTTTGCTGCAGTCACAGCAAAAGTTTGTGACAGCCCAAAACTTTGGGGTAGACTTTCAGAGACTTCGGGACCCAAGCCCGACTTCTCTCATCACCGCTGTGCGTAGGTGACTGGACATTTCCAACGTTATTTTCCGCGCCCAAAACCCAATTCAATAGGCGAATAAAAGTGACCCAAGTCCGAAACTTCGATACCCCATTTTTGAGGATTCAGGTTCCGGTCATAATTTCTTAGATCACTGTTGTACTCAAGAGACCAAGACCTTTTCAACACCATCATCTGCGTCCAACAACCCAATGTTTAATAGCCGAACAGAAGAGACCAGAGCCAAAAAATTCGGGAGATCATTTCAGGAGCATCTAAGCCTGGGCCTGATTTCTGACATCACTGATGTACTAAGGGGCTTTAAACGCCACACCCATTTCCAACAACGCCATATTTCTTAAGCGAATAGAAGGGACCCGAGCCAAAAATAAACTCTTGGACCCCTCTTCTGGAGCCTCTTGTGTAGAGCCAAGTTTTGACTGACTTCACATCACCACCTGCGTCCAACATCACCACCTGCGTCCGATAACTCTATGTTTAAAAGAGGAATACAAGGGACCCAAGCACAATACTTCGGGACACAATCTGGAGCTTCAAGTTCAGAGTCCGATTTTTTACATTACCGCTGTGCTCAAACGATCCGGACGTACCCTACGCTACCACCTTCTTTAATGGACAGATAGAAGGGACACGAGTCCAAACTTCGGGACCCCATTTTTGAAGCCTCGGTCTCGGTTTCCTTTCTGATATCACCGATGTGGTAAAGGGATACGGACCTATCGGAAGCCACCAGCCGCGTCCAAGAGCTTCATGTTTAATTGGCTAGTAGAAGAAACCCGAGACCAAACTCAGGACTTCATTTCTGGTGTCTTGAGGACAGAGCCCGATTTTGAACATTACCGCTGTGTTCGTGGAACCTGAAATTTTCAACATCACTACCCACGTCTACCAATTCCATGCCTAACATGATTCCCCTACCATAGGAGAATCGGTTCTATACTCTTTGCAAGGGGTAGTTTAGTTTTGGGGATGACTTTTCTTTCGGTAAAGTTTTTCAAAAATTCTGTATAATTTTGTTTGCATTTCACAAGAAAATATTTCTTTAGTAAATGCAGCATGATATGATTTAGTGTAAGGAATTGGAGCGAGAAAGCTTAGTGCTTTAGTCCGCACCTTTTGTTTTCTATTCAAATTCCATTAGGAAACACTATATGATTTGTAAACGTAAAATGCCATAGCAAAAGAAAAGGTATTAAGTATGTTCACTATTCTATTACTATTCTTTCGAGCGCGGAGGACAAGGGTTTAATTCTCGGTAGGGGCTCATGTGGGTGGAATTCCACGTTGAGTTGTAGTACACGTTTCAAATAGTTTGGTACTGAAAGTAACGCGAAATCTAATTTAACAACTATTGTTGTGAGTCGTAACATAAAATAATTCCAAAAGTTCATTTGCTTCTTGTTATACATTTTGAAGTGGCTAAATCTTAACGTTTGTAGAAATGAATAAAGAAATATTTACGTTTGTAGAAATGAATAAAGAAATATTACGAACCCGGGTCTGTCACGCCAACGACGCGTACGCTGACCGCTTAGGCACAAAGAAGCTCATGCGAACACTTTAGTATAAAAGCCTTTGTACACATATTGCAAAACTATATACTACATTCATTCAGGAATACCTACTTTCTTGCTAAAAGGTAACGTAAATACATCGTTCCTGTACTTGTTATAACGCCAGAAACTTTTTTATGAATATTCAATACAAAAAGGTTATAGAAAATTAGAAAACAAAATAGTATAGTAGCAAATACAGAACACACACACGTAAAGCAGTAAGATGACAAATGGATGAAATCAAAGGCAGTTTTATGGTAATTTCGCATACAATTAGTTCGCAATACCTGCACATCTTCATTTCTTCCTTTTATGCGTTCTGCCATCATCTTTTTGTTGGAACCAACAATAGTCTCACATCATAGAGCTATCCCACCGTCCCTGGTACCTTCTTTCCATGGATTTAATATCCCGGTGAAACCTTTCATCCTGTTCATCACTAACATTTCCAGATTCGATGCGGAAAATCAAGGCGCGAATGTAAGAGATGTAGCTTGAGTGACATCCTGCATCCTAGTTTTCTGTACGCTTCCAATAGTTCCTGTACCAGCTGTCTGTACACATCTTGTCTGTTGTTTCCTAAACAATCTTTCACTACCGCTTTAAAAGCTAAAAAACATGCCGCTCGCTCATTAGGTGACAGTTTGGCAACGAATTGTTCATCCTTTAGAAGACATTAGATGTCAGGCCCAACGAAAACACTCTCTTTCAGTTTGCCTTCACTAATGTTTTGAAACTTTTCCCTAAGATACCTGAAACTTGTCCCCTACTTGTCCATTGCCTTAACAAAAGTTTTCGTAAGTCCTAGCTTGATATGAAGTGGTGGAAGTATTATAGCACTAGGGTTACATAGGGGTTTATATTTTACGTTAGATGCTCCTGCCTGGTAACTTTCTCTGACAGGCCACATTTGGGTATCATTGTGTTTGTTCCCTGCCCTACTATCCCATACGCAGAGAAACCAACAGTGCTTGGTGTAGCCACTCTGCAGTCCCATCACAATGCATACCACCTTTAAGTCTCCGCAAATCTGCGACCGATGTTATTCATATCCTATCTTCTCTAGAATAATCTTCATACTGTCGTATGATTATCTCGAATAAACACTGTGTGCCACAGTAATTGACCTTTCAAAATTTCCGTTACTGAGAAAAACGGCCTTAAGACTGCTCTTAGAGGCGTCAATGGACAACCGCCATTCTGTGGGGTTGTGTGTGGTACCAATTTCTTCCATAAGACTAGTCACATCATGGCAGTAACACATTCATTTATCTTATGTGAAATACATGGATAAATTCACATGTCTTTTTCTGAAAATTCTTACTTACGTGTGTAGCGCAAGTAGATTCCAGTCTTTTAGTCGGGATGCCAGTAATTCTGCCTTTTCTTGAAGAGGCTTAGTTGTCGCACCAGGTCATTTACTTCCTGTTGCTGAATTAGATGAGGTTCTTTCAGTGTCTCACCACTAAAACTAACATCACTGTCAACATCGCTTGTATCCAGACTTTCATCGGACATGATCGTTATTTCTAGATTGATTGGCGGTGTGGGCACAGCTAACTCATCGCTGTGAGTCACAGGATGCGTCACAGAAGGCATATTCGGATATGTAATATTACGTATTTTCTTCTTCGACATGCCTGAAATCTTTGTCATACAAAAATAACAGTCATCGGAATGACTAGTGGGGATTCGCCATACCATTGGTACTCCAAAACTCAAATGTCTATTCTTTCTTTTAGGCAATCACACAAGTAGAGTGATGCAAGAAACATAGTCACGAAATCCTTATCCTGGTCAGCAAGACGACACCCGAAGTAATGATAGAAGACTATCTTTAATGTTTCTGTAATAGCACATCTTTGTGCCTTCGTAATGTATTGACCGCACGTAACAAAAGTTATCTGGAGAACGTACACAACCATTCCGCTTAACTACGTTCATTTTCAAACTGTTCAATGCTTCAGAAAAGCAAAGAACTGCAACAATAATATCTCACACAATATTCTGACAGCTGGTTTCTAATCCTCACAAATTACTGTGTAGTGTTGCAAGGCGACGTTACTAAAATTTCTCCCAAATTTGTACTTTTTAATAAAAGAAAACGGTATAACATAAAATTGTGACGTACCACGCACTTTTCGACTTCAGATTTGTAATCAGCGGCTCGAAATCCTTTAGGAATGGCTACTCTACCGTATGCCGCAAAAAGTTTGTCGGCTTGTGTTATAAGAATCCCAACACGTTTTTCATATCTAGTGGCTTTAATTGTAAACTGTCAAACATCATTAGGCCTGACACACTGCGACTCATACCCAAAGATAGGATTCACTAACGTCATATCGCACAGTGCGTCGAGCATATGGGAGTAATGGACAAAATTAAAACAAATCATAATGAAGCTTTAATCACATGTTTATTGTGTCACAAGGCACTCTTTGGCCACTTAGAATGAAGCAAACGTACTTGAAGTTGTTGAACTTGACAACTGTACTTATACAGAAAGTAATATCCCGTCCAGGAACGTTAAAAAAATTATGTTAGAAAATCACTGTTGACGGCACTCATAAACACGAACCCAAACGACTCAAAACTACATAACACTAAAATATAACGGAAAGCAATGCATGAAATGATTGCAAAAGTCCCAGAGTTTCTGCAGATCAGTCATCACCATCACTGTCTAAGTTATCAAATTCGATCGCGACAGAATTATGGAGCTGGACAGCATCAGTAGCATCAGTTTTGAAATAACTTTCCAGATCCGTATCTGTCCTCCTTTTCTTTGCGTAAATTTGTATCTTGGAGGAGACAATAGGGTCAGATATAATAAGCATATGCGTCATCAGGTCTAAACAAGTATTGGAGCGAGACGTTTTCCGTGTATGATGTAGCCTAGTTTGACGGAAGACTTTGTGGAGAGCTTCTAAAGCTTCTTCCGAAAACTGTCCTACGGGTAACTCAAAAGACTGTAATATATCTACTCCATGGACTAGTAACTTGTGCAAACTGCTGGGCATGTAATACCACTTGTATAACCGTAAGTATAAGTCCTTGGTATCACAAATAAGAAGTTTAAACTTATCTTGATCGATGACTCTGCCACTAGCAACTAACCGTAAAATCACTGATAAGTTTCGAATAAGGGTTTCATCAATGCGTGTTATTTCAGAAGCCTGCTTGGGATCAGCAAAAAACCTTCTAGCTGTATTACCATCATTTGAAGAGCCAAAGCCTTGCTTGGGTTTATCCACAATCAGGCCCATTTTCTCTTGAAACTCAGTTTGAATTCTCCTTTTTTCTTTCTCAAAAACTGCCTTGTTTGCTGGACCCCTCACCTGCCACGATTTGAAGGGTAGACGGTACGCGATATGTAATAAACATTCGAAAGTTCTTATCATGACGTGAAGGGGGGATAGACCAAATGAAAAGAGAGCTTCGTTTGCAGCCTTACCACAATTTGAGGTTGAATTCATTTCGGTTGGTTTCGAACCACAAATGAAACAATTTGAAGTTGCGTTCGTTCCACTTAGAATGTTACACACGCTGCCATCTACCATCGTTAAATGTAAATGAAAGGTGACATATAATGTACAATCACCAAGGGACAAGGTACAGTTCACAAGCTTCTCGATACGAGTCTTCATGTCAGCTTCTTCTCGTAAAACCAACTCTGGCGATTCTTTAGAGAAAATAAATCTAATAGGTCTACAATAGGATGTTGATCCTGGACGATCGTTAAACCACAGAACTGTTCCGGATATAACATCAATCAATTGAAGAGGGACAAAGGCAATCAAAAACATGTATTCATCTGTATATTTGACATCATGATCGTTAAATTTCTGCTTGTAAATATTGTGACCTCCACTACCATCAAACCCCCATTTACAGATTAATTTTGCCGTTACATCCTCTTCTAACATCAACGATTTGGAAATGCTTTCAACAGTTTTATACAAAAGTTCTTGTAGGTCTACCTGTGCAGATGTTTCGGTAACTGTAATAGATTGTGGCAATAGTTCTTTCTTTGCTTTCCTAACACTATATAGGCTAGGGAAACAGTTTTCGTGAATGCTGTTGACAACCGACCGCAACGTGTTATATTGTCTTTCGGAAAGATCGAGATCTACAAATAAGGATCAGGCCTGCATAACTGATAGGCTTTTGGATTGTTCGTCACTTCTTGATGTATTTTCTTTTGCTGCTGCTTGTTTAGCAGCAAAGGCAAGCTCCTCTGCCGATTTAGTTGCTACAAGAGGATCTACGCGCCTTTTCTTTGTTTTTACGGAACACTCTGAGAACTGTTTACTGGGTCTACCGCGAGTAGAGCAAGCTCCATTGGTCTTCACGTTGCTGTGATACCGAGCAGTTATCACTGTTGATGCATAGTCCGGAAGCGAACACGTACGATCAAGCCACTCTTTATTTTTAGCTAGGAAAACCGAACGAACTCTGTGTGACATTCGCCACTTTTTGCTCAAGGTCACATGTAATAACTTACTAAATTTCTCTAAACTGCTATACACATCTTCTGTGGCGTCTTCAAGTTTATAACCACTACAAATAGCCTTCAGAATTTCCGCTTTCTTCCGACTAGCACTGGTAGTTGCGATCCACCTTTCAAAAATGTCTTTGTTTTTCATGGTGTCTTCTTCTCCAATTTCAGTAATTACAGTCACAATTGCGGACACTTGCACACACACTATTGCTGAATCCAAAGGAAATCATTAAAGGAAGATATTCCTGCAGAGATCTCGAGACATGTTTAGGCTTTTTTGAGATATTCCAAATATAGCGCAGCAAAATGTTTACCAAACGTCCGTCGTAAAGGAAAGAACGTACCTGTGCTCTAACTGCCCACTAGAGACAAGAAGTCTCGCCCTTTGCTTTGGCTCGAACACCAGTGTGAGCGCTGTGAAAATAAAGACTCAGGTCAGTCTAATATAATAGTTGTGCATGCGGATTGTTACCTGCAAAAGTGTCATCTCGACTCGGGTTAGTCTAGTGTGGGAACTTCGCGCACGCCCTCTGTAGGCTAACGAGGTATAGTCAGTTTGTGGCTATGGATATCTGTCTTGTGAATCATTTGTGATTCATTCCGTGTGGTTTCCAAGTCCGAAGAACATTGTTAATTTTCTCATTTTTGTCCACTGGTCGACGCACTGTGTATCGGGCCAAAACGCTCAATACGTTTTGGACTACCTGATACCTTTGCTGTTTAATGTTGTAGACATGTAAGTTCCAAAATTAAAATCTCGCAAATGGATGAAGCCATTTTGGCATATAAATTATTACTTAGTCTACGTCAATGAACAGGTCTTCTACAATTGTTTATTACTTACCATTATTAATCACTCAATCAATCAATGAAGATGAAAATATGACTAGATGTTTGAAATGATTTGGCATCAATTTTCACATGTTGAAGAATGATCTCTCATTAGTTTCACACTGTTCCTGAAGTTTACTTGCAACAAATTGCATGTCATATGCTAGCTCTTGAATGGTTCTGTATCAGACACACTTTCTCTTTCCTCTACCTTTGTTTCTTTCCCGATACCTAGTTTTGAGCCCATCTTTGATCCATCAACTGTGCCAATATCTCAGCTTAGCGCTATCCTTTATGGATGCTTTTCACATATGCTAAGTGTGATTGCATACTTATCTTATTCCCATATTGATTTCATTCCTGAAATCTCTCATTTTCTCTGAATCAACAATGACCACATTACCTTTGGTGTCCTTTTTGAATAACTTCCTGAGATTTTAGGGTCAAACTAACAATACCTCTAGACATAGCTTAACGAGTACATCTATTACATACATTGGTCAACTTTTGCCTTCTGGGGCCCTTGACAGTGGAACTGTGAATAAAGACCTTAAAATAAAATTTGTTGTAGAAAGGACATTCTAGGGGTTTTCTGATATCAGTGAATTTTCTGTAAAAGAGACACATTGCACTTCGGGCATAACCAAATTTCTTTCTTGTGAGCTTTCAGACTTAATTTAACGGAAGTCATTGTAAGGATATCAAGAAAGCTTCAATTGAAGATCCAAAATATAAAGGCAATGGATGAGGAACTTTCTAAAACGTCCTTAATTTTACTTTTCAACTTCATGCAAAGTGTTGAATTCTCTGTTCAAAATTTCTTTGGGTGGAGGAACGATTGAACGTCAATATATTTTGTACTTGCTTATCAAACATTTATGTACTTGCTTAAAAGCATTTATGAGTAACTAAACTCTGACAATTAGTTTTATTCAGTTCCACCCATCTCATTCCCTCTGTTTCATACTAAAGCTTGTTCGCTTTGTCCTGTTACGAAAAGCCCGCTGCTCCGTCATACATAGATCAGACGGGCATGACTATTCCAGATTTATGTAGTGAATACCTTCACTTTCCTAGATTGTCGAAGATAATCATTTTAAAACATCTGGGTGAGTCTCAGAGCCACATTGGAACGAAAATAGAATTACAAAATGTTTCTTCATACCGCGAATCGAATCCAAGTCGCCTAGTTGTTAGAAGACACCTTACTATGCTATTGCATTTTTTTTTTCAGAAAATAAAACGTGTTTCCTTGAAATAAAGAATTATACTGTTCGTTCTAATGGCAACTGGTAAACTGCAAGGCGATATTAACGTCAAATTTTAATAATTATCATCACAGTAGGCATTCTGTTATTATTGACAGGTCGCATGTCGCAGCAAAGAAGCTCCAATGCTCCACGGTATTCCACTAATCTCTTCGTCTTCACATACGATTTTCCTGTTTTTATATAGTCCATTAATTGTAGTCTCCTCTGCTCCCGACTCTCCTTCCTGCCATCATCCCCTCTAGCACGTCCCTCATGATACACTTCCTTCTTAGCCAATGTCCCAATGAGTTTCTCTTCCTCTCCTTCGTCATATCTAAAATTGTTCTTTTGTCCCCTATCATTTCTAACACCCTCTTATTCGTTCTCCGGTAGACCCAACTAATTATCTATCTTCTTTTCCACTTCCAAATATCGAAGGATTTCAATCGTTTTTCATCATTTTTGCCTAATGTTCATGTTTTTGATCCATACAATATAATACTCCATACGAAGCTTTTTCTCAACTCTTTATTCAAGGACCCAAAGAATAGTGTTTTCTTCCTCATAAGGGCTTCCTTTGTCATTCCTATTCTTGCATTTATTTCACCTTCACACAATACTTCATATAATCATTAATAGTACTACCCAGGTATCGAAAACTAGTCAGCTTTTCTATTTTCTTCTCTTCTAAGTGTATATTTGACACAGCCTGCTTCGTTCCATTCACCATGGTTTTTGTCTTTCTAAAATTTATTTTCACTATTATATTCTTCATAGCCCTTCCTCAAGTTTTCTAACATCTTATTGGTTTTATAATCAGGTTCCATAACAAGCGACGTATCATCTGCAAACAGTAAACATCTAATCATTCTACCCCCTACTGAAATGTCGTCTTCATTATGTAGGTTCTTTTTTACTACCTGTTCAAAATAAATAATAAATATTGTTGACGAGAGATGGTATCCCTATCGAACTCCGTTTCCATTTGCACTCTCCTCTGTAATTTCCTCCCCTTATTCTAACGCTTATTTCTACGTTCATTATAAGTTTCTTATGAGTCTTCAATGTTTCTATTCCAACCCAAACTTCTGCAGAACTTCCAACCACGCGGTCAAAAGCCTTTTCTAGATCAATAGATAGCACATACACCTATTTCCTTTTTTCTATAAACCTTTCGTCGATCACCCTTAATAATCCAATTGCATCTTTTGTACCATTACCTCTCCTGAACCCGAACCGTTCTTTCTCAACTCTTTCATTTGTTCTTCCATTCAACCTTCTGTTCAGTACTAGAAGCAAAATTTTTGCTGCGTAAGATATGAGACTTATAGTTCTATAATCCTCACATCTCTTTGGGATTGATTTCTTAGCCGTCGATATCATGAGCATCTTCAGAAAATTTTCTGGCCACTCTCTTGTTTCATTAATTTCATTGCAGAATCGGAGAATTCTTTCCTGTCCTTGCCTCCCATAATTTTAATTAATTCGATTGGTATATTGTATATCCCGGTTGCCTTTCCGTTCCTAATCTCGGATAGAGCTTTCTCAAACTCATCCCGAAGAATACAAAACCCTTCATCATACTCTAGTGTTTCAGTTTCTACTTTAATATCTATGCCACACGGTCTATCCCTCCATTCATATAAATCCTCAACATAATCTTTCCACCTTTCTAATACTTCACTTATCTTGCAAACTGCCTTTCCATTCTTATTTTCTGCTGTCATGGTGATATCCCCTTGTTTCTCCGAAGTTCCATAGATTTTACCCTGTTGTCACATTTCCTCATATTTCCCAACTTTTCCTAATTCTTCCATGTCCTCGCGTTTTCTTTTGTAAAATTTTTCCCTTACTCTATCTGCTTCCCTTCGCAACTCGTTGTTTAACTTCTTGTTCACCTTTCAGCCCTCTTCTGTATCAACCTGATTTCATGTCTTCCTTTCCGTCATTTTCTGGAACATATATTCCGTAACCAATGGTTTCTTAGCCGGTTTGTTTTTGCGGTAACCTAGTACTTCTTCTGCAGCCTGCTGTATGCTCCTACTGTCTGTTACTATCCGCACTTTTCTTTTCCTCGTTTGAGCACTTTTCTTAGAACATTTCAAAGAAAATATTTCGTACTTCCTCGTTTTTCAACTTTTCAGTATTCAACATCTTGTTCCTAATTTTTATTCTGCTACATTTTTCACTTGTATATCCACTTCAGCCAGAACAGGGTCATGATCAGAGAAAATGTCGGACCCGGGAAAGGTCTTCGCCTTCTTCAAGCTATTGCGTTACCTGTTCTGAATCGTGAGATAGTCTATCTGATACCTTCCTCTGTCTATTGAAGATTTCATGTATATCTTCGTCTCTTGTGCTGATTGAATTATGTATTCTTAATTACTAGTGAATTCTGTCTACAAAAGTTAACGGGTTTCTCTCCCCTATAATTTCTTACGCCTAAACCATATTTACCTACAACACTACCTTCCTATTTTTCTCCCACAAGTGCATTGGAATCTCTCATTACAATTACACATGTACCCCTCTTCTCCTTGTCTATAATTTCTTCTATTTTCTTATAATTTTCCTCTATTTCTTCACTTGTGTGTGATGTCGTCGGTGCATATATCTGAATTACTACTAGATCCTTCGCTTTTTCTTCAAATCTTAACATAATAACTCTATATTCAACAAATTCTACTTTCAGTACCTTCTCTAAAAGACCAAGCACTTACCAAGAATTATTCCTACATCATTATGACCGCCCTTTTCATTACCTAAGTAACACATGTTATATTCTTCGCTGTTCAACACACTATTACGTTTCCATCTAACGTCATAAACTCCTACTAAATGTAGATATTTTCTTTATTTCATCTTTAAGATTTTCTAATTTTCCTCCCTGTAAAATAACACGTATGTTCCATGTTCCTATCCTAAACCTTTTGTTATTGTTTATCTTTCTTTCGATATCTATTCTCCTCACCTTGTTATTTTTGTCGTCTAATAGTCCTTCCCAAACCATCCATGCTAGTTTAATAAACTGCTAATAAAATTAGCTGTTAATCAAATCTTACCACGGATTTTACTTTTTTAAATTTGTTTTGCACGATACTAAATATTGCAAAATAAATGTGAATGGAAATAGTAAAACAAAATGAGAACAGAGTAAAGAAAGAGAAGTAAGTACACTGGCATAGCCTATATAAATGACTGAAGTAGTCAACATTGAGAATCGAAACAGATTCACGCGCCTGGATTAGCTGATTTTCAGTTTTGTGGCTATATGAGTTGTGGATTTACAACTTAATTTCTAATCCGATATACATAAACTCCCACGAAAAATCAAACCCGGCTTTCTCGTACTCGAGGCAATAATAGAATAGTGAAAATACTTAGTGCCCTGTTTTCAGCTATAATAATTTACATTCACAATTCTTATAATAATGTTTCCTAATCGAAAGTGAAAAGACAAGTATATCGGTTTTTCAACGAGATATTTCCCATTTCAGACAAGTTAGGAGCAATAAAAGACCCACTCAAGAATTTCAATACTGGAAGTCCATGATTAACAAATTATTCGCCCAATCCGCTCAACTACTTTGTACGCTACTTCAAATCTACTTCGTGTACAATAGTTTTCCGTTCCACACGTGGTTTAATTTACATTTGGATGCGACTGAATTTGTGGCGGATAATTGGAAGTTACATCTATTGGAATGTATAATAGGTAATGTATTTTTCGCATAAGTCTCACTTTCTTTTACGTCACAATAACTTATGTAAAACACGTTGAATTTGTGAAATGATAGGGCTTGCTATGATCGTTAATGACAAAAAGTGAAATAGAATTGTTGTAACAATTACCTAAATAATAAAATTTGATGAAGAAAATTAACTAATTACAATCTCTTTAGGCCTTAGTGGCTCGTCTAGACTTACATGAAAGGATTTTAATTAGCTAATAATTTCTTGTATGAGCAAAGATACTGATTAATGTAGGTGGGTGGCTTCTGCATTGGATTTCTAAACCGAAATTCCGCCTTCGAGTTCTGGCAGGTGCTGACTTTTTAAACATGCTTTAAAAAAATGATTTTTTAAAGTTTGTCCCACGTTTTGCCTTTTAGGCTAAGGGAGGAGAATGATTAATACAAGTGAATAATGGTGGAAGAATTGGTGGAATGAGATTGTGGGAGGAAAGGAGAGTACCCCTGAGAAAACCCAAGAACACGATGTTGTCCGTCTCAAACTTATTAAAGATGTTTCAGTTTCAATTTCAATCCATACTCACTTGTCGGTATGATAAGCAAGATCTCCTGTGGAAAAAGAAAGATATTTTAGAATGACGAGGAATTGGAACTGAAAGGTAACTGCAGACAAAGATTTACAAGCTTATTTTCTTCTATTGTTACTAATTTGATATTTTCAGTTTATTTCAATAATTTCCTGTCATGTATTATCAGTGCTATTTTCTTTCTTCTCATATGCAGTGTGTAGTGAAATAATACATTATACAAATTACAAGTTATGATATTTTTGTTAAATGGTATTCATTGGACAACCCGCTCTAGACGATAAAGATCAATCTTAAAGTGGTGATTTTTTCATATATCAATTGCATAACAAAAGCCTGTTTCAATGCTCCACAGGGTAACTAACTTTTGAAGCAGTTGGAAATTGGGTTGATTCTGTCCAGACTTTTCTGATACCAGTAAAAGTACTTTGTCTTATCTAATGGAGTTACAGCAGCCAAGGATTTTTCAACCACTTTTGTCACTGACTGTACAAATACTACTATCAAGCTTTAGGTTATTAGCGAAATGGAATTTCCTAAATTTCAAGATCTAATCTGGAAAGAGAGAATGATTAATGAGATGAATTACTACAACTCGAAATTCGGTTTTCAGTAATTCTATTCCGAGGGTTACATAGATGAAATAACGTGGCTCTTACATTTCGAAAATAAGTTTAAATGTATACGAATTTTGAATTACAGTTTCTTCGAAAACGGTAAAATCTTCTGAGTTTGGGTGTAAGAAATTGGTTTATCTTTATCTCAAGTTTCCAAAACATATTTATATACGTCTCTACAAAGTGATTTCAAGGTGATGGGAACAAGGAAAAAATGTCCAACAATTTCCATGTACGAGGAGTGATTAGAAAGTAAAGTTACAAAGAATGCAGTGAAACGTGCATATATTACTTCATACAGCTAATACAGCCAAGAGATACTACATATATTAGCTTATTTTTTTGACATAGTTTCCATATCGGTTGAGACACTTGTCAGATCATGGAATGAGTTTGAAGATTTCGTCCTGGTAAAAATCATGTCCTTGCGTGATCATCCACATTGTTACGTAGTTTTTCATCCTCGTCTGAAGCAAAATCACGACCTCCTAGGTGCTCCTTCAAGTTTGGGAATAGGTGAAAGTCACTTAGTGAGAGATCCAGACTGTAGGGAGTGTGGTCGCTGATGTTCTAGCGAAACTGCTTCAAGAGTGGTAGTCTTCTGGTCTGAATGCAGGCGCGCGTTGTCGTGAAGGAAATTGATGCCCTCGGTGAGAAGTCTTGGCCGTGTCCTTCTGATTGCTTCGCGCAATTATGTCAAGGTCTCACAGTATCGGTCAGCGGTCCCTCTGCGCCTTCTTTCCAAACATTTCACGAGTATGACACCTGCGCTGTCCCAAAACACTGTGGCCATCACCTTTCCGGCATATGGCGTCACCGTAAATTTCTTTGTCTTTGGACAATCGGTGTGTTTTCACTCGTTTGGTGACCGCTTACTGCTGGGAGTGTAATTGTGGATCCATGTTTTGTAAGTCGTGACAATGCGGTGAGGAAAAGTTCCCTTCCGTTGAGAACCGTTCCAGAAGTTGCAGACCTCTTCTTATGCACTTCTCCTTGTATTGGTTTGACAGATTGCATGAAGCAATCCGGGAACAAACTTTCTGGTACTGCAGAATATTGTGTACGATGTGACGAACGTTTTCGAATGACGCTTCCAATTCTGCCATTAGATGCAGTAACGTGATTCTTCTATTTTACTGAATCACCTCCTCCACACGAGCTATGTTCAAATCTGTTGATGTCCAGCACTGCGCTCCTCGTGGGTGATGTTTTCTCTACCAGCCGCAAACCTTCGAGACCATTCTGAGACACACTGACGAGACATTACAGTCTCTTCGTAAACTCCTACCAGCTGCCGATTACATATTTCGCCCACATAAATCGAATAACTGAGCGGACCTCTTTGCGAGACCAGTTTTCCAAACGGGTCGCCGTTTGTGTTTACATACAACTAGCGCCACAGGTGGCTAAAACTCTGTACAGCTACCAACTCCATGCATTAAAATTACTACACACTCCTCGTTGCTCTATAACAGAGGAAACTCCATAAATATCGGCTTTGTAACCTTAGTTTCTGATCCTTCCTTGTATTAAAGAAAATCTAAAGCATTAGAGCTGCATAAAAATGTCAAGACTAGGTCTTGGATTGTGATAAGTTAATTAGAGGAGATTATGTGCGCGTTTACATCAATTTAGTGAAAATTTCATCACAAGTATTTTTAAACAAAAGTCTTGTTGACAATTTTCAAATATTGTCCACATTTCATTCGTCCTGTTCAAAGACCAGACATTCTTCTAGTACTGTGCATTACCAACGTAACAAATATATACATATAAAATACTTGTTACTTTCAATAATACCTTATTCATAAAGTTAAGTAGTTACAATAAAATTCATTGTGTTTACTTGCAAAAGACATTTAGAAAGTTTATCATAAGTAAATTATATGATAACAGCGATTATCAGCCATTCTTAATGATGTTCCTAGCTTCAAAATATTGCTGATCTTAGGTTTGAAAACTTTTTATTTTTAATATCTTCTAACCGCAGAGAATTAAAGTTTGGAAATATATAGATTATGCAGTGACGAAGTGTGACATTTTTGTTTGGTCATCGCGAGATTATAAAGTGAAAGGGTCTGCCTTTCAATGAGAGAAATGAAGGTGGTAATATTTTTTCCATGATTAGTCTCAAGATGTCAGTAAAAGGCATTGTCATTTTAAACTTCTTCAGTGTCACTAAAGCGTTTTTCACAGCCCTTTGCACCTTTCAAAAACAAACCGCGTAACTTGATGTTGTATCACTGCGCACACAACTATTTGGTGATTGGTGAAGAAGAAATTGTTGCGTCTGTTTCCCGCAATATTTCTGCTGCAGCACGTGCATGTATTTCTGCTACTGCGATGTGCATTACTCGTCTC
Source organism: Thermobia domestica (assembly GCF_964235325.1). Lineage (NCBI taxonomy): Eukaryota > Metazoa > Arthropoda > Insecta > Zygentoma > Lepismatidae > Thermobia > Thermobia domestica. The sequence continues at coordinate 177,406,580 of NC_137456.1, forward strand.
AATCGCACACCATTGCCGTGATATAGGGCAAAATACTCAATACTATATAATCCCCTTCCTTTAAGAGCAACTGAACATTGTTATTTTTCTCTAAACTGTAATTATAGATGAAATTACAATGAGTTATGTCAAATTATCAACTGAACGATAAAGAGATGGCGCTGGTATGTAACAGCAAGCATATTTATCATTATGGGAAATTATTTCTTTTTCATCTATTACCTAAATCATTAAGCATATCCATGGAAAACAGATGGTACTTTTCCCCCTTTAGTTCAATTTATTGATGTGCTTTCTTAGCATGCGAATGTACAAATACTAACTTTAGTACTACAAAGTAAGTAAATAAATATTCTATGAGAACATGAAAATTAGCTATTATAGGTCTTAATTTTCTTCAAGTGAATTGAACACCGTTGATATCGTTTGATAAAGTATTTGCTTTTCTTCTGCACTTACGGGTTTGCCTTGTTTATGTTTAACAGAATAACTCGGAGCAGCAGGCAACCTGCTGGCTTCCTTGGGCGACATCTTTAAATTGTGGCGCGCACTTCTTGTGTTTTGTCATTTGTTGTAACAGTTTTCCCTTACAAATTCGATTTTGGTTCAAGATTTCGATCCCATATAGATACATACTTTGAGTCGAAACCTAAATGTTCTTACTGTGCCTTAACAATACATGAATTACCATAATACATTGCATTTGTTGTGTACTACTTGCTCATAGAAGAATAAGCTGTTATTAGTCCCATTTTCAATATTGCTAACTCGTAGTTATTTTTCAGTTTTTCACAAAGAATGGTTGTCAAACAGTTGTGTCATTTCATGAAAATGGGCTAAGAAAATGAAAAAGAGAAATCAAGTGAACTTGCTGTTCTTATTGAAGATAATAAGTTCCTTATAGTATTTCAGATCTTTGTTTGACCTTTCATTAGAGATGAGTCAATTAAAAAAAAGAGAGAGAGAGAGAGCGTGAGGAGGATAGAGAGAAGTTAAAGAGGATAAAACCTGTTTTAGTGATTCACTACGAAGTAATATGAGGCTAATTTTTTCAGTTATAATTTGTATATCGCCTTTTTAAAATGCGATCAGAATAAATGACCATTTAAAAGATGCAAAAACCGAATATTCGGTGCCAGAAATGAAATAATGTACAAAGGAATCTTCAACATTTAAGAATTTTTATAATATTGGATAGGAATGTTCATAACTTTTGAGTCTTAATTTTTTTTCTGGCTGCAGTGAAATTAAAAGGAGGTACTATGTGCATGTTAAATAATGTGTCTTTATTCCTACGTAGAATCAAAAAAGTTTCTTGGAATTTGTTGAATAAGATGTCGATAGAGTCTTCATACTCTCATGACTGATATTAGTTTATGGCGTAACTTTTCTGTTAGATATCAAATGAAAGGATAAGTCACGAGGATTCAAAATATATTTTATAGGTGTTTTATTACATATAACAAAGGAAATAAAACAATAAATTCTCTATTTAATAAATAAGTAAACTCAGTAGTTTTCAAGTTCTTGCAGAATGAACAATTGCTTGTTCCAAACACTCGCTCGCCTATAATGGAAACGTACAAGGAGCTCAATTTTGAAATGAAATGAAATGACATTTTTAGAGTTTTACGTCCCACGTTATTCAGGCTAGGCTAAAGGGAACGGTGATGATGAAAACATGAATGAAATGTTGGAATGAAGAAAGTGGGAGGAAACTGAAGGATCCAGAGGAAACCCACGCACACGGTGTTTGTCTACCACAAGGTTCAATTGGCGCGAACTGGAATCGAACCAGGAACCCCATATGCCAGAGGTGGACGCTCTACCACTAAGCCACTGCGGCTCCCCAAAAGCTCAATTTTGAATAGAAGTCGTGAGTACAATTGCACATGTTTCTAGATCTGATAATTAACTCCTTTGTGGCTATATGATCCGCGTACTCGTCGTCGGGCGGAAGACCCGCGTTGGATTTCCGAAGGAAGTTCATGTAGTTCGGATCACTCGTTCGGCTGTAGGTCCAAATCTTATAGAACCTTGTTGTTGAAGGGGACTATAAACTTTAATCCATCCATCCAACCATAGATCTGCTAGTAGGAACACTAACGAGGAAGGTCCATAAACCGTGAGAGTTGAATTTTGATGAAAATTAGTGACAAGACTCAGTTCGAGATGCTAAGTAACGTAGTAATAGTCACTCGATGCGCAAATGCTTCGTTGAGCTGCTACACCGACGCCATCTTGAATTCCAATAGGCAATGTCCAAGAATACCCTTTTGGCATAAAAATGAAAACGTTTTTGGTAAATTTGACTTCAACATTGTAAACCGGGATAGGGCATATATATGGGGGATTACTTCCAGTGCATGACCGCCATCTTGAAAGGCGCCATATTGAATCCCGGTCAAATATGATAAATGGCAAGTGGGTCATGTGGGGTATCAAATAGCACTGGAATTTACTCCTGAATCCATTTCCGTAACCAATGTTTACATATCTGTTTTCAGTTCAGAGTTAGGAGCTCTCTCACCTACAGGAACATATAAAAACTGTTCGAATTAGATTTGTGTTATGAAACATGGTCATGCGAGTAAATGCAAGGTTTTAACTAATGCAGTAGTAGTCATTTGATCCACAAGGGCCACTATACCAATAAGATCTTGAGCCTAGTGAGAGAAATCATTAATTAAATTGAAATGCCTGTAGTGAAAAATGGAATAGCAGCACTGTAATAAATTATACCTATTTCAAAGTGTGATGGAATAGACTGGTGGTCGATGAAACACTTGTTTAATAGTGCTGAAGAGCAGAGAATACCAATATATATATATATATATATATATATATATATATATATATATATATATATATTAGAAAATCCACTATAATCAGTAGGTCCAGGTCTCCCTTAGCGTAGCGGGCATAAGTGTGGGACGTTGAACTGAATCAAACCAAAAATCTATTTTAGGCAATTTTACATGGTCCATTATATTGTGTTCCTTCTCCAATCTTGAAACCTTACGCAAATTCCCTCTTTGTTGCAGAATATTGCGTTCCTTTCCAATACTCATATTTGACAACCTATAATTTACCGTGCATATTACGAAGTTAAAATTCTTTAATGCATTTATTGTCAGTTTGTCTAAATAATATCGATTTATCGCTGACGCATTGAACAATGAAGGGGATTTAAATTCAGTTCACAGTATTCTTAGAATATACACCTGAAAACTTAGAATTCACTTTTTCTTGTGTCTGTTGGCTGGTCTGCTATTAGTGATAAGATAATGCATACACACCTGCTAAGAAGAGTGGCTATAAAGATTATTACAAGATTCAATATCAAGTTGCAATCCATAAAAAGATCCTCTTCTTGCTTTTCCCTTCAATATTAAATAATTAAATATATGCATCTTTCCACCTTTAACGATAAAACACTAGCTTATATAAATAATAAGGGCAAGACTAGTTTTCATATCAAAACTGTGATAAATAACTAATTGTAGCAGGTGTTTCGAGGATTTAATTATTATTTAAATCACGTACTTGACAACTCAAGAAATTCATTTTGGGATTTGTTTATTCATGTGCTTTAACACTCACAGTGATATATATGGCTTTTTTTGTGTTTGAAATACTCTATGGGAATGTGCTGAATTTCCCATACTGTGCTGAATTTCCCGTACTATTAAAAACGAACAAAGTGGACTTATTAGTTCTCTTGACTTTAAACTATTGTTTAGGGTATTAAGACATAGCACGCAGAATTTAGAGAGTTTTCCTACAGGCAATAATTGCTACATGGGTGTGCAGTGCGGTGTATGGTGTCTGTCTCCGAATGACAAACGGTAGTAGCACAGCAATTTTGGTGCGGGCAGGCGTGTGACGTCCGGTACGAACGTATTTGTTGGACCAGTAAAACATTCGTTCCGTGCATAAAATGCGAACAATTAATCCAATAAACGTAGTCAACATTTTAAATCAAGCAGTGGTGGAAAAGTATAGTGTCGTGAGTGAGAATGGGGTAGAAGATAAGACATTTGCAGATACATTGCTTGCAATGATAACAAGCAAATATGATGGTAATATTTCTCTAACAGTGAGTGACACATTAGATGTAGACACTGACACAGAGAGTGAGCGTGAAGATTCGACAAACGAAATGGATTTGGAACAGATAACTAGTCCATCAATTAGTGAAAGTGAGCCTTCTACGAGCGAGTATGAGATGTCATCTCCAAGCCGGACAAAATCTGTACGTGTAAACGAAGCTGTCGTTAAAAAATACGAACAAATTCAGGAGCATGTTGCATTGTTGAAAAAGAATGGGAAGCGTAACACAGTTGCAGCTGCAGCGAAGAAATTCAAATGCAATACGGCGTTTGTGTATAAGGCTTTGAAATTCCGTAACAAACCTCCTCGCTCTCATGTCATGTCACTACTAAAATACGAAGTACTAAAAACATTCAACATTTATCGCACTAAAGGACTTACGATACATGATTATCATTTAAAAGCGTGGATGTTGCTTACAGCGAGAAAATTGAACTATCCATTCCGTGCTTCTCGTGGTTTCATTAACAAATTTTAAAAAGAGCACAGGATTCGCTCACGAAGAATTACTCAATTTGTAACGAAGAAAGATGTTGAAAACGAAGGTGAATTACTTGATAATGCCCAAAATTTTGTGATTAAAATTAATAAAATAATACATGAGAAACCGTACAACAGTGAATGCATCTTTAATACTGATCAGTCTAGGTTCGAGTACGAAATGACCTCTGGTAGAACTCTGTCAGAAATAGGTGAGAAACATACCACAGCAGTCGTTCAGTCTTTGGCCTCAGTGTCCCACGCATATACCATCCAAATTTACATTTCCCCAGTACGACTAGGCACACACATATATATATGTTTCCAGGAGCCTAAAGGCGTGTTCGGACCCAAAGTGAAACAACAATTAGATAGACAGACACCTTTCAACATTGTTATTGATGCGAGCAAATCAGGCAAACTCACTCGCGAACACGTCAAACGGTGGCTAAAAGACGTGTTTATTCCTGATGTGAAAGAGGATTCCCTGGTGTTGCTTGACTCGTGGAGTGGACAGACGAGTGAAGACGTGCGAGAATTGTTACATGAGAAAAACATTCGTGCTGAAGTTATACCCCCAAAGACCACCAAATTTATTCAGCCTCTTGACGTATACTTTTTTCGGCAATATAAACTGGTAATTCGGAGACTTGAGGATTATTTTCGACATAAATTTATTGTTCCTGGTACACCGAACAAGTTATATGACAGAATTTTCATAATGAAAATGCATTCTGTTGTGTATCATCAATTTTGTGCGCCAGTCCTAAAGGACATGCTTGCATATGCATGGCAGAAATGTGGGTACGTCACCAGAGCAATAGTTGGTTCATTTACAAATGCTCCGGAGACTATGTTGCAAGTAGAAAATAATGTCTGTGGTTATGAAGATTGTGACGAAAGTGCATTTGTTAAGTGTTTGTACTGCTCCATGATGCTGTGTGCTAATCACTTCGTTATGGATCTCCATCATCACAACTGAAGAGCAAAAGGTCAGTAGGTTAATATCTGGTTATGTGCACCAGTTTATATTATTTTTCTGATAATTTATCTATTAATTTCTAATAACGTCAACACATATCCTTGTAAAATCACATGTGCCGTTGCACCTAACTTATATTACAACATATAAGTGCTTATAATTTGTTACAGTGCTGCTATTCCATTTTTCACTAAAGGCATTTCAATTTAATTAATGATTTCTCTCACTAGGCTCAAGATCTTATTGATATAGTGGCTATTGTAGATCAAGTGACTACTACCCTGCAGGCATTAGTTAAAACCCTGCAACTGCTCGCATGACCGTGTTCCATAACACAAATTTAACTTGCAGAGTGTTTATATGTTCCTGTGGTTAAGAGAGCTCTTAACTATGAACTGAAAACAGATATGTAAACATTGGTTACGGAAATGAATTCAGGAGTAAATTCCAGTGCTATTTGATACCCCACATGACCCACTTGCCATTTATCATATTTGACCTGGATTCAATATGGCGCCTTTCAAGATGGCGATCATGCACTGGAAGTACTCCCACATATAGATGCCCTATCCCGGTTTACAATGTTGAAGTCAGATCTACCAAAAACTTTTTCATTTTTATGCCAAAAGGGTATTTTTGGACATTGCCTATTGGAATTCAAGATGGCGTCGGTGTAGCAGCTCAACGAAGCATTTGCGCATCGAGTGACTATTACTACGTTACTTAGCATCTCGAACTGAGTCTTGTCACTAATTTTCATCAAAATTCAACTCTCACGGTTTATGGACCTTCCTCGTAAGTCATCATGTAATAGTGGCTCTGAATCCTAACATTTTAGGTAGATTCTCAGCTAGAGGAAACGTTAGAAGTGGTTTTACTTGTAATTTACACGGGTAGAAGAAATTCAACATTCTGCTCTTCTTCCTCCTGATGCGTGTATGCGTTTATATAGTAGTTCAACGATTCAGGAGAGCAGCGCGTACGCCACTGCAAACGAGAGAAAATGGTTCCTGATTCTCTTATCACAAGCCAATGCCATTTTATATTTAATGTCATTGTTTTTCCCCCTTCAGTTTGTTTATTCATTTCTTAGCACAAAATTGCATATAACATTTTTTGTTTAATTAGTTGGCAACATGTGTGCACTGCAGTCTGCATTGTTTACAAGGAGTGCAAAGCTTCGTGAAAATCAGATTAGTAGAACAAAATACATTTGCCTTTTAAATTTTGTATTTTCGTAATGCCTTCGTTTCATACATGAAAAGAGTAACAGAAATTACAATATTTTTTGCACAGAATAGTGAGAACACATTGGAATTCTACCAATAAAAAGTGAGAAACGATTATCTGGTAATGATCTCTCTCCCTTGTCCTCCACTACGTACGCCTACATACGTACGTACTACATGTAAGCAATACAACAACAATATCCGATATCTAAACCACGGCCACATATTCATAAAACCCAAGTGAAGAGATTGAAAACGTAATATATCTCTACATTATGAATAATCATCTTTTGTAACGGTTGGTATCATAGCGTCGCATACGACACATGATAAAACAAGAGGTATCATTTTCCCCCAAACTATAGAAGAGCAAAATAATCAACTGCGTATTTATCCCCAAGCTTTAACAAGATAAATCAATAGGCATTACACAGAATAACGCGTTAAAGAAAGAGAAGTAGAATACTTAATGTAATCGTGTCATTTTTTCAGGTTCTGCGATATTTTCTGCCCTCTAAAAACACTACTTAGGACCAACGGAAATCGTTCTTCAATTGCCATGCCTCTATCAAATGCAGCCTACTCTGCCGACAAGAAATAGAAGCAAAATACGTGTGTCGTATGTGCCATGTTATCGCTCTTACAGGACGAATAATGCTAATTTTGTGTGTCGTATACAACACTCGGTATCCCAAAAGGTTAAAAGCAGAATGAAATACCATAAACTTTAAGACAAGAATATAAAAGTATGCTGCTGAACAGTAGTATGTGACTGTTGTAAAATACAATGAAAAATTATAGATTTCAGTAATTGTATTAATAATACTATAACTAAATTAAACAAATTGGCTTATGTCAAATATGAAGGAAAAGAGACCTAAGTAATTTTAAAGTACTGAAATGCAATATTTTAACAACCTACGTTTATGCCTTTTAGGCTAAGAAGGACGAACAATTAGTGAAATACAGTAATGTATGAAAGAATTGAGGTATTAAAATGGGGAAAAAGTGGGAGAATGCCGACAAATCCCACGAATATGATGGTTATCAACCACAAACTCTCATGGGCTTGGATTATACTCCTAATACCAAATGTGATCGATTTATAACTTAGCCCCAGTATCACCGTAATAACAATAAACGCGATAAATCTCTCATTGACATAATTCTCTTCCTTCTATGCACACCTAAGTACAGTTTATAATTCTGACCTACTTCTAACATTGTTTTCATCTTGAGGTAGAACCTGATGTCTCAATTTCTTTCAAAGTTATTTCAATACCGTCATTAATTAAAAGCGTAACCAAGAAAGCTCTGTCGGTTTTTCAACCACCACCTTTGAACATCGATATGTTACCTAACTAGAGAAGGTAGCGAGATGTTATTTTGACTTCAGATCGACTCGTTTTTACATATGAAACAATTATACAAACGAAGAAATCCTCGACCGCAAGCGTATTTGAATGAAGAACGTTAAAAGTTCAAAATTGAACAGATTTTGCAAAATGTTTGAAGTAACCATTTCTTGAGATAGACGCTTCGTTTTCTTTATTGGGGGATTTCTTTGGGTGTGCAGCACCGTGGTGAGGTCAAAACATACGCAGTTTGCAAAATAACAACATTTATTGGGAAGGGGTGAAGAGTGATGGCATCTTACAACTAGCAAATGGCCTCCTGTTTGGCACACCGGATCATTAAGCTAATGAAAAGTATTTGCTACCCCTATTTAACTGTATTGTCAATTAAATATCCCTTTCTTGTGTGGCCACCTTCAAATTGAACAATAACATTTGTCTTGCAAACCCGTTGCCATGTGTGCAAAATTAAATGAAGAACGTCGTGTTATTCACAATTAATCTTCTTGTGAATAACACACAAGAAGATCTTATTCACAATCTTCTTGTGAATAATAATTAATATTCTTCACAATTAATATTCTATATTGCGATGTTCTTGCCTTTTGTAGGTAGAAATGAAACCGATATTTTCTCAAGAGGCTCTCTCACCAATGTGCACTTTTGACCAAATCAGCTGTCCAGCAAAAATTTTGCACTTTGCCTCTACAACATACTATCATATGTGGAAAACAGAAATCAGTTTATTGTTAAAATGAAGTTAAACCAAATAAATTATTCAGCATAGGCTGGCATCGACAGTGAATACGAATATGAGTTTACATCTCCGGCATTTCATTCGTAGTCAATCGCTAAGAATTAGTGCTTCAAACAGATCCCGCAGCGCCAGAGCACCCGGCCGCGAAACTCTCCTGAGTATTATTCCGAGCCCTGTCGGCCTATGCTTATGCATTGCGGAAGACTGTCTTTCGATACAACATCGCTGACTTTTTTTTTAGTTATCAGCGAATTGAAATGCCGATTATGGGAAAATATTGATCAAACTCCAGGAAATATTCGAAAATATTCAGCGACAAAATAGTGGGAAAAATTAGGAAAAAAGAAATATTAGCAAGAAATGTTTGCTCAAAGCTGTGAACAAGGTAACTTTTATTCTGAAGAAAAAAGATGTTTGCATACTTCGTCGCTAGCCGATTGTTTGTTTCTTGGTCACATTTATCGGCTAATATCGTAAAATATTCTCTGAAGTTTGGTCACCATTTTCCGACAATCACCGTTAGTATCTGTTGAATCTTAAAAGAAAAAAAGCTAGCAATGACATATTTAAACACCATCTTCCACAATGCATAAGCAGAGGCCGACTGGGTTCGGAATACAATTCACGTTAGTTCAGCGGCCAAGCGTTTCGAGAACAAATATCATTGCTTGATTTCAACGTGGCCACACAGGAAAGTGACATATGAATGAAAATACACTCGAGTAGGGGTGGCAAATACAGTAAATTTTATCAGGCTACCGACCTGGTGTGTCAAACAGGAGGCAATTTCCAAGTTGCAAGACGCTATTATCTTTCACTTCCTCCCTAATAAGTGCACTTATCTTGCAAAATGTGTGCGTTTTGATCTCACCACTGTGCTGGGCACCAAAGAAAACCCACAATACCAAAAATGAAGCTGCTCAATTCTGAAATTCTAAAGCTCGTAATTCAAATAAGCTTGCGATCGAGGATTTCTACGTTTGCGTGATTGTTTCATATGTAAAAATAAGTCGATTGAGCATACTATCGACATGAAATCAGAGTAACACCTCGCGACCTTCCCTAGTAAGACGTACCTGAAAGATCAAAAATAGTTCCGCCAGCATCGACGACCTTCTGCCAACGTTCTCGAAGGCCACGAATTCCATCACGGTAGAACTTGGTGGACAGTGAAGCGAAGAAAGTATCAAGTGTATTTTGCACTCCTACTAGGAATTTGAAGTGGCGTCCTCTAAGGTGATTGTCCAAAAAATGGAACGGGTGATAATCGGACGTTGCAATGTCCCAGGAGTATGGCGGATACAATAGTGTTTCTAATCTAAGGCGCAGAATGGTGTCCCAGGTCATCCTAGCAACGTGAGTCTTTGCGTTATCCTGTAACAGGAGGACCCCTTTGCGATTCAGAAGTGCTGGGTCCGCAGTTTTGAATTTTTCTTGAACACGGCTCATCTACTGGCAGTATATAGTTGCATTGATTCTCTGACCAGCTGGTAGTAGCTTCTGTTGCACTATGCCGCGAGCAGTCCACCAAACATACGTGAGAACCTTCTTCTGATGCTGTGCTGGTTTCGGATGTTTTGGAACCGGTTTATGGGAAGCTAACCAATGATGATGGCGCCGTGGAGCTTTGTAAAGGACCTACTTCTCATCATGTGCCAACACCGTGTTCAGAAATTGTTCCTTCCTCAGAGGAGACATCAAAGAAATAGGTGTCTAGTAGCGTTGCCTTTTGGCCTGGGTTCTGATCATGTGGTACCTGTCCAACCAACTTGTAGTACTTATAAAGTTGATGGAGGTGCTGCCGAATGGTTTCTCCACTCACACTGAATTGTAGTCCCAGTTGCTCACATGTCTGGCCACTGTTCGCCTCAATTGCTGCATGAAGGTCTTCCGACACGTGGTGCGTCTTCGAGTGTTTCGTCACCGTCCTTAAACTTGTTAAACCACCGCTGCACTGTGCGCGTAGTAACGACACGGTCACCATAGACCTGGCGTATCTTACCCCAGTTTGAGCTTGTACAACATACACGCCCTTATAATGCTCTATGGAGGTCCCATGTTGACTCTATCCTCACGCAAGTTCCAGGTGTAACTGAATCATCACAACCCTGTAGTATGTTGGATATACCCAGACCAAGAACTGGCCTTCGCCTTATCTACATTCGCATTCAACTCACAGTGTGAATGTCAATTGAACAGATACTTTCACAAAAGTCGACAAAATTTTATTGGTTACCTTCATACATAGATCAAATCGTTTTGTATATCGTTAGATACGCTTTGAAAACATAAGACCAAGGAAACAGGTTTGAAAATACTATGAAGTGTTATAAACTTTCCTTTAAATGTAACTCTATGAAAAGATTTATCTTTTTTAACTGAACTATGACATATTGTTCTGGATTTCCCACATAGACCACTGAAATGGAAATTTCCTTTCTGACCAAAAATTGTAATTTAAAAGCACTATTGTGTGGAACTAGTTTTCAATATATCACATACCAAACATCTCAGAAAATGTTTGCGGAGATATAACGCTACAAACAATGAAAAATTCTACTTACGTCACGACAACAGAATCAAGCGTTTAGGCATGACATCATATCTCGGTTTATCTCTCTGAACCGTAGTGAAAGTTTCTTTCAAGGAATTCTTTCATTTTGCAGTTTTCTACTGTAAACTACAAATAAATTTAGTGACATAGTGAAAGGAAAACTGACAAAATAAGTAAAAAAATAAAATGAAAGGAAATTTTTGAGTTTTACGTCCCACGTTTATGCCGGTTAGACTAAAGGAGACGGTGATGGTGAGAGAAGAGTCAAATGGTGGAATGAAGAAAGTGGAAGGAAACGGAAGAATCCCGAGAAAACCCACGAGCACAGTGTTTGTCCACCATAAAATCCACACGGCGCGAGCTGGGATCGAACCAGGGACCCCAAGCACCAGGACCTCTACCACTGAGCCACCGCGCCCCCTCAACAAAATAAGTAAAATACAGTATATAGAAGTAAAGTGTTTATACGACCTATTCTCTAGACAATATATTAATTGTCATTTATAATGTTCTATCCTCACAAATATTTTAGATACATATAAGCAGAATTCCGTGTAACGTGGGTTCCTGTCACCACGGCATGGCACGTCCTCAGGTCGCGGATCGAGGAGAAGGCCTCTAGATATAGAGGTTAGCTGCGAATATACTGAATAAGCAGTCGCGGACAGACGACTAGGAGTGGTCCTCCAGCTTGGGGGTTTGGGTAAGGCTAACACCCTCATCCTGTAAAAAAAGGTACTTGTTCAGAAACATTCACAAAAGCCTCGGACAAGGACTTGGCACGACATCAGCAAAAGAAAATGGACATGAGATTTGGTACATGGAATATTAGAAGTCTTTATAGGGCAGGCGCTTTAAAATCTGTAACGAGTGAGTTAGAGAAATACAGGATGGACTTAGTAGGAGTTCAGGAAGTTAGGTGGGAAGGAAATGAATCTGACAAGTAAACCTTACGTTTGGGTGAATCGAGTTGCTGACTGAGACACATATGAGAAAGTAGTACTAAATGTGGTCAGTATTTCAGTGAAGTTGTAGGTGCGAAGCTCCAGGGGTTTACGAGATACAGCTACCAGAACATCACATGGAAGTACAGATTAGTCTTCATACAGTTGGAGGTAAAAGCTCTGTAAGACCTCTTGTAACGACAAAAGGTGAATAACAAATATATGGGTACATATTAGGACTAGGGGGAAGTCATATAGTAAGGTTATACCTGACGGCGGCCATCTTGAAATCCGCCATTTTGAATTAAGGTTAAGTTTTTAAAATAGGAATAGGGTCATGTAATACATGATTTAAGGCGCAAATTTAATCAGAAGAACAATGGTGACGTTAATTTTGATTTACGCGCAATTGGTAAAAAGTTACAGAGAAATTAAATATTGTTGCAGCATATGTAGTAGTCCTTTACCCCACCGTGTAAATTTTGAGTTAATGATAATAATTAAATAAAAAGCAGGTGGATAAATATTAGGTCTATGGTAAGAGTTGCCTTGATGGCGGCCATGTTCAAATCCGCCATTTTGAATCAGACAAAAGTTTTAAACAAAACGCATAACAGTGACACCTTATTAATAGCAAATTTTACCATAAATCCAACGGTATAACCATTTTTGCTTTATTATTAACCGGCACAAAATTAAATGGGAATAGAGTAATGCAATAGATGACTTCGGCCTAGAAGTTAATTAGAAATACAATGGTTCGATTCACTTTCAATCAGGCTGGATATTTGAATGAAGAACCTGGATGTTGGATCGCTCCTTATGACTACTGCTTTGACGGAATTGTTAACGACAAATGTGTCAAGTGTAACACGATTGCCTTTGTCAGGTGTGTTCATTGTGAGTAGAGCATTTGTGCAAGTCATGCACTCTTTTCTGAACTACATATTGATTGTACTAATTGAGGACTTTTCTGGAAGAAAGACCCAAGTTCAATTATGAATCAATTCCACTTTGGTCATTTTCCCTTAAATTAGCAACTTGTTTATGCGATAACAAATGCTGGTTAATGATAAAGCAAAAATGGTTATGCCGTTGGATTTATGGTAAAATTTGCTATTAATAAGGTGTCACTGTTATGCGTTTTGTTTAAAACTTTTGTCTGATTCAAAATGGCGGATTTGAACATGGCCGCCATCAAGGCAACTCATACCATAGACCTAATATTTATCCACCTGCTTTTTATTTAATTATTATCATTAACTCAAAATTTACACGGTGGGTAAAGGACTAATACATATGCTGCAACAATATTTAATTTCTCTGTAATTTTTTACCAATTGCGCGTAAATCAAAATTAACGTCACCATTGTTCTTCTGATTAAATTTGCGCCTTAAATCATGTATTACATGACCCTATTCCTATTTTAAAAACTTAACCTTAATTCAAAATGGCGGATTTCAAGATGGCCGCCGTCAGGTATAACCTTACTATATGACTTCCCCCTAGTCCTAATATGTACCCATATATTTGTTATTCACCTTTTGTCGTTACAAGAGGTCTTACAGAGCTTTTACCTCCAACTGTATGAAGACTAATCTGTACTTCCATGTGATGTTCTGGTAGCTGTATCTCCTAAACCCCTGGAGCTTCGCACCTACAACTTCACTGAAATACTGACCACATTTAGTACTACTTTCTCATATGTGTCTCAGTCAGCAACTCGATTCACCCAAACGTAAGGTTTACTTGTGAGAATTCCGGAAATTTTACGTTCTTTTACGGGGAAGGAAATAAAAATCACCAGTTAGGAACAGGGTTTTTCGTTCACAAACGAATATTACCAGCAATTAAACGGGTTGAATTTGTTACTGACAGACTTTCTTTTATTACTCTTAAGGGACGGTGGTGTGATATTATTGTTTTAAATGTACATGCTCCAACTGAAGATAAGGGTGACGATATAAAAGATAGTTTTTACGAAGAAGTGGAACGGATATTTGACCAACTCCCGCGATACCATATGAAGATTCTATTAGGGGATTTCAATGCGAAGGTAGGACGAGAGGATATTTTCAAACCGATTATAGGGAACGAAAGTTTGCATAAGGAAAGTAATGACAACGGTGTTAGACTCGTGAACTTTGCAACATCCAAAAACCTAATCGTGAAGAGTACAAAATTCTCACATCGCGACGTTCATAAATACACTTGGACATCACCAGACGGAAAAACACATAATCAAATTGATCACGTTTTAGTAGATAGAAGAAGACAATCTAGCATAATTGACGTCCGGTCGTTTAGGGGGGCTGATTGTGACACTGATCACTACCTGGTAGCAGCGATAATACGGGAGAGATTATCGTTGAATAAATGTAATACTGAATGTCCGAAAACGAAGAGATTTAATTTAAAGAAATTAGAAGAGAACCAGGTAAGAGAGGAATACCAGATTGAAGTTTCGAATAGATTCTCGGTTTTAGAAGACTCGGACTGCACTAGTGTTGAGGATACTTGGATTGAAATTAGAGATAGCATTAAAAGTTCAGCAATAGAACAATTGGGACACGCGGAAATACGTAGGAACAAACCATGGTTCGACCAAGAATGCATTAAACTAGTAGAGAAGAGAAAGCAGGCAAAATTACGGTGGCTACAAAATCCGAATGAAATAACTACACAAAATTTTGCAGATATGAGGCGGGAAACTTCCAAAACTTTTAGAACAAAGAAACGGGATTTTTTGAAAGCTAAAATTAAGGAACTTGAAGATAATAGCAAAAATAAAAATATTCGGGACATGTATAAGGGGATCAGCGAATTTAAGAAAGGCTATCAACCTCGTGCTTATATATTAAAGAAATCTGACGGAACAGTTTTCACTGATACGGATAGCCTCTTAAATAGATGGAAAGATTTCTTTGACGATTTGCTGAACACGCAGCCAAAAACTAATGTGCGTGGAGAAAAGGAGATACACACCGCAGAACCGTATATTCCAGAACCCAATCGAATAGAAGTGGAAGCCGCTATAAAGAAATTAAAGAAACACAAATCTCCGGGTGTAGATGAAATTCCGGCTGAGTTAATTTTAGCTGGAGGCGAAAAATTGTGGAACAAGATACACAAACTCATTCTCCTTAGCTGGAACAAGGAAGAATTGCCACAAGAGTGGAAAGAGTCAATCATTGTTCCAATTCACAAGAAAGGCGACAAAACTGACTGTAATAATTATCGAGGCATTTGTCTTCTGTCAACATCCTATAAAATCCTTTCAAATATTCTGTTAGCAAGATTGACCCCATACGCAGATGAAATTATTGGAGATTATCAGTGCGGATTTAGACGAAATCGATCAACTATCGACCAAATATTTACCATTCGCCAAATACTCGAAAAGAAGTGGGAATACAATACCCCGGTACATCAACTATTTATTGATTTTAGAAGGCTTACGACTCGGTTAGGAGAGAAACATTATACAACGTTCTTACAGAGCTTGGAATACCGAGAAAGCTAATTAGATTAATTAAGATATGTTTAAGTGAATCCCAAAGTAAAGTATGGGTAGGAAAATTTTTGTCCACGAGCTTCCACGTCGAAAATGGCCTGAAACAAGGAGATGCGTTGTCGCCATTATTATTTAACTTTGTGCTGGAATACGCCATAAGGAAAATCAAAGATAGCAACCAGGGCCTAGAGTTGAACGGCATTCACCAGGTTATGGCATATGCTGATGATGTAAATTTAATAGGGGATGATAGGAGAACAGTAGAAATAAATGCAGAGATCTTATTAAACGCTTGCAGGGACATGGGTTTAGAAGTAAATGCAGAGAAAACTAAATACATGGAAGTGCGTCGGGACCGTAATACGGCAAATTGTGGAGGCGTTAAAATATTAAATAATACTTTTGATAAAGTGGATACTTTCAAATATTTAGGATCAATATTAACAGACGAAAATCATATTCACGAAGAAATTAAATGTCGACTAAAAGCAGGGAATTCGTGTTACTATTCGGTTCAAAATCTCTTGTCGTCGCGATTTCTGTCGAGGAATTTGAAGCTTAAAATATATAAAACAATAATCATGCCTGTTATTCTGTATGGTTGCGAAACATGGTCGCTTACTCTGAGGGAAGAACATAGACTGAAAGTATTTGAGAACAGGATCCTGAGAAGAATATTCGGACCCAAGAGGAACGAGAATGGGGAATGGCGGAAGCTTCATAACGAGGAACTACATAGTTTATACGGTTTACCCAACATTGTTAGGGTCGTCAAGTGTAGGAGGCTTAGATGGGCAGGTCATGTAGCTAGAATGGAAGAAAGTAGAAACGCTTTCAAAGTCTTGACTGGAAGATCAATCGGAAAACGACCATTAGGAAAACCTAGGCGCAGATGGGAAGATAATATTAAGATGGATCTCGCAGAGATAGGAATACAAAGTAGAAACTGGATCCAATTAGCTAAGGATAGAAGTCAGTGGAGAGCTTTTGTGAACGCGGCACTGAACCTCCGGGTTCCATAGGCCATAGAGTTAGTTAGTTAGAGTTATAAGCAGAATTACTTTATTATTGTATACTTTAAAAACATTAGGAGTCTATAACTGCTATATCAATTTAAGTTATATCACCGACACATTGATAATACAGTATTATAAGTTTTCTATTTTTTGAACATTTGCCGTGAATCTGCATTCTGTTATGCTACGGCCACAAATAAGTTCTTTCTACACCAAAAAGCTCTTAATGCCTTAAATCATCATTCTACTACATGCTTATATTGTTTTTATTATTTACTGTACATATTAGCAACTGGTCATCCCACACCATTGCTGTTCGATCCCAGCTCGCGCCGAGAGGACTTTGTGGTGGACAAACACCGTGCTCGTGGGTTTTCTCGGGGTTCTCCCGTTTCCTCCCACTTTCTTCATTCCACCATTTCATTCATTTCTCATAATCACCGTCTCCCTTACCCTAACCGGCATAATCGTGGGACGTAAAACTAAAGATTTCAATTCATTTTTCCCCACACAATTGCTACAACTAGTTTTATCTTAATACTATAAGGATTGTATTATATAACCATTATTTATTTATTTTTGCTGT
The DNA here is from genome assembly GCF_964235325.1 of Thermobia domestica. Classification (NCBI taxonomy): domain Eukaryota; kingdom Metazoa; phylum Arthropoda; class Insecta; order Zygentoma; family Lepismatidae; genus Thermobia; species Thermobia domestica. Next base: position 177,424,111 of record NC_137456.1, read on the forward strand.
ATTTCTACAAGCGAAATGAGTTCGTGGTACTGTGGGGTTTGCTGCTGAAGAAATATGTAGCGAATAAAGGCTGAACGAGCATCATGAACAAGAGAAATGCTCGATTTTTTTTCTTCTGACCTAGGGACCAGTTCTCAAAACTAGACACCATGGTAATACAATTTGGTACATGGGCCTACATAATTTTATTGTGCATTTAAATAATATATTTCCAACCACCACGGCTACCTAGCGCTAGGGAATTTTCGAGCCTGAACAAAATGAATAGTAGCAGAAATTTCTTATGTTATTTTCTTGTTATGTTGTTAGTTTGAAACTTCACTTTTTCTTTTCAATAACTTCACACGAAATATGTTCTGAGCATACGAGCGTAAGTTTATTTATATCCTTTTTTCATCTCGTCAGCTCTGAGTAACATTTGGTATATGGTGGTACACTTGCACGATCCCTATATATAGTAGTTACATGTGTCTAGAGCATAATACTTTTTGTACCTTCGTTTGCACAGCGATATACATCAACGTATTTTCACCTTTCCCGCAGTACGATGGATATACAGTAATATTTCATCATTGGTTTTCCTACAGAAAACATAAATTATAGTCGATAGTGAGATTTTTAATTAACCTACGTTCCAGAGTTGATTGGCGTTATCATTCAGCTAGTACAGCACCAGTTACTCTTCTTTTCGTCCACTTTTTCACGGTTAGACATTTTGCCTCTTGTCTGGCGATCCGTATTAATTCTGCACAAGTTATTTTCATTCTGTATACAGGTCGCTAAACCCTCTCCAAAGTTATACATTGTGTTCTAGACAGGGTTAAAAGTGCAACGGAACGCAGGGGATGCCGTCCTCCCACCTCCAAAAATATGAACGGCGTACTTCCAGTTACTAAAATATTAGAATGGGCAAAGAAGGCAGAGAGACGGCGTAACATCATGGCGCTACCCACCATCCCCCTTCCTTTCCAGACCCACTTTTACCCCTGGTTCTAGATTCCCACCTCCCAGTTGCTTCATTCCCGTGTAAGATGGATATTTCTTTTGAAGTCTCCGAATTGTTTAGATGGAAAATATGAGCACAGCTCTCCCGCTGCAACAGAGATCAAACATACTCGACTGGTTTATCTATCCTGGATGTTGTGATATATGCTGAAAGAACATCAAACTCTACTTGGAATACTTGGAATGGATATATGGGCGCTATAAGTAAAGCAAATCCGAAAAAATATAACGCATGAGGCGTTTTGCATCTACCTTTTGTGATGCTTGTTTCGGGAAACTTTAAGTACAATTTATACTTGGCTCTTGAACGTAGCGGAGCAAGACATAAAAAGCAATACATTCCTGTTGATCAGCGATTGTACGGTAACATAATAGACATGGTTCTAGCTACAGAAAAATACAGCTCTCTTTCTTGTTAGTGTACGCTTTGCTGACTTTAATCTACTTGTGTCATTTCTCCGTACTCTTGAAACCACTTGGCAGGTAACAGTTTCAAAGAGTTATGACAAACTATCTACACAAAGAACATGATAATACACATGATGACTAAACATGGTATACTCGAACCTTCGTGCGCATTTTCTGACACCGATTTTGCTTGGAAACCTGTTATCAAATGATGAAAGTAGATAAAAATTTTATTTGTAGACTAAAAAATGTCCACTCAGACGTACTTCAAGCTGCATTTTAACTGGACAACAGAAGCCATATTCAATAAATGCGTGTTAACAAACTTCACGGTTTCGCCGGCGCATGCTTCTTGACTGTTTCAACATCAATAACTGGAGCAAAAAATAAGCATTGTCAGCTCTCGTGGGAGAGGATACTACAGACGTGTGCAAATTATTAGACTAAAGTTGAAAAAATGAAAAATCTTAATCATAATTGAGCTGAGCATCGCTCAGCTCTTATACTCGGGTTAGCCGTTTGGTTGTCCGCGAACTCCTCCTAGACCGTTAGGGCGATCTCAACCAAACTTAGCACACTGATAGATTATGTCGTGCTGAGTGACAACATAGGTCGAAATAAAAAATCCGATGTACCATCGAGGAATAATAACCGAAAAACTCTTCCTCCTAGACCGTTTGGCCGATCTCAACCAAACTTAGCACGCTGATAGAGTATGTCGTGCTGAGTGACAACATAGGTCAAAATCAAAAATCCGATGTAATATCGAGGAATAATCACCGAAAAACGCTTCCTGATTACATAGTTTAAGCTCGCTCAGCTCATTTCATTGCAATCGGGTATATCCATTGCATTCCTAGTTTTAAATAAATACTGAATTGCTGCGTTCTTTCACCTTGTTGGAACCTGTTAGTATTTTGTACGCATTCTTTTCGATTTTATTACCATTTCTATACACATTGGCATACTTTTCATTAACTTTACACAAGTATATTTCACTTCCTCATCGCGATGCCATATTCTGATGTGCTGCGATGAGATCAATCTTGGTAGTTATCCTTTCTCTCTTCACTTTTTTCTTAACAATACTCCATAAGTTTTCGATAGGGTTAAGTCGGGACAATTTCATGGCCATGGCATAACCTCAACACCATCTTCCCCCTCAGAAAATTATTTATAGTCATTCATTTATGGTATGGAGCTCCATCATGCATATAAATAAAGTTCCCATCCAGAAACCATTCCATCTTTTGTGGTTCTAGCACCTTTAGATATTGGCTTTGATTCATCATTCTTTTCATGAGATACAGTCTACCAGCAGCATACACTGACATACAGCTCCAGACCATGACTGACGTTGGGTGCCTTACTATTTGGGAAACACAGTTTGGTGAAAATGTTTCATTTGACGTCCTGCGAACGTATTAGGTACTTTCCTCACTTATGGAAAGTATTTATTCATCAGAGAAACATGCCTGGAAATAGTATAATGTATATCAGTGTATTGATTTTAAATTTTATTACAATATCATAAACCAAACATCATTTTCGGAGGAGCAACTCCTCTCTAAATCCTTGCCCAATAAAGTTAAAAAATATTCAAGTGTACTACAACCTCCCAAAGATGCTCCAATTGGCAAAATATACAGGATAAATATGTAAATTTTGGTACTTTACCTTGCTCCAGTCATCCTTGAATCTATTTTTCATTTCCTTTGCTCATTCCAACCTCTTCTTTGCCATTGCTGGGGTTAACTTCGCCTTTGTGCAGGGCCTTTGCGCTGGAAAACCCGCTGCACATAATTGTCTTCTCGCTGTAGATGAAGATATGTCACATCCGTACGCCTTTTACTGATTTGACAAATTCTTGCTAGTAGCTCTTCTATTCGATTTGGCCATCTGTAGTAGTTTCCTTTGAACACGAGGACTGATTTTCGGTTTATGTCAGCATTTACCTGAACGGTTTTGTGTATATGATGCACCAAGCTTCAATGCCCAACTTATTCGACTGACTGTGTTTTGAGAAATAGACAGTTTCCTAGCTATTTCGTGCTTATGTAACGTTTTTCTTGCACAAGACATTCACTTAATGCAATTTTACGTGGTGATACGTCTTTGGTTTTGCTCATAATTGTCACTTTCTCTAAAGCTCAAAATACAGAAGAAAGAAATTTCAATACTTTTTTCCCCACAGTTCTTCAGCTAAAACATAACACTTAAGAAAGCAAAAATGCAGGTGTTTTGCACCTAATACACATTAAACTATTATTTTTAATATTAAAAACATAATAACATTGAAAGCAAATTTAATACGACGTATAAAGAAAGAGCCAACATGTGCTAATATAAGTATACAATGATGCAGTTTTTTACCATTGTTACTAGTTTCTTACCACTGTTGACAGTAAGGAATAAAAAGGGTCATTATTTTCTATTGACAAGGTATATATAAAGTCCAGAACATACTTTAGGTTTAAAAGATATCAACTGTACACAATACAAATGGAGAAAAAATAAAAAAAATCATCGAAAATTCGGAAGAATCGACATTTAGTCTAATAATTTGCACACGTCTGTACTTTATTGGTTCTCTTGTACGCAAGACCGACTCTACTGTATGTATAAAGGTAACCAAAAAATTTCTGTCGCTTCTTGTGGAGGTCTGCGTTGAATTGCTGCTCACACTGTGAGTTGTATGCGAATGGAGGTAAGGTGAAAGTCAGTTGTTCGTGTGGGTATATCCAACATACTACCGGGTTGTGGTGGTACAGTTACACCTTGAACTTGCGTAAGGACAGAGTCAACATGGGACCTCCATGGCGTTATAAGGGCATGCGTGCTATACGAGTTCAAACTGGGGCCCAACGCCGGGGCGGAGGATATGCAGGTCTTTGGTGAGGGTATCGTAACTACTTGTACAGTGCAGGGGTGGTTTAACAAGTTTAAGAACGGTGACCAAACACTCGAAGACGCACCACGGGTCGGAAGAGCAACACATGTAAAAATCGAAGATCGTCAGGCAGCAATTGAGACGAACACTGGCCAAACGTATGAGGAACTGGGACTACAATTCAGTGTGAGTGGAGAAACAATTCAGAAGCTCCTCTATCAAGTTGAGAGGCACTACCAGTTGGGTCGATGGGTCCCACATTATTTGACCGAGTCAGAAGGCAACGCGAGCAGAAACCTGATTCTTTGCTGTCTCGTCTGAGGGAGGAGCCATTTCTGGACAAGGTGTTGACGTGTGATGAGAAGTCGGTGTTGTACGAAGCTCCACAGCGCCGTCATTATTGGTTAGCATCCAAAACAGCCGAAACCAGCTCTGCACCAGAAGAATTTCTTCCTGTGTGTTTGGTGGCTGCTCGCGGCATCGTGCATCAGGAAGTGCTACCAGCTTGTCAGAACATCAAAGCAACTGTGTACTGTCAGCAGTTGAACCGTGTTTAAGAAAAACTCAAAACACTTTAAATCGCAAAGGGGTACTCCTGTTGCAGCACAGCATAACGGAAGCCTCACATGACTAGGATGACCCGGGACACCATTCTACGCCTGAAATGCGAAACACTATTACATCCGCCGTACTCACCGGTCAGGCACCGTCCGATTATCGCCTGTTCCTTTCCTTAGAGGGCGCAAGTTCAAATTCCTAGTAGAGGTTCAAAATGCACTTGATACCTTCTTCGCTTCACCTTCCACGAAATTCTACTGCGATGGAATCCGTGGCCTTCCAGAACGTTGGCAGATCATCGATGCTGATGGGAATATTTTTGAACTTCCAGGTGCATTTTAGGTGACATATCGGTGTTCGAAGGTGGTGGGTGAAAACGCGACAGAACTTTCTTGGTTATATTTATACAACACGTGCATTCCCACGACGCGGGAAATTTAAGGTGGGAAAAAAGCTGATATAATGTATACAAAGTTTAAATATATCAAAAACACATATTCAACTTTAGTTGTCGACAAACATACTGTAACTTTGTACGTTCTCATTGACCTTCAACCCCTCCTATTAATAGCTTATTATTGTTTCATTAATATTATTATAATTATTGGATAACGCACTTAAAATCGTAGCTTAGAAAATGTGCTCTTGCTAGGGAGTAACGGAGCACAGATCGGGAAATTATACCATTGGATGAGCCTCAAATTGCCTGAAATCGATCCTGTTCTTAGCTTTACATACTCATATAGATGTCTGACGTCGGATGCTAGTACCTAAGAATAGACAATTCTTAGAAAATATATAGCGCTAAGAACTTCAAGCTGGCTTCAGAGAAGTTATTCTTAATATTCTTTTTATTCATGCCGTGATTGGGTGTGATGCAACTTCTTCGTCATTTAGAAAGGAAGAAAATTAACTTTCTAAAAATTTGGAGGAAATTATCCTTTAATATGTATAGTTTTACTTCTCACGATTGTGCTCTGAGACTAAGGGGAAATATTCTCTTTTAAGTAAACGTGTAAATACGTTTAACAAATCAGCTGTAATTCACGAAAAAATTACAAATGTTCGACCTTCGTTTCTTCTCGAATTTTATGGCTTCGATATCGAAGGTAACGAAAACGAAAATATTAACTGCCAACACGTGAAAACTTGGTAATGCAGTCTGTTTCACCTCTACCAACATTAGCCAAAAAAGATAAGCAATTTATTCCGATTTTTTCACTGGGTTCAGCAGTGGGACGGTATACATTTATCACCAACGGATTGGGGATGGATGCTGACAGATTGTTACAAGCCTATGTTGAATAGTAATGATCTCACTGCTAAAATATATTTTGCACACCATTTCTTGTGATAAAGTCAGTTGCTAACGAAATTGTGAGTGCTGAAGAAGTGGCTTAAACTACTCGAAAATGTAAGGTTTGCTATGTTGGCCATATCTATGAATATTTATACATTCTAATCGAGGACTGTAATACGGGAGAACTTGAACTAACATCTTTTTACAGATCAAAACGAAAACTCAATATGTATCTATATTTTGAATTATTTAATAGAGAAATATTTCCAATATTAAATTGTGTTTGCATTTGATATATTATAACTAGACGAATCCCGAAGTTATACGTACCACCGGGCGGATATCGTGAGTTACAAATATTTTGTAATGTAAAAGGTGAAAAAATAAAATAGGCAGGATCCGAATAGAATTATTTGTTCGGATTGAGTAATGGAAAACTCGGCGAATACGCATCCCATCTTTTCCAAGGGGTAAAAGGGTTTGCCCTAGAGTACCCCGCAGGTCCCCAGGCGGGGTCCAACTCAAACGTTTCAAGTAGCAAGTGGGGTTAATTACCACATCATTTGAAAGCTGCTGTAAAATGAAAGAAAATGGAGTAAGTCTCGACTCTCTACGACAAACCTGTGCAAAATGGCGGAAGGTCAAAATGTAAGTAATAACTTAATTGAAAAGTCCATGGCCACCCGCTATAAATCGGAAACGGTGAGACAAGACAAATTTAAAACTAGGAAAGGACGTGTGTCATTATTTTCAAAGTATAACGATTTAAGTTAAAATATCTTGTCCCAGGGCCTCCACAGGGTCCCAGGTGGGGTCCAACTCAAAAGTTTCAAATGACAAGGGGGGTTAAGTAGCACATCGCTTGAAAGCTATTGTTAAACGAAAGAAGATGAAGCTAGTGTCGACTACGATAATCCTGTACAAAATTGCGGCGGGTCAAACTGTAAACACAAACTTAGTTGAAAAGTCTATTGCCACCTTGAATCCAAGATGTCCGCTTAACACCTATATCATTTATAACAACATAAGCCCAAATCTCAATTTTTCTCTAGGCCTATTATGAATTTAGAAACAATAGGAAAACTGAATAACAATTGATTTTCGATTCACGTCAACTATTATTTCATTCTGTAACAACACATATACTTGTTTTGTTCCTAATGAAGTTCGTCACGGTTCTCTTTATATCATTTACGGAAATATAACGAATATGCGATGAACACACAACTCTGACTTCTTCATACTGCTAAACAAAAGTTGAATACCTTCGGGACTTTTCTAATTTTTTCATGCGTAGTTCATATATAAAGGACTTGCTGCATCATTTAGGTTGAGGGCTCTATTGTAACGTATTCGTGATCGTTATTTGTTGATTTGATCACAATATTTCAACGAATACCAAAAATAAAAAAGTTCATTTACAAGTTGGACGAGCAATACCAAACCATGTATAAATAATTATTGTTTCAGTATATTGAGCCGCGTCAAACTTTGTTGGTTTGGTCACAAAATTTCAAGAAATACCATATTTATGTGCAAACTCATTTTTCACTTTAGCAGCCATATTGCATTACGATACGTCATACGATACGTCTTCGACATTTTGTGGATATCTACTATTGGCCATAATCGTAAATATCACATTTCGCTTCTCCAACTCCAGTGGTTTGAGCTGGCCATGCGTTCGATACATGGTGCGGCATTTTGAACTCAAAATATCGCGTTTCTAAACATTTCGTATCTTTTCGTCACCTACTGATCAACATTAATGCAAAATTTGGTTTTCCTAGCTTCAGCAGTTTGGTATGCCTATCTTCTCGACGGGTCATCTTGGATTCAATGACGCCATAGATTTTTCAATTAAGCTTTTCTTTACATTTTGACCCACCACCATTTTGCACAGTGTTGTCATAGAAAGTCGAGACTTGCTTCATCTTCTTTGATTTCACGACAGCTTTCAAATGGTGTTCTACTTCACCTCCCTTGTCATTTGAAACTTTTGAGTTGGACTCCACCTGGGACTTCGTGACCCTCCCTTGTGAGGCCTCGCCTTTGAGCCTATGACATGTAGTATTTTCTGAGGTATAGTTCGTGCAGGTATCTGAATATGGAGAACACATATGTGCACTCAAAGTTTATTTTCTTCTCTAAATCGTGACATTTATTTGTTATATTACTTAAAAGAATGCTTTATTCTAAATACAGTGATATATGAATCATAAATTTACAATAATTAGGGTACGAACAACATCGTCCTAAGTGATTTTATTATATTTCCCTTTTTAAAATTTCTTTATTTTTTAGTTCTCAAAATGTCGCTGTATGGTTTTGATAATCCTCTTTTTTATTTTCATACGTACTAACTATATTCCAACGAAGTTTGGCAAATATATATTGCCTAGGAATAGTTTTTCTCACTTTCAGATATCGTTCGACACATGCATATTGTGGCCTATACTCTAATAGAGGCACTCTAATTAAAAAGAAAAACTCCCTTGGGATAATTTTAATAATTTCTACTCCAATTTCTTTAGAATTTATAGATTGTCATACAAGAGAACGATGTCATCTGAAAGATTTATTCTCTCTAAAGACAATGGCATATAAACCATGGTTGTAAGGTAATTAATGTACGAACAGCGACTTCTTCATTGAAAGGCTACAATTTTTTGAAACACTCGCTCATTTAATAGGATATGAAATAGGTTTCCTAGTCACAAAGGATTTATTTCTTCGTAATTCTCAGCTTTAATTAATTCGTTCTCTCTTTAAGCAACGTCTGTTAATAACTCTTTGGGTTCAGGATAATTTCCGTACATGTCTAATTGACAAGGACAACCGAAGTAAATTCAGAAATGCAATCTATCATTATATATTTCGATCTCTGGATGCACGATATCCTCGGTTTGAGTCCCGGTGGAAGAGCAACAAACACATTGTAGTGATTAATATGCCACTTTAAGAAGGTGCTTTGTTAACGATTTTACATTTTTACTAAAATATGTTTACTCAAGGGAGAGTGTTTTGTAACCTTTGTGGCAATTTGAAGGCCGAAGAAAGTGAGGCGAAAGGGTCAATGCTCAGAAACACGGGATCTCGTCTTAAACATCAGCCCAATTTGTTCGTCACACGCTTCAACAGTTTCTTAGTGCTTTACTAATGATCATAATCATCTCCAGGGCTGCGTTCAGAGCAGGCACCTTCTTAGACATACACATATTAGCAGAATAAAGTTTCTACTTCAAGGTTCCAAAATTACGAATTTTTAAAGGAGCAACCTAGGCTCGTTGGACAGCAACAGCTGTTGAAAATCAGTCACGGAGTATGAAAATTGGGAAAAAGTAGAAGGAGAAATGGAAGGTCTCTCTGCTTTATTAAACGATACTTACACAAGCTATATAAGAAGAGAAAACTATGCACATCAGCAGTTTTCTGAGCCAATTGTCTGATACCTACACACAACGCAAGACTTTAATCTACTTCATGACAACATACACATACGAAAAATAAAAGTTCAGTTCATAAGAAAAATAAAAATAAATGATCATAAGTTATTGACAGTAATATAACGAAATATTATAATAGTTACTGACAAATGGACATTCCTTTTTGACCAAAAATTGTAATTTAAAGACCATTATGTAGAAATTCCTCAATATACCACTTACCAATTATCTCAGAAAAATACATTCAATGTAAAAATGAGCTGCTTCAAACATCGGGAAATTGAGCTGCTTACGCCACACAAACAGTAACAAGGCTTTCGGCACGACGTCATATCTCGGTATCCCTCTCTGAGCGGTATAGAAAGCTTCAGGGAATTCTTTCATATTACAGTTTCTTACTGTAAACTACAAATAAATTAATTTTTAGTGGAATAGTGAAAGGAAAAGTGACAAAATAAGTAAACTACTTACTGTATGTAGAAGTAACGTGTTAATAAGACCTATTCCCCTAGTTTAAAATACATTAAAAGTCATTTGTAATGTTTTATTATTATAAATATCACAGATACATATAAGCAGAATTATTTATTATTGTATTATAATAAAAAACATCAGGAGTCTAAGTACTTTATCAATTCAAATTAAATCATTCAGAGATTGAATATATATTTACGCGACCCTATTATAGCTTTTCTTTATTTTAAAGATTTGTCTTGGATCTCCATGCTATTATACTAACGCTACAAATAAGCACTTTCAGCACCAAAAAGCTCTTAATGCTAAAGAAGAAACTATGTTATTACGTCTTTACATTGTTTCTACTATTTACTGTACATAGTAGCAATTGGTCACTCCACACCATTGTTATAACTGTTCCTATCTTAATGGTATAAGAATCGTATTATATAGCGCTTCATTTTTGTTACTATATTTCTACAAGAATCATTCTTTCATGGTCACCGGTCACCGCGATAGTTTGAAGCTTAAGAAAAATGTAGCGAACGAGTCAGACAGACGGTTATTCTACCGAAAGAGCGTCATGAACAAAGAGCAGTGCTCGAATATCTTTTTTATCTAACTCAGGTATCATTTATCAAAACTACGCACCAAAATATTACAATTTGATACATGTAGTTCCAGAATTTGTATTTTAGATTTAAATTATCTAGGCGCCAGATTCATGTTTCCAATCGCTATGGCTAACTGAAGCCCAGGATTTTTCGAACTTGAATAAGAGGAATATTAGTCAAAATTCATTATGTGTTACATGGATTATTACTTTGAACGTTCAACTTTTTCTTTTCAATCTTACACGAAATAGTGTTCTAAGCATACGAACATAAGTTTATATTTTTTTCCTTGTCAGCAATGAATGTGACTAATGCTTGGTGTATGGTGGTACACTGTAAATAAACCTATATCGTGAAGCTATTGTGTACTGTATGTTTTCGGAGGTCCACAAGGGAGGAAAACCATAAAAGCAAATGTTCGAAGAGTTCAGCCCATTGTTAAGTTTTGTCATGTAGATTGGTTTCCCTTATATTGCTTCACTCATTGCTTCACTCATTATTGTGTTTATTACTCGGTCATGACATGTCACAAATATTCATTATAAGAGAACACAGTGGATCAGTAGTGGAGTGCTCACCTCTAGTGCTAGGGGTCACTGATTCGAATCCAAGGCAATGAGTTTGTGGTGAACAACTTCGTATCCGTGCGTTTTCTCGCGATTCGGACGTTTCCCCCGTGACCATTCCACTTATTCTTTTGTAGAAATTCACTCTCATTAATCATCCGTCTTCCTTTGCCTACAGGGCATATTTTTCGGACATAAAAGTAGAAATTGAATTTAATTTCATTCAGTAATAAGTCAATTGTAAGTAGTTTGTTATCGTTACTGTGCTACCTTATATGTTTATTTGTTGGTTTAAATGTTAACTCATGTCTTCAAAACATTTCAATCGATCTGTAAGTTCATATGCACTAATATAAACAATTTATGAGTATGTTCCATAGGCTAAAGTAAACAACGGTAAGCGCGAAAATATTATAGTGAAATAACATTGTTAATGTGAAATGTAGTTTGATAATCCTCATATAGCTCATGGACATGATTATTATCTTAAATTTGTGCGTACTATGGTTAAACTCAGTAAAGAATTTAGGTTATTTTTACTTTGGAATATATTTTCTCATGTGTAAATATCCTTGAATACCAGAAATTAGCACTCTACTATCAAATCGCTGTTTTTATACTGTTGATTTTTTCTTAAGAATAAATAAAATTCTCTTCGTAAGGTCGGTTGGTGACCCAAACATGACAGCAGTAATTAGTTTATTAACCCAGGCTGCAAAGAGTGTACCAGTAAGATATTATTATATAAAATTACTATCACAAGTGTCTTCGTGTAGCTTAGATTAACATTTTTTAACATAACTACAAATCTTGAATGGGTACGTATGTTTATAGGCACTGATTATGTTGTGCTGCTAAGGAAAGTAACACTGGTTACTATTTAAATGGATATTCAATGGATTTACTATTACTAAATAACTATATATGGATATGTTAGATACTTGATCGTATAATGTTGCAAATTAGTACACCATCCTTAAATATTCAAGTATATTCAAATAATTGGTAATAAATTAATAGACAATTAATTTACTTTTCAAAGAAGTGTTAAATTCTGTTATTTTCTATTTTTTATTTTATTAGCAACGTTATACACATTTGAAAAAACGCGCTCGTATCTTGAGCCAAGCAGTTTTCTTTGTGAGCGACCCAGACACTTTCCTCTAAACCGACATATGACGTACCAACATGCCGGTCAGTGTTTTAAGCGCACGAGTAGTACACCGAAATGCATGAGCAAAAGGAAGTGCTTGCCGTAATCACCTAGTTCTAACGTATTTTATAGTGTAATAAAAAATCAGTGAAAATGTCTATTGTCAGAGATAGTTAGTAAGCAATAACGGTTCGTTATTGAACCTTTGTTCATTTCAAAGTTTGTAAACACATTGCTCATAGAAAGATAAAAATGTTAGAGTTTTCCTGAGATGACGTCTTTAATCAACAATAATCGAAGATACACAATAGGCAACGCTAGCGATCGATTTAATATTTATTATTGTCAGAGATCCACATTCCTTTGCAATATACTTTTAGAAATACCTACTAGGGGACATAGAAATCTGTAGTTTCCATTCTGAACCCAGACCGAGGCTTAAGGGCGGCTCCGCTGAATCCAAATGTGATTCCAAATTGAAAAAGAAAAGTTTCTTCCAGAAAAATAATGTTTCGGGGTGACATAGTTAATATTCAGAAGGACACTACTGGTACAGGGTGCGGCACGTAAAACCGGCCCGTCGTAATATTCTGGTATATTGTGTTTTTGGTAACACTTAAATAATCTACCTTCCTACCAAGAGATGGCGTGTCGAGGTCGGGTCGACTTACGTCACCTGCAGCAGTCACGTGCAGCCAGTGAAACTTGTCGAAACCAGTTGAGAAAAAGGCCTCGTTATGTTAAGCCGGGTGAGTGTCAGTGTGTGATAATGCCGTATTCGATACCCGAGCGTGTTGCCATTGTTGAAGGGTTCATTCTCACTGGATCTTTGTGAAAACAAAGAATTTGTTTCGGGAGAAATTTCCAGGACATTCTGTGCCAGCAAAAAGCACCATTCAGGAATTGATTGAAAAATGGCGGCGTACAGGATCGGTTCAAAATGCTCCCAGGAACAGACGACCATCTGTCTGCACACCTGAATTAAAGATGCAGGTGGAGGAGATAATGACAAGAAGTCCTCGAAAGTCAACCAGGAGATTGAGTCAACAGGTTCATGCGAGTGAGAGAAGTTGCAGACGTTTTAAGGGGACTGAAGTTAAAACCGTATCGGATAAGTGTTGTGCAAGAACTGAAGGAGCCTGACCTGCAGAAGAGGGTGCATTTCTGTTCATGGCTGTTGAACAATGTTGCCAGTGGTTTCTTGGATCCACTAATGCTCATCATGAGTGACGAGGCGGTTCCACCTGTCTGGGTACGTAAATTCCCAAAACAACCGGTATTGGTCGACAGAAAATCCACACGCAATCCACCAGGTACCCTTGCATGATGAGAAGATTGGTGTTTGGTGTGCCATTTCCGCCACACGCGTTATTGGGCCCATATTCTTTGAGACGACAGTGAACAGTGACGTGTATATGGGAATCCTGGAGGAGTTTTATACACACTTGACCGAAGAGGAGCGTCAGTTATGTTACTTTCAGCAGGACGGTGCAACATGCCACACATCAGCTGCATCATTGTCCCTTGTGCATGAGATGTTTACACCAGAAAGGACAATCAGCAAAGGCTTGTGGCCTCCTCGGTCACCAGACTTGTCCACGTGTGACTTTTACTTATGGGGACTGTTAAAGGGAAGAGTATACGAAACAAATCCACACACAATTGAAGAACTCAAGACCAGGATCCAGGATGTCACCAATAGCATTACAACACAAGAACTGACAAGGGTATATATGAATCTCCTCAATCGTGCTCACGTGTGTGTTGAAGTGGGCGGAGGACACTTTCAGCACCTGCTGTGAAGGTGAGTAGTCATATTCAATACATTACATTTCATTTATGTGTTGTAGTTAATCATATTCAATACATTACATTTCATTTTATGTGTTCACTTTACGGGCCGGTTTTACGTGCCGCACTCTGTACTATTCTCTTTATTGTTATATTACAGACGTATTATTTTGGTCTCATCCGGAGGGACACTCTCAGAGCTCCGGAGGCAGTGCTTCCCCAAAAACATGTCTGGAAGAAACACTGGCAAAAACCGTAGAAGGCATGCTAATGCAAATACATGCTGAGATTGTTCACTCAAACACGTGCGATTAGGCGTCGTCTGGAATCGAAGTTATGCAGTTTTCTGTAAAGCAAATGTCTGTAGAAGCAGTGTTTTCGAAAATATAAACGAGTAAACAAAGTGAAAATAAACATTTTAGAAAGGACGGGAATATTTAAAAATTATTTTGTATTTTATTATGTCTGTATGATCAAAATATTTGAGTCTGAATTCAGTCACTAGCGGATCCAGGAGGGTTGTTTGGAGGTTGCCTCTTGGTAGTTTAAAATAGGTTTGATATACAAAGTTTTACATCAATTCAGAATAGAATAGTGCAAGATTTGATATATAGACCTTGAATAAAGTAGGCTTTTAAAAACGGTTGGATTGTTCCACGCCCTTGGATTCGCCAGTGAATACGATACTTCTCCTATTAATGAGGATAGACCTCCATTGTTCAGCAAACCCACAACCATGGTAGAAGGACTACAAGGTGGATACAATGCAGTGCTACATTCTTGTCGCTCTGGCGCATGACGTCATCTTGGTCGCAGACGTGGCCAACGAGAGGCAGATAAACTTTTAACAAGCGCTTGCTCGCTGGTATCTCACAAGCAAACTTCTCTTGTATTTGTAGTAATCTTCAACGAAGTGAAAATTTTAGTACAAACAGTAATTATATAAATATAATGTAATCAATGATTAAGCTAAGTGAATTCAAAGAAAGATATTTGCAATAGCAAAAGAAACAGCAATATCAGTTCATATCAAACAACTTTGAAGCTTGAACAAACTACTCATTACATTACATTATTGCTCATTACATTTTCTGCTTTTTCTTTTTTACTTTCTTTTCATTTTTAACATCTGAAATAATACACTCGAATATGTATAGGCCTGAATAGTCTATAACACAGTGTGAGGTTAACGCATTTCAATATTATATATTTATGTATGCTCAAGTATATTTTCGTAACACATTGATCGGTTCCGATTTACTATTATTATTATTTTGATTGAAAGAGAATTCTTTACTAACGACCCCATATAAATTTTGAGAATATCTCAGGGTCGAATTCATAGTTTTCGTAAACAGAGATGCACGTACGTATGTTTTCGTTATGCTTGGAAAGTTTATTATTATTATTATTATTATTATTATTATTATTATTATTATTATTATTATTATTTTAAAGAGGTTGCTCCCACGTAAGCTTCATCAGAATCTCAGGGGAGGTTAAAAACTTTATTGAGCACGGAAGCACATATTTAATATTTTTAACATCGTTTTTACTTTTGATTTCTAAAAAAATCATCTTATTTGAATCGCTGATGGTTTATTTATAGGATTTGTATTCGAACAAAAGGTTTGGTGAAGTTGACAGTTCTCTGAATATTAGTGTCAAAATTTACGCCACAACAAATCGTATTATTAAACATTTGTACGAAATAGAACGTTATATATACTATCATGTTCTAAAAATATATATAGAAATAAATATGTATATACAAAGCACCTCAAAGAAATCGCAACAACATGACTATTTCAAGCAAGGAACAAAGTACTAGGCGTAGGTGAAGACGATGTACGTGTGTTACAGCTAGACTAGAAAACAAGTAAACCATACACTTACATAATTTTCTTCATTTTCTTGATAAGTTTTCTCTTTTCTATCCCGTGAACTAAAGAAGACAAACGATAAATCCAAGTGAATATTATGTGGAATTTTGTGGAATATATATATATAAAACAAAGTTATGATTAAAATGAACAAAAATTTCAAAATCTGAGTGCAAAATGTCCCGACAATGTCGGCCTGACATGGTAGGTGGATAGTTTATTCTCTTGATCTAATATATTGTGATATATCTTTGTAACCGTTAATCGTTATTACGAACCTTCCTTTAGTTAGTTAGTTTGAAGTGCAACGTTCCGTTTCAGCACTGAGGCTACAGGGAATGCAGACCTCCAGAATGAAATGATATCTGAACTACTTTAAGGCGTTCAATACTCTCCATATTCTTAACTCGAGGGAGGTAATACCCCGTAGAACATCGTGCCTCCCTTCTCGATTTACATGCCTGCCTCTGTGGGGAAAATTTTGTCTCAATATCTTGTGTAGAAGGAAATGATGATAGAAATGATCACCTCTGTCGCTCCCCCTCCCTCATGATTTCGAATTCGGGTCTTACCTCGAAGTTCGTCTTTTCAAATATTAATATTGGATTTTTGTATGCATAATCAACACATCCCTATATACTACTACTACATACTATTAATACTAAAAAGAAACTACAAAATGAAATCGTGTTTATAGAATTTTATTTAACATTGCATTTATTTATTATTTTTATGTAAAACTTGCCATATTTTAGGTTTATTTTGTCCTGTCACATGCAAGCTAAAATCCATTTCTGGAGAGATTCCCCCTCTTCCTGATGATATCTAAAGTATTTTATATTAGTTCCTTTAGGTTTTTTGTAGTAATTACTACAGTCGTACATTGCATAGTTAGGCATTCTCGATATTGTCACTTCCAGCCGCGCCTTTTTCCCGTTGTTCCTTGCAACCCAGATGACGTCACAGCCACGGCAGCGCTCCAGGCGACACGCGCATGCAACCATCTTGTAGTCTTTCCACCATGCCCGCGACTATATGTGTAATAAACTATTTGACTTGCAAAGTTCTATTTTTTAAAAAAAAATCTCATTGAATATTATATTTGTTAACTATTCAGACATATTATAGAGTTGGATAATATGATTGAAGTGGACAGTAAACTCTCCCATGTCTTTTTAGAGAAAACTTTACCACCTACAAACGAAATATAGTTTTGTTAAACAGCAGCAAAATAACATTCACTCAGATATAGAATAGCAGTGAAATAGAAACTGGAAATTATATTGCAAGTTTAGAATAGGCCGTCATGTAAATTCTAGTTTTACGGTTGACTATTCTATTGTCTTGTCTTGGATATGAATTTTCATCGGCGGAGTATTAGTGCACAATGTAAAGAAAATGTATTTTATGTTTACGGAAATAGAGTTCTAGTGCGAAACCATTACAAGTGCGAATTCGTATATTCTGAGTACTTACAATAGTTTTTAAGCAGAAGACGTT
The DNA here is from genome assembly GCF_964235325.1 of Thermobia domestica. Classification (NCBI taxonomy): domain Eukaryota; kingdom Metazoa; phylum Arthropoda; class Insecta; order Zygentoma; family Lepismatidae; genus Thermobia; species Thermobia domestica. The sequence goes on from NC_137456.1 coordinate 177,441,681, forward strand.
GAAACATTCGAAAATGACATTAAGATAGTAATAATGAAATATATAAGCATGACACATCTCCTTACTGCTTGTAGTGATCACAATACTATAGTTTTTGTTTCTTTTCGTAGTAACAATCGTTTTTGCGTATACTCACCGTTGTTTCTAGCTTGCTCCCTACGGACGTACGCCTGTGCGTTTCACCAGCTTTACCCTGCCCTGACATGGAATAAATTTGTACCTACCACATGTTGGTGCGTGTTTTTGCATAAATAATCGTTGGTATACTCAATGTCGGTTCTCGCCTGCTCGCTACGCACGCGCTACCACACGGGTCTGTCAGCTTCACCGTTTTTGGCCCGAAGTAGATTCAACTTTTACATATTGGCGTGTCATCAAATTATCAGGCCGTAGGCAATTATTTGAGTATACTGCACAAACATTCGAATATAAAACCTCTTGGAGAGTCATTTTAAAGAAAAAAAGCTCAGTATGATGCCCGTTTTTGGTATCAATAATGGCATACCGGTTTGCATGTATATTCTCAATCTGTAGGCAATCATTTGGACACACTGCACAAAATTTGAATGTAAAATGTCTTATAGAATTGTTTCAAGGAAGAAAAGCACAGGGTAATGTGCGCTTTAGGTGAGTAATATTTATTTATGGTATCTCACAAGTAAACCTTACGTTTGGGTGAATCGAGTTGCTGACTGAGACACATATTAGAAAGTAGTACTAATTGTGGTCAGTATTTCAGTGAAGTTAAAGGTGCGAAGCTCCAGGGGTTTAGGAGATATAGCTACCAGAACATCACATGGAAGTACAGAATAGTCTTCATACAGTTGGAGGTAAAAGCTCTGTAAGACCTCTTGTAACGACAAAAGGTGAATAAACAATATATGGGTACATATTAGGACTAGGTGGAAGTCATATAGTAAGGGTATCCTTGACGGCGGCCATCTTGAAATCCGCCATTTTGAATTAAGGTTAAGTTTTTAAAATAGGAATAGGGTCATGTGATACATGATTTAAGGCGCAAATTTAATCAGAAGAACAATGGTGACGTTAATTTCGATTTACGCGCAATTGGTAAAGAGTTACAGGGAAATTAAATATTGTTGCAGCATATGTATTAGTCCTTTACCCCACCTTGTACATTTTGTGTTAATGATAATAATTAAATAAAAAGCAGGTGGATAAATATTAGGTCTATGGTAATAGTTGCCTTGATGGCGGCCATCTTCAAATCCGCCATTTTGAATCAGACAAAAGTTTTAAACAAAACGCATAACATTGACACCTTATTAATAGCAAATTTTACCATAAATCCAACGGTATAACAATTTTTGCTTTATCATTAACCAGCATTTGTTATCGCACAAACAAGTTGCTAATTTAAGGAAAAATGACCAAAGTGGAATTGAGTCATAATTGAACTTAGGTCTTTCTTCCAGAAAAATCCTCAATTAGTACAATCAATATGTAGTTCAGAGAAGAGTGCATGACTTGCACAAATGCTTTGCTCACAGTGAGCACACCTAACAAAGGCAATCGAGTTACACTTGACATATTTGTCGTTAACATTTCTGTCAAAGCAGTAGTCGTAAGGAGCGATTCATTTAATTTTGTGCTGGTTAATGATAAAGCAAAAATGGTTATACCGTTGGAGTTATGGTAAAAATTGCTATTAATAAGGTGTCACTGTTATGCGTTTTGTTTAAAACTTTTGTCTGATTCAAAATGGCGGATTTGAACATGGCCGCCATCAAGGCAACTCTTACCATAGACCTAATATTTATCCACCTGCTTTTTATTTAATTATTATCATTAACACAAAATGTACAAGGTGGGGTAAAGGACTAATACATATGCTGCAACAATATTTAATTTCCCTATAACTCTTTACCAATTGCGCGTAAATCGAAATTAACGTCACCATTGTTCTTCTGATTAAATTTGCGCCTTAAATCATGTATCACATGACCCTATTCCTATTTTAAAAACTTAACCTTAATTCAAAATGGCGGATTTCAAGATGGCCGCCGTCAAGGATACCCTTACTATATGACTTCCACCTAGTCCTAATATGTACCCATATATTGTTTATTCACCTTTTGTCGTTACAAGAGGTCTTACAGAGCTTTTACCTCCAACTGTATGAAGACTATTCTGTACTTCCATGTGATGTTCTGGTAGCTGTATCTCCTAAACCCCTGGAGCTTCGCACCTATAACTTCACTGAAATACTGACCACATTTAGTACTACTTTCTCATATGTGTCTCAGTCAGCAACTCGATTCACCCAAACGTAAGGTTTACTTGTCAGTCTCCACTCATGTTATCAATCTGTACGCAATTATTTTGCAATACATCAGGAAAATAACTGTGTAGATTGTCTTCGGGAATCATTCAAAGTAAGAAAAGTGATTTTTTAAACATTTGGAAACCTACTCTTTGTAATAAGTGAGAACTGTTAGTATGTTATTATTCTCTCAAAGCATACATTCTTATGTTGAATTTCTTGAAAGATATAGGTTGATGCAATTCGCACTCATAAATATTCTGATCCCGTAGAGATACTAGAGTATGTAGTTTGCACATAAAACCACAATCGCATGGGTTTCACTGGAGACACTGTTGTTATAATTTAAGCATGGATTAGCACATATATACGTGGGACAAACACGGCTCGAATCAGCACGCATTGACCTGATTCAGCACGACTCACCCTGGGCGTTTTAGCACTGATAAAAGCGACAACATCGAACAGCACAGGTGGTAGACCTCTCTGAACTAAACGATGTTCGGGGAATGAACTGGCCTGCTAGTACTTCCGATTTGAATCCTATCAAACACATGTGGAATGCTATAGAGAAAAGTCTTCCAGCACCCTCAGATGCACCAAGGACTATTCACCAGTTGTCAACAGTGCTGGTGAAGGAATGGAAATCCATACCACAACAACTCATTACTATTCTTTTGGTGAGAGCGTTGCAGAGCATGCATCACTATCTGTACTGATCACACACTCTTCTAAGGACCATTTCACTTCTTTTCTAATATAGGGGGCCATCACGAATCGCACTTAGCTCAGTGTAAATTATTACTTCTGTATAGAGGTGCTATTTATTCTTGTAATCGTGTGCAGTACCATACTGCAGCTACTTTCTATGTATGGTTGAAGTTTTACCCATCTATATCACTTGGGAGTGTTACTGCAATCGAAAGTTACTTTCGGTGTTAACTTTGCACACGAGTGTTTAAGATTACGGATACGTCAGTTGCATCTTTAATTCTCAAGTCTTTTGAACGTGTAATACAATGATAAACCAGTTGGGCATGCTCCAAGAGCATTGCCAGAATGAACTTAAAAAGAATTAATTTTTCCTATTAAGTTATACAGGCTGTATATTAATTGTTCTATAGGGTTTGTCCGGGAACTAATAGGACTGATTTTATTCTGCCATGACTGTACTTCGGAGCGTGCGCGCACCGACTGAATCCGGTAGAGGGCGTTCCTAGCTAACGAACGAGCGGCTGGTCAGTTGTCTCCGAGCACACGGAGAGTCAGGACAGGCTTTTTCGCGCGACGTGTTTCTGTGAGTGGTGCAAGCCGAAAATGCAGCGTTCGTTAGAGCAGAGGTACGCGATTAAATTCTGTGTTAAACTCGGTAAATCTGCGACAGAGACGTTTGATATGATCAAGCAGGCTTACCCAGATGATGCTTTAGCAAGAAGTGGCGTGTTTCGGTGGCACAAGGCCTTTCCGGAGGGCCGGGAAGAGGTCGCCGATGAAGACTGTGCTGGAAGACCCTCGACTTCGACAAACACCGACAATGTGACTCGTGTGAGCGAAGTTTTGAACTCAGACCGTCGACTAAGTATTCGTTTAATTGCCCAGATGTTAAATTTACCAAAAACTGTGGTTCATGAAATTGTGACGGAGCATTTGAACATGCGCAAGGTGTGCGTGAAGATTGTCCCAAAAGTGCTCACTGACGACCAGAAATTGCGGCGAGTGGAATTGTGCCAAGAAAATTTGAACATGTGTGAAAGTGACCCCCAATTTTTGAATAACGTAATCACAGGTGACGAATCATGGGTCTTTGAGTTTGATCCCGAGATAAAGAGGCAATCTTCCGAGTGGCACACACCGGCGTCTTCTCGCCCAAAAAAGGGAAGAATGAGCAAATCCAAAGTGAAAACGATGCTCATTGTCTTTTTTGACATCAAAGGCATTGTCCACCATAAATTTGTTCCTCCTGGACAAACCGTCAACGCCAAGTTTTACGTGGAAGTGCTCAAGAGACTCAAACGAAGGGTCAATCGGGTCCGACCAGACATCGGAGCCGACTGGAAGCTGCACCACGACAACGCCCCGGCTCACACCGCCTTTCTTGTGAACAGCTACCTGACCAAGGCCGGCATCCCAACGCTTTCGCAGCCGCTCTACAGCCCAGATGTGGCCCCCCGGACTTCTTTTTGTTTCCTCGCCTGAAACGCCCGATGAAAGGCAAGCATTTTGAGACGACAGAGAGGATCCAAGCAGCTTGCACCGCGGCTCTCAAGGCTATTCCGGCGAATGACTTCCGTGACGCCTTCAATGCTTGGAAATCGCGCTGGCAGCGCTGCATCGACGCAGAAGGAGCTTATTTTGAAAGATTTTAAAGAATTGTAACGATTGGCTCAATTAATTTTTTAAAATCGACTCAGTCTTATTACTTTCTGGACAAACCCTGTATGTACTTTAATAATAATAATTATAATAATATACTCATTAAGCAATTCTTGTAATATATCTATCCATTTATAATTTCCTTGAGTACTCTAAATTTTCCACATGTTTTGTTGAAAGGTTTTGTTAAAACGTTCTACCATATGTTGTTTCATAAAGGCACATGTTCATTCGAAAAATTGAAAAATTCGCAAAATATAATGTCTATGACTTACGTTCCCAAGATATGGCTCCTTAAATCTCCCGAAATCGGAACTATTTTTCTGGCCAATATCTCGTGAACGATAATTCATAGATATACGATATTGGTATTGATGAATATCTAAGAGGATTGTAACCATTTTGATATTAACACTAACCGGGTGGCAACTTGCCAAACCAGTAGCCAGTGTAGCAATTTCCATCCTCTTCAGTCCGGAAGAGATGCAGAACCAGTGAAAAGGCAGTAAAGCCCTCCCGAAATAAATCAGATGGAACATATAGGAGCTAGAAATCCACTAGATTTCGGAGTGACAGTATGTGAAAATATTTCATAATCCAGAACGAAATTTACCGCGAAGCGAGTTGATAAATCTTATGCTTTAAAAAAATGCCCTTGCAAATTTTCTGATTTTACATTAATATTACAAACCATTTAACATTTCAAAATCTATGCAAAACAATTCAATATATTAAATAGTGACTCTAACTAGAAAGTTATACAGCGTGACCCAAAAATCTCAATGATACATGGGCAGCATATTTTAACAGCATCAACTCTTAATGTAGCAACCGTTACACCTGTTGGACCGTGGCCGCCGATTACTATTTGGTACTAAAATATTCACCATCCTCTTAGGTATTGATCAACACCAATATTTTCTTTCTATAACTTATGGTTCCGGAAATATGGCGCCTTATATATATCCCGAAATCGGAACTTTTTTGGCAAATATCTCGGAAACGGTAGGAGTAACGCGAAAAAATCCATCACTTCCTCAGATAGTTTTTGATGCTCTATCGAATTGAGAGCTCAAAACTAAAAAAATCGCAGATAACAGACACATACACACATAAACATAGAGAATTCAGTATCGAACTTTTTAAGTTCGTTATACAGGGTGTTCGGAAAATGCATTGCCACATTCGGAACATCACTCCCGATGTTCTGCACAACGTCTTCAAGAACATGCAGAAACGTGTGTAACCGTTTCCTCAAGTGCAAGGGGATCACTTACAACATCTCTTATAACTTCCCTGACATTAAAGTTTAGCTTCGAGTTCATTTCAGTTGTTTAAAGTGGTTTATGGAAAATAAAATACGGCAAGTTATGCACTGCATAGTTACTTTCCGAACACCCGTTATATTGTTGAATAAAAGTGATGTCAATGCCAATAATAATAATAGTAATAACAGAGAGTCATTTGCTTAGTGCGAAATTCACTACAAATCTATGAAATAATTATAATGTTTGTTTATGGTAATGACCTTTTAATACCTAATGCTAAAGTAAGCCTGATTATTACTAAACATTAATTATGTACTAAGCCAGGAAGTGAAGACAATCGCCAGAGGAAATATACGTTTTGACTCAACTTTTGGGAATATGATTGGGGTACATCAAGTGACGGAGGAATGTCAAAATGTTACTGATATTCCCGGCCTTTCAAAGGAACAGGATGTGATAAACTAAAATCAAGAAGGAATACAGAAATAAAGAGGACATGAAATGCAAGTTGCAATCATTGCAGAGAGTTCTGACCACATCATTAAGGTGATTGATAACCTCAGAGAACACATCTTGCACAGTCGATTGGCCTGCTGTATAAGAGAATATAGAAGAAATCCAGAGATATGATGTCTAATTCTTCCTTTCGGGATAGTGATAGTGTGTTGCTCTGTGCACCTCGTTTTCCGAGACCATCCTATGAATATACAGCGACTGTTTCGCCTACATGTGACCAAATTGTACTTACGAAATACTTACGACAATCCATTAGATCAGGAGGGGCAGTATTCGATATGTCTTCCATGGTTCCGACAGAAGGTACAGCAATGTAGTTACCATTACAGAGGGCTTCGTTGGAGAATTACGAGAAAGATCTTGTTCCATTTCGTTTTGACTGTTCTGCGGAGACCACACAGAGTTGTTACGCATCGCTTGTACAAAGCCCTTTTAAGCAATCCAAATCGACGTGTCCATTGGACTTATGTCTGGAGATTTTACAGTCATCTCGCTGAAAGATGTGGTCTCCAAGAATGGTCTCCACTTATGCTATTGAAAGAGGTTAGATGAAACAAAAAGTATCGGAATTATATCAGGTGTATAATGGATATTTGCGAGTTTGAAGTAGTTTATTTCAACAGCAATTAATCATGCATCTTTTGGTAGACTGTAAATTTATAAGATTGACTTTTCATAAATTAAATTAAACCTAATGCATAATGTGGGTTAAATTCCAAAGTTGGGCATCCGTTTTAAGCAAAATTTTTAAAATTTACAGGAAAGATATGGATAATTTGATCGTTTGTGTGCTTGATAATATATAAGAGTCTCGAAAAATCTGTTTATTTGTTATATATATGCAGCTATAAACATGGGACTATACGGCGTGCAGGAGGGAACTACTTGGCGCAAGGTAACCAAACAGTTGCATTGAGGGAAAGAAACGACCATTTATATTATCAACATGGCGAATGTACAAGGGCAATGAACTAACAGTTTTAACATTTGTGAAGCAATACGTTGGTAACGAGCAAAATCTTTTAAAAGTTTGTGAAGAGCACGGATTAATGAACCTAATAACAAATTACACAAAGTGTGCAGAGGAGATAACAGCGAAAAAACGTGGCGAAAGCGGACGCCCAACTTTGGAATAAATGCCCATAATGTAATATCTCCATGCTCACCTTTCATAAGCTGTTCATATAAGTATGTTGTAGTCTGAAAGTTTAAAATTTTAGGTTGAAAAATAATTCAATATGGTTTGTAATATGCTATGAGATGAGGTGCATAACATTTTGTACATTTGGCAATCATTCTTTTTTTAAAAAAATTAAAAGTTTAGAAGTTTTACTGATTTGTTTTTCTGCTATAATCCTGCTGTGAAAGATAATATTTTGCGAAATAAATACTGTTTCTAATATTTATTTTATTCCTTGGAATTATTTTTGTGTACATTTGACTGACACTTTCATTAGAATTACTGTTGGGTTTGAAGTTTCAGATAAAGTTGCTATAGCCACGTCATCTTCATCACAGATGCAACCATATGCAACCGCACTCAAAGACTACGCCGACTTGTAGACTCAGAGTTAAATTGTAGGTTCAGGATGCTGCTATCAATGCTCTTCAGATCTCCTGGTTTTATTCCCCTTATGTCTGTGGTGTAGTGTACTAATTTATTTTGACACTTGAACTCAGAGATGAAATACTTCCACAGAAAACTGAGTATAAACCTTTTTAACATTTAAATGAGAAGCTTCAATATCCCACAGTAATTAAACAGAGGATATGCAACAATAGACATTTATCAATAGACCCATTGATAAATGTCATTACCGATGAGTAATCGAACTATAGGCCACAGACATGATTCGTGTCATAGCACGGATACCGTATTCGTCATGGAGTATCGGCTTAATGCTCGAACTCTAGCTCAGAGAATCTCCATGACAATCCAACTTTAACTTCATCCTGAAGGACAATACTTTACAGGGACAATACTATACAGCATACTCCTTTAAATGCCTATGACATGTTCAAATACCATTACGTCGTTACTTTAAACACCAGAGTTGTCCTGATTGACTGTAGTTAACAATCTAATGGATTTTGTATCCAACATATTTCCTACCCAGAGTATAATGGTGTAATTTACCAAGAAGGGTAAATTCTATCAGCTGGGAATCCATAACTAGTTACTCTGACATTATTGTCATCCTACAATACATTCCGAACTTCCAAATCTTACAAAACCAGATGAAAGACGATTTAATTCCTTTTGCAGTAAAGTATCTATATTTTATACTCAATACTGAGCACAAGATCATAGGTAGAATATACACTCAGCATATTTCTAGCCATAAACTTTTGACATGCAGTCATAGTTCATAAAATATTTTTCTATATCTTGGATTGTAACTCCTAACTAACAACTTTTTCTTCTTTTTCTATACTTACGAAATTATAAAATTTATAAATGGTGCCACAATTTCTGGAAGAAATAGTGATTTGAGTATTACGAGAATTACATTGTACATGGTGAATTACAACATTAACTGGATTTATATTCAGTAGTAATTAAAGCACGGAAGTTCAATAGTAGTTACGCTTCAAAATTAATTTTCTGGGAAAACATACATTTATGGCTTTTCTTAACATAAAACATCTTTGGCGGTAAAATAAACAAGTCACGACTCTTTTTCCCTTACGGAAGCACCTACTTCTGGAGATGGAAAATCACCATTTCACTTCATCACTAAAATATAACAGCGACGACCGAATGGCAAACTAAAATCCGTTACATAGTTTTGTGGCTAAACTAGGGCTTTATTCCGTATTGGTCTGCATCAACAAAACTTCAAATTTGCTTTTTATTTTGCTGTAATCGTCATACTGGCTATAATTGACTGTTGCATCTTTTGTTCAGTAGCCATATTGCGAAATGGTCTGCGTCAACGCATCGCAAAATCTACATTTTAATTTTAAATAATCAGCATAGCACTTACAATTACTTGTTCCAGCTTTTGTGTTTCGTTGCAGTCCGAAACATTTTGCGAAGGTTGGTACTAAATTACCCTCGGTTTTGTAACTGTTATGTAACATTATAGTTAATGTATTCCGAATAGTCATGTGATTCATTCGATGTTTGAGACCGACGTTGGGTTCTGCAAAATTTCCCTTTAGTTTGTACTCCATGTTCCGTATGACTTTGAGAAGCTGTCAAGGGAATTATGGTGAAGTGGTGAAGAAAACGGAGTTGCAGACTCAGAATATTTCACATCTCTTTTATTTTATCAGGCAGAAATTCTTGTTCCGTATCACCTCAGTATGTACAGGAGCGGTTCAAGGGGGGTTGATCGGAGCGATTGCCCCCCCAAAAGAGGAAACTTTCTTATTTTATATATAAATAAAACCCATCCTAGAGTTTGGAGCTCTTAAAAGAAGCTCTAACTAGTAGTATTACAACCCATCGTCCCCCGTCCTAGAAATCCGTCCTGGATCCGTCCCTGCTATGCAGTAGCATGTTAGTTCGGGGATTTATTGGGATTTGATGTAATCAGGTACTTGTCTCATTAAGAGCGAGTCATAGATTAGTCATAATAGTTCTTGCATACGTTTGTCTTTCACGTTTAGGAGAATTGAAATACAGAAGGTTGTTCGCTATATATCCGACTATTTTCGATTCGGTTGTAATGATCCACTTTCCATGATGACATTACAAACTCCTAGATGCCAGTATGATTATTCAACATGTTTTTATTTGTTTACAATAATCATGACTAAATTATGTTTTTAATTTTATTCTGAAGTTTCAACGTAATGTACGGTATTCAAAGCTACAATCATTCCAAGTATTGGCGAAAAGTGTACAATTCTGCACCATAAAATTCTAACATACAAAAAAGAAGAAAGTAACTAAGACCTAAAATAAAATGTTATTTTATATACCTTGCCTAAAACATAGATGTTATAAATTATTCTTTTGTTGAATAATAAACAAACTAAAAAAGAAGAGATATTAATATAAATATGAATTTGAAGTACTGGCTGTTTTAAATAATAAATCATGGAACTGGAAAATTTTGGATGATTTATGTAAATATATTTTGATTGAAAGTTTAACGTAGAATTGCATCTAATTATAATTATATCTAAAGTTTATTTACATTATTATTCAAGCAAGGTGGAAAATGAAGTTAGTACTAGTACGTGAACCCACTCCGGGTTCTCATTGACAAATTCCGATGTTTTCCGATATGAACTGAATCCTATTTTAACTTCGTCAAAATTTCAAGTGAATGATGACCCGTTATCTGATCACAAGTTAGCAAATGTCACTCAAATATTATAATCATATAACTTTCCACTGAAGACATAAGGCGTACCCATATTAATGAGGATAATGGTTAGCAGAGGGACCTACTCCCGCTCCGTAAATTCTGGTTCGCTGTTGGCGCGCTGACGTCACCGCGCTGATGGCTGTGGGAAGATTTTTTTCTGCTACTACGTGAAACACCATAAGTTGCCGCAATCAGCGACCTTTCCGAGAGAATCATTGTACCAATCAAAATAGGGACACAGTAATTTCGCGATGGAGACGAAGGCAGGCTTTTTTTAAAAGAAAAAAAATATATATTCGATTATAATATAGTTTCTTCAAAGATGGGTCTTCTTATACATATCGTTTGATTTATATTACATTTTCCCAGTTCTGATTTTGTCCAGTTCTGAAGAGTAGCACGCGATGGAAAAGGGAATTTTAATGTCCCTAAATAGGAATATGCTTTAGGAGAGAGAACTCTTAACGTCAAAGCTGTTGCTATATCTTCTGCACCCTACGTCACCTGCTTGTTCCCACGAAGAAGGCACTTTATCTGTCCTTTTGTAAAACAAGGAAACATAATTTTGTGGGGGGCCGCGGTGGCTCAGTGGTAGAGCGTTCACCTCTGGTGCATGGGGTCCTGGGTTCAAACCCTGCTCCCGCCAAGTGAACTTTGTGGTGGACAAACACCGTGTGCGTGGGTTTTCTCGGTGTTCTCCCGTTTCCTCCCACTTTCTTCATTCCACCATTTCATTCATTACTCATCATCACCGTCTCCTTTAGCCTAGCCGGCATAACCGTGGGACGTAAAACTCAAAAATTTCATTTCATTTCAAACAGAATTTTGTGGATTTCTTCTGTTACAAGTTTTCCTGTATTACGAGGAGAAATTTTCAGTTTTCTTTTCCGAATCTTAAATCGTGCATCCCTAGCATCTTTTAATGCTGATTTGCATCTTAGTAACATTTTCTGCTGTGATGCAACCTTTTTTTTAATAGTTCTTCAATTTTCTTTCGAAGTTCGTTGATTTCTACTTCCTTGTCACGCACTTCTGGGACATCTTTACTGTCTATAGTATTACTACCTTTATCCGGTTCTTTTAATTGGCGATGCGTTCTGAAGTTTAGAGACAGCACATTTTTTCACTTCCCGAGAGAGGTATCTTTGCGAGCGAGAATCCTCTTCAGCACTTGATGAAGGTATTTGGTCCCCATGCCAATTCGGTATGTTACAAGATGGGATAGCTTCCGGACGTAACTTCTTTCTGGGCAGTGTTGGGCAAAATCAATTGAAATCAATTGCAATTGATCAATCAATTGAAAGTAATTGCTCTGAAAATCAATTGCAATTGATTTCAATTCCAATTGATTTCAATTTGTAATTGACAATTAATTTCAGTTGCAATTGAATTAAATCATAATATTTACAATTAATTTTTTGTCAATTGATAATTGTTAATTGGTCACCAGGCAATTGAAACTTTTAATTGTTAATTGTCAATCGCAGAGTGCAATTGAAACATTTGGAAAAAGGCAAGATGGCGTAGAATGTTCTACACAATGGAGCGTCATGCTCTTCAATTATTTCAATTTAATTTTTAACAACAATTCAATTTTGGACATAATTTAGTGTATTACAATTTTTATAGTGTTTTATATGTTTTTTGTATGTTCTACGCTTCTGCCTTCCTTTTTAATTCACAAACTAGTGTGGAAACAAAACTATTTAAAACAGGCCAATTCGTCCATTTTGGAACGGGCCATCTTCCACAATTATAATAACAACAAAAAGATTTAAAACAATTCTAGTGAAGCAGTCAACTTGGCCTTAGTGCTGTGACTTTTAATTATAAAATCTCCCGCGAGGGAGATGAATAGAATAGAATAGAAATAGAATTGAAACATTTGATTGTTAACTGCAATTGACAATTGAAACTTGTAATTGTTAATTGTAATTGTTAATTGCAATTGAAATCAGCAATTAAAACTGAAGATAAGGATATGTGTATATTGTGTTGTCCACTTGTTACTGTTCTACATATTTTAAAAAAGGTACTTGTAAGAAATGCTGGATAACTACCATCCCTTCGCCCCCCTGGGAAGAAACCCGTGAAACTAAGCATTTTTTAAATATATTATGTTTATGATTCTATCCCCCTGGAAAGAACTCTATATGGCCGTCATGCATACAATAGGGATGGGCAAGAGCGAGTTTTCTTTAAAGCTCGACTCGACTCGAAGCAGACATCTTTGGACTCGACTCGAGAACTCGGCTCGAAAAATTTTCCCCCACTTGACTCAATTCGGATCGAGTTTCCAGTCGAGTCGAGGCAAAAAGAGCCAATTCGAGCTAAATCCTTTGTGTAGTTCCAAGTACTACTCTCTTCAAGTATCCTACATAGACAATATAATTATCCATGATACTACTACTACTACTATAACTAATTATTATAACACCGTGTATAAACATGGAATATAGCCGGTTTGTATCTGAATACTAAAAATTAGTTGACTGTCGAGCTCGGTCGTCAAGAAATCTTCAGGAGGCAAGGACATCGGTCACGAGCTTCTAGGTTTGAGTTGGGGAGGAGCAAGTATTCGGGCTCGAGCCAAAAATTGTTAAAAGTTCTAGGACTCCAGCCAAACATGTTCAAAACAGTTCGACCCGGGTTTAGGGTTGTTAACGACTCAAGCGGCTCTCTCACAGCTCATTAACTTATCGAGCCGAACAGAGAAGTGAGCCGAGCCAACAGCTCACCCAACCGAGCGGGTGGTTCACACGAGCTGAACCGAACCGAACTGATTGCTTACCCCAACCGAGCCGGTTCGAGCCATCGCATCGGCTGAGTTGAGCTGACTCGAACCCAGCCTATGGACTCGTTTCAACAGAGTTGGTTCGAGCCATTGGCTCCAATCGAGCCGAGTCGATGACTCGTCCCTACCGAACCGGCTCAAGCCATCGCCTCAATTGAACCCAGTCGATGGATCATCCCAACCAAGCCAGCTCAAGCTGTTCGCTCAGTTGAGCCGAGCCGAGCCGGTTGACATCACTATCCCGGTTGGGCTTCTACTTTGGCTAAAAAGAAATTAGACCGTGCCGTTCTCAGCCTTGATGGTAAGAACTACAGCATATACTTATATTGGTGCTCACGGTGTCATTAACTTGTTCCGACACCAACGAAAAAAATGAAATGAAATGAAATCTTTAAGTTTTACGTCCCACGGTTATGCCGGTTAGGCTAAAGGAGACGGTGATGATGAGAGATGAGTGAAATGGTGGAATGAAGAAAGTGGGAGGAAACAAGAGAACCCCGAGAAAACCCACGAGCACGGTGTTTGTCCACCACAAAGTTCACTTGGCGGGGGCTGGGATCGAACCCGGGACCCCAAGCACTAGAGGTGAACGCTCTACCACTGAGCCACCGCGCCCCCCAAAGTACCTCGAAATACGTTGGTGTCGGGGGGGGCGCGGTGGCTCAATGGTAGAGCGTTCACCTCTGGTGCTTGGGGTCTCGGATTCGATCCCAGCCGCCAAGTGGTGGACAAACACCGTGCTTGTGGGTTTCTCAGGGTTTTCCCGTTTCCTCCCACTTTCTTCATTCCACCATTTCACTCATCTCTCATCATCACCGTCTTCTTTAGCCTAAACGCCATAATCAAAAACTCGAAGATTTCATTTCATTTTTCGAGGTACTCTGTTTTGCATCTTTTGTGTCGCTTTGTGAGCCTATTTCCACATTTTGTGCGTCACCAGAAGTGGGTCAAAATGGGCCTACCAATATGGAGGAACAAGTTATTGCTGTTCCGCCACCAATGAATTTCGAGGTCGTTGCCTTCACATCGTTTTGTGCCATTTTGTGTGGGAAGTGGGTTAAATGAGTCCCCAAGGTGGAACGAAAACGAATCACTGTTCCGTCACCAACGAATTTCGAGGTTGCTTCTTTCGCATCGTTTAGTGCCAGTTTCTTGCCGTTTTGAACGTGTATTTTCACGTTTTGTGCGTCACCGGAAGTGGGTCAAAATGGGCTTCCAAGATGGGACGAAAATGACCAAGAGTTCCGCTACTATCGAATTTCGAGGTCATTAATTTCACATCGCGTACCCTTTTGTGCGCCTATTTCGACGTTCTGTGCGTCACTGGAAGAGGGTCAAAATGGGCCTCGAAGGTGGGACGAAAATGACCCACTGCTTCGCCACTATCGAATTTCGAGCTCCTTCCTTTCGCATTGACTAGTGAATTTTCGTGCCGTTTCGTGTCCCTATTTCCACGTTTTGTGCGTCACCGGAAGTGGGTCAAAATGGGCTTCCAAGATGGGACGAAAATAGCCAAGAATTCCGCCACTATCGAATTTCGAGGTCGTTAATTTCACATCGCGTACCCTTTTGTGCGCCTATTTCGACGTTTTGTGCGTCACTGGAAGAGGGTCAAAATGGGCCTCGAAGGTGGGACGAAAATGACCCACTGCTTTTCCACTATCGAATTTCGAGGTCCTTCCTTTCGCATTGACTAGTGAATTTTCACGCCGTTTCGTGTCTCTATTTCCACGTTTTGTGCGTCACCGGAAATGGGTCAAAATGGGCCTCCAAAGTGTAACGAAAATGACCCACTGTTCCGCCACTATCGAATTTCTAGGTCGTTTTTTTTCGCATCGTTTATTGACTATTTTTTAAAAAGTTTTCTGTGCATACTTCCTCGTCTTCCTCGATTTAGCTCGAATTGGCTCTTTTTGGCTCGACTCGACTGGAAACTCGATCCGAATTGAGTCGAGTGGGGGGAAATTTTTCGAGCCGAGTACAAAGATGTCTGCTTCGAGTCGAGTCGAGTTTTAAAGAAACCTCGCTCGAACTCGCTCGAAGCAGTGAGTCACCGGAAGTGAGTTAAACGGGCCTTCAAAGTGGGAGTTAAATGACTCACTGCTCCACCACTACCAAATTTTGAGGTCCTTCTTTTGCATTGACTAATGCCTGTTTTGTGTCGTTTTGTGCCCCATTTCCACCTTTTGTGCGTCACCAGAAGTGTGTCAAGATTAGCCTCCAAGATGTGATGAAAATGGCCTACTGTTCCGACATTATAGAATTTCTAGATCGTTTCTTTCGCATCACTTAGTACCTTTAAAAAAAAAAAAAAGTTTTCTGCATCTATTTCTCGTCTTGTCCCGAGGTGAGTTAAACGGACCTTTAAAGTGGGAGTTAAATGGCTCACTGTTCCGCAACTATCGAATTTCGGGGTCGTTTCTTTCGCATCGTATAGTGCCTGTTTTATACCGTTTTGTGCTCTTATTTCCACTTTAGTGCGGCAACAAACATGGGTCAAAATGGCCTACAAGTATAGCGGAATAACTTAATGCTGTTCCGTCACCATCGAATGTCGATGTCGTTTCCTTCACATTTTTTATGCATGATTTGTGTCGCTTTGTGCAGCAGTGGAAGTGGGTCAAAATGGTCCTTGAATGTGGGATTAATGTATTTTTCTGTCATATTTGTAGGTCCTCTTTGACCCACTTTCTGTGGCGCACAAAACGTGAAAATATGCGCAGAAACGGTACAAAACATGCACTAAACAATGCGAAAAAAGCGACCTCGAAATTCGATACTGGTGGAAGAGTGGGTCATTTTTCTTCCCACATTGAATGCCCATTTTGACCCACTACCATTGATTCACAAAACGTGGAAATGGGCTTAGAAAACACGACAAGACGATGTGAAGGAAACGACCTCGAAATCGTTCCTGAGGAAACAGCATTAACTTGTTCCGCCATATTTATAGGATAACATTGACCCATTTCCGGTGACCGCTAACGCTCTCGCTTCCGGTGTGAGCGGTCCCGGGTTCGATTCCCGGTGGGGGCACTCGGTCGAAAAAGTGTAAAACGCTTTTTCAGGCCAGCCACTCTGAATGAGGTTTTCCTGGGTTTTCCTCATTCACAATAGGCAAATGCCGGGGTGGTACCTAACTTAGAGGTCCCAGGTCGCTTCCTTCCTTCCCCAATCCTTTCTTCCTTCCCTTTCCCTGGATTGTGTGCTCGCCGAGGGACGTCATCCCTCAAAACGTGAAGGGCTAAATGACCTTAGATGCCGAAAGCCCAGAAATCTAAATCCCATCCCCATCCCCCCATTTTCGGTGACGCACAAAACGTGGAAATAAGCTCACAAAAAGATACAAAAATGGAAATTTAGCTTAATTACATGGAAATTTTAAGTTTGTACGGTACGCTTAATTATATGGAACATTTTATACATTTTTCCTTTACGTTGGCATTCTTTACGTTGATTTGGGACTTTCAAATTTTATTCTTTTTCAACTGAAAAGTATCTATAATTCAACAAGGAAATAATTATCAATGATAATTTGAATTCATTGTAATTTGGTCCATGACAAACACTTTACCATTTCGTACTAGCTGTTATGCCCGTTCTTCGCACGGATCAGATAAAATATCAATGTAAACAAACTGAACAACGGGAGAACAATTAAGAAACATTTCTAAAATTGGATATATTTTGTGTGAATATATATCCAACAACGTACATGTGTTTTCATTGGGAAGGCCGATGGGGGCTGAATTTGGACGTAAACACTATCGGGGATGTCACTATACATCTGAACAACCCCGATAAATATGGATTCGACACAAATATTGGTCATTTTCTACTACTTTTACATGTTCCGGTGAACGCCCCTCAGACCCCCTTGGTTCGAATTGTGAAAAAAATCTCCTCGGGTCCCCAGCCGATACCGCGAAAACTATGAATGTGACACTAACATCTGCCATTTTCTACTATTTTTTACATATCGCGGTAAAAGCCCCTAGGACCCTCTGGTTACAATTTTCAAAAAACAACACCTTTGGCCCGCAGCCGATGGGGGCTGCATTTAGAAGTCAACACCTGTGGAAGTATCACCATTCATCTCAGCGACAGCGAAAACTATGGATTTGACACTAATATCGGTCCTTTTCCATTATTTTTACATGTCTCGCAATTCTCCACCTCCGGTGACTCTCGGCCCGCATACCATGGTGGCTAAATTTGAAAATCATCTAATGAAAGTATCACCATTGATCTCAGCGACCGCGAAAACTACGGATTTGACACTAATATCGGCCATTGTGGATTACTTTTACATGTCTCTTGATCCCCTTTATAATGCCTCCGTTTCTTAGCTAATGGGAGCCAAATGTGAAAGTAAACGCGGTCTTGAGTTTCACCATTGAGCTCAGCGATCCCGAAAACTATGAATTTGACATTAATATCGGTCATTTTCGTTATTTTTACATGTTTTGGAATTCCTCCCTCTGGTGACCTAAGGCCCGCATACAACTGGATGAATTTGAGAGTCATCGCTAATGGTAGTGTCACCATTGATCTCAGCGACCGAGAAAACTATGGATTTGACACTAATATCGGTCATTTTGAATTACTTTTACGTTTCGGTATCCCTCCCCCCCTTCCCGTTGACCCCCAGCCCGCAGCCGCATAGGGTGAATTTGGAAGTTAATGCAATCGGAGTTTCACCATTGATCTCAGCTACCGCGAAAAGTATGAAATCGACACTAATATCGGTAATTTTCTACTACTTTTACATGTCCCGGTAAACGCCCCCTTCCCCCTGTGAGCCCCTGGTTCGAATTTTGTCAAAAACACTTTTTCTTGGTGTGCGACCTGGACCAAGGTACCTGTGACCAAAATTTGGTTACTCTCGTTCAACTTGTGTGGTCCCTAGGCCGGTCCCGGAAAACGTTCCCCTGAGACCCCCTTAGTTCGAAATTTGAAAAAAAAAAACTCTTCGTCTTGATCTGGGGCCTAGACCAAGCTACCCGTGACCAAATTTTGGAAAGTTTCGGTCCACTCGTCTGGTCCACAGGCCGCACAAACTTAGACAGACACACACAAACAAACTCTTTATTTTATTTATATTAGAAAGGTCAGATCCGCCGTTATTGTAATAGAGCGGTGCTTGAGCTATTGATCATAGAAATTCAAACTCCTATGAGTGATAATTTCATAGGCTTGTTTTATTACAAGTTTAAAGTCTTTTAGTCCAGGAAATCTAGAGCAATTTTATCCTCAACCTGGGCAAAATTGCAACACAAGCTTTTTAAACAGTTTTCGATTCAGGAGTCACTACTGAATAACATATTAAAAATCCGACAAAATCGAACCACGGGAACACCCCCAAAAACAGTTTCAAAATGGCGGACCATGGTTTCTCGAAAAAATCGTAGACCTTTACGTTGGCGGCTCTAGTAGCCTTCCTAATTAACACAGAGACATGATGATACCTCGTTAGAACGCTCATAGACCACAAATTCTAACGAAGTGACTTTTTACCCATCATGCCCAACCCGTAGAAGAAGAAAAAGAAAGTAGATTGTTGTTGTTTTTTTTTAAATTGATATTTCTTGGACCCTGGCAACACTGTACGTCCTCATACGCCGGCCGAAAAATTCCCACGCGTAGACCAGACATTGGTAACAATAATATAAAAATGAAAGACGTAGGTTCAACAGTAAGGGAGATAAAAATTCGGAACCGCGGACCAAGGAGGGTCACTCTTTATACTCTTTACTGTGGTCTAACTTCTGTTTCTTAGATCTAGCATCCTCCCTAATTGTCACAGAGACATGAAGAATACCGCGTTTTAAAGCTTATGGATCCCCCTTGGCAATGACTTATCGTTTGTGCCCAAACTGTAGAAAAAGAAAAAGAAGAAACCTTGAAAAGAATGAGAAAATCTACACTTTTACCTTTCTTGAGCTCTGACAACCTTGATAATCGCTGGGTACAGGGGACACAAATGATACGTGGTTGGAAAAGGGGTTCCATAAGCTTTTTTACATATTGTAGTCTTGCATGAACATAGGCACTGAAGAACCATGGCTGATTCCCTTACATGTTTTTGTATCATCTGCAGAAACTTAGATCCTGACGATAACCTCATCACACTTCAAGAAAAGGGAGCTGAAGGAGTGAACAATGCCAGTAAGGCTCGCGGTAGTAACATTCTCGCCGCTGCAGGTATGGTGGTTCATGTCTCTTGTCGCAAACGTTACATTGATAAAAAAAAGAAGATATTGCGATTGCCCTAAAAAGAAAAACGCCATCGCCGATTCAAAAACGAGTTACTCGCTCGTCGGATGGGTCCTTCAACAGCAACAGTGACTACCTGTTTTGCGGAACGCCTGTCTTATTTGATGACCGTCACGTGTTGAAATCAGAAAATATGCTAGTGAAAACACAAGCATTACCACACAGCATTCTAAAGTGTTGCAATGAACGAAACGATACCTGCTCACAAACTGTCCGAGGTAGAATCGAGTACTTCTCATTTGATCTTCACGCAGCAGATTGTGTCTATCACACATCATGTAGTATCAACTTTCGAACAGGTAAAGCAATTCCTCAACAATACTGCACCGATAATCAGTCAAAAAATTCCGGGCTGGCCGACCTACAAATGATGAGAGAATCCGAGCATTTCAGCGCATCTGTAGTTATTTGGAAGAGCACGATGATGAGCAACTAACTGTGGGAGAACTTGTTACAAAAATGGGCACATTTCTTGAAGGGATTGATCATATTGCATATGACTGACGGCACATGAAGTGTCAACGAATGGAGTACGTTGGTGAAAAAATTATAATTTTTAGCGACAGTGGAAAAAACGACTTCATTACAGAAACTGCCGAGAAACTGCCTATCACATTCTACCGGCATATGGTGATTTACCACGAGAGTATGATGAAGAAAAGGAAAAAAGAGTATAATAGAAACCGTAGCTCGACTGATCAAAAGCAACATAAAATCCAAACTACAAACTGGAAGTGATACGTATTCTTCACCCAGCGACTTGACCATTCAGTACATTCCACCTAGCCTTAAAATATTCTGTGTCACACTTTTTGCCGGAAAGGACAATGAAACCAAAATAGCATCGATTGGCCAATGTTTGATGCAAGCAGCCAGACCAAGAGCTATATCAGCTCCTCTGCAGTTAGGTGTTGCTGTGTAGCTGCACCACCACTATCGATGGAAACACCTGATTGCCACGCTGCATCACCTGGGATTTTGCTCTTCATACACGGAAGTGCAGCGGTTTGAACGCTGTGCTGCAAGTAGATTTGGTAATCGTGTGATTGAAATGTCAGCAGACCAGACTCTCCTCTTTGCAGCGGATAATGTAGACCATGATCTCCAAACGCTGAGTGGTGTAGGCACATTCCACTGTATGGGAATGTTGGCGGCCATTACTCCATCCACTACTACCAGTCTAACCATTCTTCGGAGCCCCGTCTCTGATGCTGATGTGAAGCCCCTTGCCAGTGTTCCCATTCATGCATACACTGAAGCCTGGGCTATTCTTGAAAAGGTCAACTGTGAACTGGAAACAGCACCAATACCGAACGAAAGCTCCCTGGATATTTTGTGGAAACTTTCCTGGCACTTTCCGTCACGCACACCAAACTGGTCAGGAATGATGCGGGCCATTCACGCAGATCCATATCTTCATCATCCAGGGAAATTCACTGTTCTCTGCTTACCGATTATTGACCTCCATCCATCTCATATGTCATGCATCTATTCCACTTTAGTGTACCCGAATAATCTTGCGAGAAAATATAAAGTCACACCGAGTGACCTTAGACCAACCACTGTTTCGGAAAGCTTCACGTATCCTGCATGACAGAGCACATAACACCAGTATGAAGGGCACGGTTGTCCTGTTGGGCTCATTGCATATTCTGATGAACCTTCTAGGAGCAATTGGTTCCCTGATGAATGGTTCAGGCTTACGTGAAATCTTGCATGAGGTTTATGGAGAAACTTCGGTTGTACATATGTTAAGTGGCAAGTCCGAAGCAAGAGCCTTCCGTGCGCACATGATGGTTGACCTGGCATTAAGTGCATTGCTTGTGGAGAATGTTTTTCTGGAGACTGATAACGGAACACACAGAACTATCAACGATGCGTACTCTGTTTACCAGAGTCTGATGTCGGGTGAGATTACTGTAACTGGAGCTAGTGCTTCACTTTTTCTTCAAGAAGCCCGAGAAAAAATAGAAGAACGAAAGTCAGAACTTATTAACACATCAAAAACAAGTCAGTTGTGGCTTGAATACCAGACTACAGGAAGCAGACCGAACAGGAAACTGGGAGGATCACCTTGATGCTATAGCAGAGTGCATTCCCATATTCGCTGCAGCAGAACACTTCAATTATTTGAAGTAACGTGCTTGTACCTGCAAACAATGTTAACGCTGCCATCGGTTAATCCAACAGTTCACGAAAGCTTTCAAAATGGGTTCGGAGTTATTAGAAGAAGCAACCGTTATTGGGCTGGGCTGTCCTCTGATCTACTCATAGAGCAGGTTCTGATGAGATCGCTAAAATCCACTGGAGGTCTAACCCATGAGAGTGGAATGTCGGAGATGCAACGATCTTTGTGGGTGCTCTCAATGTCAGCATGCTCCGAGTACAATCTGGCGATGCAAACTCTTACTTACACAGCATATGTCAGTAGCGAACAACATAAAGAAGCCGAAACGTCAAGAATGTCACGTGATATCAGTGACACATGTCCATTCTTGCACGACTCTAGCCCATCTCACCATTTGACGGAGACAAATCATTGAGAAACATTGCTACTGGCGTCACAGCGGATTCCTCGGTCAACGTCCATAATTTATTTTCAGTAGGGGAGCCCAAGAAAGGTAAAAGTGTAGGATTTTCCCAATTTTTTCAATGTTTTTCCTTCTTTTTCTACATGTTGGGCACAGGGGGCACAAACGACACGTCGTTGGCACGGGGGTTCCATAAGCTTTAAAACGCGGTATTCTTTATGTCTCTGTGACAATTAGGGAGGATGCTAGATCTAAGAAACAGAAGTTAGACCACAGTAAAAAAAAATATACAGAGTGACCCTCCTTGGTCCACGGTTCCGATCTTTTATCTCCCTTACTGTTGAACCTACGTCCTTCATTTTTTTTATATTATTATTACCAATGTATGGTCTACGCATGGGACTTTTTCTGTCGGAGTACGAGGACACAGTGTTGCCAGGGTCCAAGAAATATCAAGTTAAATAACAAAAAAATCGACTTTCTTTTTCTTCTTCTTCTACGGGTTGGGCATGATGGGTACAAAAGTCACTTCGTTAGAATGTGTGGTCCATGAGCGTTCCAACGAGGTATCATTCATGTCTCTGTGTCAATTAAGAGAGCTACTAGAGCCGCCAACGTAAAAGTCTACGATTTTTTCGAAAAACCATAGTCCGCCATTTTGAAAACCGTTTTTGGGGGTGTTCCCGTGGTCAGATTTTGTCGGATTTTGAATATTTTTATCAGGTGAAGTGCCTAAACAAAATACATGTGTAAAACTAAAGGTTGCAATTTTGCCCAGGTCAAACCGTATTTTGACTCGACTATTTAGTCAGTAGAGAAGAGGGCGTGAATCATGGGTCAGAGTTGATGACAATGGGTTTTGGTTGGTCTGTGGGTCACAGTGGATGAGAGTGGTTCATGGTGGGTGGTGGGCCATAGTGGGTCACGGTGGGTCGTGGGTCACGATAGGTGGTGAGTCAATTGGTCGTGGCTTAAAGTTTTCATTGTCCCACGCCCTCTCTGAACTACAGTGTTGAAAATTAATCAGTGAAAATCAATTGCAATTGACCAATCAATTGAAAGTAATTGCTGTAGAAATCAATTGCAATTGAATTAATTGCCAATTAATTTCAATTGCAATTGAATGACTGAATTCAATTGCCATTACTTTCCACTGCAATTACTTTCAATCAATTGATTAATTGCAATTGATTCTCCATTATTAATGGCCAACTGCAATTAACAATTAACCATTACTTACTTCAAATTGTTAATTGCAATTAACAATTAAATTTACAGATTAATTGTTAATTGTTAATTCAATTGAAATTTGCCCAACACTGTTTCTGGGAGGGATTCCTAAGAGTTCATTACGTAAGTCCCGTTCATAATCATCCGGCAAGAACTGATCTGGGCAGACACGCGCACAGTTAACATTTATCTTATCGGTGCTCTTGCATCGTGCTACCCATTCTCTTAAAACGCGTTCATTTTTCGGAAAACTATGATACATTATCCCTTCCGTTTTCCGCGAATTATTAGGGCAACCCGCTACGGCACAAGTACTCATACTGACAAGAATTAGCACAAAGTATCAGAAAAATATAAAGTAAATAATACACAGAATTCTTAGTTTACCTCTGTCACTCATGAGTTGCTAAATTCGAAAGGAATGACGAATAACAACTTCCACTCACAGAACACTAACATACAGACACACACGAACACACTGAAACACATACTTGCAATTATTATGTGTAATTGTTCTGTGTAATTGTTTTATGTATCCAATATGTGGCAGAGGTTCACCGAAGTGTAAAAGAAATAAAAGGCAAATAATGGACACACGCGCGATATAACCTGCTAAACGCTTCAAACTTGTCGCGCCCGATTTAGCAGACGATGCAACCAATCAGCGGGGTGACGTCAGAAGGCTCAAAGCATGATGGTCAAAATTGCGGGCGCTTTCTCGCCTCTAGCATACTTTCAGTGGATATTAGGGATGGCCAAAATTTTCCGGAATCCGGATTCCGGAAATTTTGTTTTCCGGAATCGGAAAATTTACTTTCCGGAATTCGGAAAAATTCCGGAATTCGGAAAAATTCCGGATTTCGGAAAAATTCCGGAATTCGGAAAAATTCCGGATTTCGGAAAAAATCCGGAATCCAGAAAAATTTCGGATTTCGGAAAAATTCCGGAATTCAGAAAAATTCCGGATTTCGGAAAAAATCCGGAATTCGGAAAAATTCCGGAATCCAGAAAAATTCCGGAATTCGGAAAAATTCCGACATTCGGAAAAATTCCGGAATTCAGAAAAATTCCGGATTTCGGAAAAATCCGGAATTCGGAAAAATTCCGGAATCCAGAAAAATTCCGGAATTCGGAAAAATTCCGGAATTCGGAAAAATTCCGGAATTCGGAAAAATTCCGACTCGGAAAAATTCCGGATTTCGGAAAAATTCCGGAATTCAGAAAAAATCCGGAATTCGGAAAAAATCCGGAATTCGGAAAAAATCCGGATTTCGGAAAAATTCCGACATTCGGAAAAAATCCGGAATTTTTCCGAAATCAGGAATTTTTCCGATTTTACTTTCCGGATTCCGGAAAGTAAAAATTCTGGAATTGGCCATCCCTAGCTAGTAGCTGTTAAAAGAGAAACACAATAAAGATATATATACTGTATTAGTTTCTGTAGTTGGGATATGTCTTTATCACTTACGTAGACAATTGCTACTGCTAGTTATTTACTGTTTTATAAGGGTCTTATTTTCACACACAAAAAAGTCGCCGGTATGTCTCAACATTATCGCGTTCCCACCTACAGCTACTCCAAAGCACTGCAAACTACTTTGTAACCAGGCGAAAGGCAGTGGAGGAAAAGAAATCTCAACAAATATTCTAATAACATTCGCTTATTGTCAACATACCTACAGTGAGCGCAGAAAGTGTTCGTACACCGTGCATACTTTATATTGAAAACAGCTAGCATGAGAACGGGAGGTGGAAAATATATATATAACCAGAATTAAGAATACACATTCATACATTTTATTTCTATATATAAGAGAAAGGCCAAACAAAATCACTGTTTTGTTCAGAAGAAAAGAGAGAATTCTTTTTTTGTAAATGCAAAATGTCACCGTACACTTCTGCTTGAATTAGTGCTTATAAAGTATATTACGTTATTTAATATTTTGTGGGATTACCCTGTGCGTTAATGATTGTCTGTAGTCTTCGTGGCATTGATTTCACCTGTAGTAGTTCGTAGTTCTGTAGCTTCGGGACTGATTATGTCCCATTCTTCTTGAATAGCTTTTCTTAGGCCTTCTTTAGTAGAGACAGGGCCGGCGCGAGAGAGGGTCGAGCCGTGCCACCGCCCAGAGCGGCAAGTCTAATGGGCGGCAAAATTTGAAAAAGAAAAGAATACTATCAAAATATAATGCTTCGTAATAGGCTCACATGGAAAAATAAGATTGTGTTAACCTGAGAATGTAATTGAACTTACTTCACTCACATTCAAGAAATACTCTCTCAGGAAATTCAGAGCATTCCTCCTCGTTTTCAATTATCAAACTACTAGCCACAGGTATCTCGTTCAATATTTCCCTTGCAGCAGTGTAGATAGGATTTTGAGCTAGAGTGCATAAGATTATCACAGTGTCTTTTTATATTTTTTTCTATTCAATAATGTTCTAACGCTCCGCTCCAAGTATGCAAAAGGTACACTCCCACTTGAGACAGGCCGTTCTAGCCTGTAGCATTCAGGGGCGGATCCAGGACGGACTTCTGGGGGGCGGTGGGTTGTAATACTGCTACTTAGAGCTACTTTTAAGAGCGTCAAAAAATAAACTATATATTTTATTTATATATAAAATAAAAAAAATTCCTCTTCTGGGGGGGAGATCGCCCGATCGCCCCCCCCTGGATTCGCCCCTGGTAGCATCTAGAGACATTTAGGTTCTAATAGCGAGTTTTTGACCAATTTACAAATTGTTCATTCCGAATATAGTAAATCGTACAGCGTATTATTTCTTGAGAAATGTTTCATTTTTTGTATAGCTAAAAAAAAGTTTATGACTTTTTTTTCTGCGTCAGTTCAACGTTAGGCCATACTAAAGGAACATATTAGTAGTCTCACTTTAAAATCATAATCCACCACAAGGTGGGAGAGCCGAATTGATGCTCTGACTCAGTTATCAAATATAGGAAGTATATGATGCCTTACTTCAAATAAGTAATGACAATAGAACCGATAGAATGGTCGTCCACGATGCTCTGTGTATAGCAAACCAGCTGAGTTACTTTTCTTTCCTTTACTCACTCGTTGTCTGATATGACTTTAAAGCATTGATTCTCATGTGTTGGATGCAGTAGGATTTCTTGAAAATATATCTGTGTACTTTGAGAGGAGCAGAAATTATGCAAAGTTTAAATCTTACTTAGTTGATACGATGGACTTGGCATCAGCATTAGATACGGGTGATCCACTGATACGTAATACAGTGCAAGCTCGAAGTCGAAAGAAGAGACAGTTTCAGTACGAGGCAGAGGATGAAGCTACTGAAAACATCCACAAACAAGATACAAGATCGATTTTTATTACAAAGTTCTAGAAGTGATTGTGTTAGCTTTCAAGAGAAAGATTTGAGCAACTTAAATATCACAGCGAATATTTCAATTTTCTTTGCGATATAAGTAATCGTAAAGATATAGCCTACCACCTGAACTTTTTGTCTGAAAAGTGTACTAAACTTACCACCATTTTAACACACGAAGAATTGAAAGATATTAACCCCAGTGATTTGAAAGACAAACTGAAAGTGTTATCCACTATAATTAAGCCTGTGAAAGTTCACAAAATAATAATAATAATAATAATAATAATAATTAAGGAACATGACTTTGCTCCCAATGTTAGTATTGCACGTAGAATTTTGTTAATCTTGCCTGTAACAGTGGCAAGTGGAGAAAGAAGTTTTTGGAAACTTAAGTTTATTAGAAACTATCTACACTCTTCTATGTCTGAAACACGCTTGAGTGGTCTAGCGACGATATCAATAGAACACAAATTGGCTAAAACATTGGACTACGTGATGTGATAAAGGAATTTGCTCATATCAAAGCAAGAAAAGTTTCTTTCAATTAAGATATGTTAAATTTATGTATGTCTATTGTGTTTTAGTACATTATAAGGCTTAAGCTAATCACTTACATTTACTTTATTATGATATCTGATTTACTGTATTATCTTCTTGCTCCATACTCTGTTGAAAACGCCTTTTGATATAAAATAAGCCTAAAAATTAAAATTCTTAGTCATGATTAAAGTATATTTTTAAAATTTTATTTTCTGTATGCGCTGCTCTATATTACAGATATACAGCGAAATCGAGCATACTG
The DNA here is from genome assembly GCF_964235325.1 of Thermobia domestica. Lineage (NCBI taxonomy): Eukaryota > Metazoa > Arthropoda > Insecta > Zygentoma > Lepismatidae > Thermobia > Thermobia domestica. Next base: position 177,469,424 of record NC_137456.1, read on the forward strand.
AATATTGTGTCAGTATAGAGTCGTTTAAATATTACGTGAACATTCCAGAAAGGTAGTTTTTTTTTTTTTTTTTTACTTTTCCATTTTATACATGTTTTTAAATGACACTTGAACGTTATCTGTCAAAATAAGGTTTGCGGATTAAAGGGGCGGCATGTGAAAGCACCGCCCAAGGCGGCAAAATTGCTAGCGCCGGCCCTGAGTAGAGAAGCTGTGCCTTCTGATTGTTGTCTCCAGAACAGACCATAGATGTTCTATGGGGTTCATGTTTGGGGATTGGGGAGGTGTGCGAAGCTGTTTCAAGGTATTATAGAGTAGCCACAATCGAGTATTTTCCGCTGTATGTTTGGAGTCGTTGTCTTGCTGAACAATAAATTGTTTTCAAGAACCATCTTCTGCGCACTAGTATGGAGATTTTCCTTTAATATGTTAATATACACTTTGTGGATCATCACTCAATCGATAAGGTGGAGACGACCCACCCCTGAGGCACTCATACAACCCCAGACGAGCACGGACCCTCCTCCGTGTCTTACTTTAGGGACGAGATTTTGAGGATTCATCTCTGTATTCACCTTGCGCCATACAATACGCCTCCCATTGGACTCGATAAAGTTAAATTTACTTTCGTCCGAAAATATGACCCTATTCCAGAAAGAAGCCTGATCCCTTATTTTTATACTCTTTTTCAAACTTTAGTCTCTTTATACGATTTGTCTTGTTCACCCAGAACATTTTCCTGGCTATCCAACCATGATACCTTGCAAATATTCCGCACTGTACTGGCTGATACTTTAACACCGCGTGTTTCCAGATCCGTTGCCAATTGCACAGCACTATTTTTTGGAACCTTTTTTCTTTCCCTAATAATGTAACGTTTATCTTGTTCGCTCAACAGTCTTGGTCTTCCATTTTTTTTTTTCGCACAGTGATAGAAACATTATACATCGCAATTATTGTTTGTACTGTTGTACGAGGCCTGTCTGCAAGGTTTGCTATCTTTCTCAAAGACTTACCCTTCTTATGCAATTTAATAATTACTTTTCTTGTCTCCTCATTTGTTTCTGTTCGGTTGCTTCCCACTTTGACAGCCCAACGTGCAGTTTTTTCACTTCTATTCACAACTAAACTCATTCTGTTACTCGTCATGCTATACAGAGGTGTATACTCAGGTGAATACTAGTGAACCCCAGTTGTGGTATCTTTGTTTCGTATTCGTACGTCAGGTGTACGATCACTTTTTGCGTTTACTCTATACACTTTCTACGGAATTTATTTACTTTCTGACCATTAAACTTGTCTTTGTGGTTCTTTATTGATACATTCATAAAGCTTAGTTTTCATTATTCACATTGTGTGTGTTATTACACTTCTTAAATTTTCTGTTTCTTTTTCGCAGGCATTCTCGTTTCAATAGCATAGGTGTACGAACACTTTCTGCGCTCACTGTATGTACAGTAAATACAAATTTATAATTTTTGACTTTACGAAGTGTACAATGTAATTGTTCAATAATTAACATAAGCAGGCATTCATTAATTTATATTAATATAATAATTAATAAAACTAATAAGCGGGTGATTGATGACTCAGTGGTAGAGTTTTCATCTATGGTATTCTAACCCAGGACATGTGGGTTTTCGATGGCTAATTTTGTGTTCGAAAATTTTCCCGGTGGAAGGCCTACCTTTCTTATATTTGTTCCATCATCACTCATTAACGAATTTAGTTTATCAAAACTCTATAGCCATATATTCATTCTGTCCGTCAGTGAAGCAAACAGTCTCAAGAACTATCTGATGGATTACCAATCAATTTTGGCCATGATGTACAGAGTCAATAGTTAAGAATCGAGTTCCCTGATGAATGTAATATTCAAACCGGAAGCGGTACAAATCAACCATTTCCGGTTTTAACGTTAATCATTATATAGTAAATATGGTAATAGATAGCGAGAAGCGGTTTCCAGTAATCGACATATATATAACATTCATGTAGATAGAATGTTACCCAATTTGTGCATCTGCTGAAAATAATGAGCTTAGGTATTTAGAGAGCATTTTCCGCTTTAGAAAATGTGTGCTTGGTAAAGAATGTAGAGAATTAGCTGAGTCAGGCATGTAGCTAGAATATGGTAATAGGAAGGGGGGGGGTGTCTGTCACGAAATACTGTGGTTATTTACCAGGGGCTCAATCATTCTAAACTATTTTATTGGCAACATATATTGGTTCGTTTAGCCAAGATTTCTAAATGGGGGGATGATATGAAATACTGTGGTTACACACCAGAGGCTCGATCAATCTAAATATTTTACTGACAACATACCCATATTGATTGGTTAGGACAATAAAATGAGGATATATTAGTAAGTATTTTAATTAGAAGCTATGAAGAAATCTCGAGTAAAAGAATATAAAAAAGTATTGAAAAAGATATAGTTTTCCGAGGTCATTCGAACGGTGTCGAGAATTTTGCGTCTGGGAAATTTGCGCCCTACCTCAAGAACAGGGAAAATTGCGCCTGCGATGTACCTCCACCGGGAAGTTGAGCCCTGCGAAATAAAAGAACCTATTGGACGCATTTGCTCGGAGGGGCTGACATTACAGCATAAACAATCCTCCCCCACAACCATGCCATTTGTGATTTATTTTCATTGTGGCTATATAAGGGGAGAATAAACTTCAATATAAGCCAAAAGAACACAACGGATCAAAGCAATCACTGCTTCTTCCAGAGATGGTTTTGGGGGAACACTGGCCTCCCCAGAGCTCTCAGAGTGCCCCCTCGGAGGAGATCAAAATAATACGTCTATAATATAATAATAAATAGAATAGTACCAGCAGTGACCCCCCTCCGGAATACTAAGTGTGCCCCCCAGAACATTTTTTTCTGAAAGAACAACTGAACGCAATTGTGTGTTTGAATTCCAGCAAGTAAACACACTGTACATAGTTTTCTTGATAATATTACTGAACTGATTTTACATTCACTTTACATTTTCTTTTCTATATTTTGTGTCCTGAAAAGCCAAACAACTCGCAAGGATTGTGAACAGAGATATCTGGGTAGAGCCAAACAACCTTTTGTAGATTAAATTATACTCTTTGATTATATTAAGAATTATATATCAGTCATTTATACTTTTTTGTAAATTTTGTAGTATAATGAAAAATTGTATTTGTATGGATTGCCCTTTAGTGAACTAAAATTGTATTTTTTTCATTTGTTCGGAATATTATAACGGATGGAGTAACTCACTGAGACGATGATAGGCAAGCCTAGTTCAAGTGTGAGTGGAAGTTACTTTACACAATACAAAAATAAGTTGAATTGTAGGGCGCTAACATCCCAGTGCAAATATATAGCCGGCGCATTTTCCCCTCTTTTTGGGGTAGGGCGCAAACATCGCAGTGCAAATATATTGCGAGCGCATTTTTTCCTATTTTTGTGGTAGGGCGCAAATTTCCTGGGCGCAAAATTCTCTCATTCAAGGAAAATATAATGTCCGTGAAGTTGACAAGCCACTTATGTCAGACTCCAATTTCGACTTTAAACGTCGCTAGTGCTACGTTAGTGTTCGATAGTGACGCAAATCGTTAATACTCCACAGATAACGTGTGCTTTTTAAATAATGGATATAGGTCTTCTAACTGCATGCCAACACGCCCCTTCTAAGAATCATCTCAAAAATGAGGTTAACCGTTAGAGCAAGTAAGTGCTCATTAGAGCCATTAACATTAATGCCTCCATCGTACGGACCTATGAGTAATGATAATAGCACGCTCTTTGCTAGTCTCAATGCGTCCCTATATTCTCGCGAACATTCTGACGTGCCCAAGTTAGTTTTTTTTTTTTTTTGCAACTATTGTTTAGCTGTTATTGTTTATTGCTAGTCTGCAGAGTAGTCCTTACATTAGTATGCCATTGTCCTTGATAATTATTGCGTATTTACAAGCAGTTTGTTATTACTGTTAGAAGATATCAAAAAACAACAGATAAAATCTACTACTTAACGGTTCACATTTTTCTTTTACAGTACATAAACGATTAATAATAATAATAATAATAATAATAATAATAATAATAATAATAATAATAATAATAATAATAATAATAATAATAATAATAATAATAAGACTATTCCAGCATAAAAGTTATCAATTGCATCCCACTGGCAACAAGAGACGCATATTTTAACTTCACAAAAATTAGTTTCTCACGATTTTCTGGAAAACTACGTATGATGACATCTTCATTATGTCAAGTTGTTTATCTCAGTGTGATATATGTCTTACCTCTGGACAATATCACAGTAAAACAAAAATTAAATATTAGAAGTACATCGTACTTTTGGACTACATCTCATTAACCATGGGAAGATTGAGTAGTGTATACTTTAGGATGTAAGTTTCAGCTTAATTTGCATCATACATTCTTAGGATTACAAAAAGGAAATTTGTTCGTTTGCGTTTGAACAAAATTCTTAGGATTACAAAAAGAAAAAAATAATTTTTCCGAATTCCGGAATTTTTCCGAAATCCGGATTTTTTCCGAATTCCGGATTTTTTCCGAAATCCGGATTTTTTCCGAATTCCGGATTTTTTCCGAATTCCGGATTTTTTCCGAAATCCGGAATTTTTCCAAATTCCGGAATTTTTCCGAAATCCGGATTTTTTCTAAATTCCGGAATTTTTCCGAATTCCGGAATTTTTCCGAATTCCGGATTTTTTCCGAAATCCGGAATTTTTCCGAATTCCGGAATTTTCCGATTTTACTTTCCGGATTCCGGAAAGTAAAAATTCCGGAATTGGCCATCCCTAGTGGATATACAGTATCTTGAATGGTTAGGATGAAGGTTCCCGAAGTTTTAGTATATGTCAGTGACGACGCCAGAGGGGGGCAACGTTACTCCTGCCCCCTGACTGCCATCCAGACTGCCCCCCAGACTCCTACAATCATAAAACATTCTATATATAGTATTTTATATCAGTATCATAACCAATCTCATTGTCAGATCGTACTATCTATACAATTACTATGTGGCAGATTAGTCCCCAAGCTTTCTTCTTTGAGCGTCTGGGTATGCACGCATATTTCTGTTTTCTAATTTAGCGCCTTTTCCGGTAAATTTTAGTTCTAGTTTTTTCTTATGAATTTTAATTACTGTGCCTAGCGAACAATAGTAGGTTTGGTCGACTTGTTTTCTTCTCATTGGATCAACTTTGATTAGAAACAAAAGAAAGGTAAAACCAATTACATAACTTGTTTATATTTATCCAGTTTTAAAGTTTTCAGTTTCGTATTTTGTTTTATTTAAAGGTTCTATACTTCTATTTCCTGAAACATTATTCTCGGCTTTCAATATTCGGGCTTATAACAGCTTAATTTGCGACTACCAGGGCTTAATTTTTTGAAGAAAAAAAAAAGTTGTGTTTTCCCTTCCTGCAAATGATAATAATAAATGTATGGAATTAAATCGATTATTTATTTAGCTCCCAATAAAACGTATTGTCAGAGTGTTGATCTTTAGTTAGTAATTGGTATGCACTAGTGCTTCCTTACTTATTTTGTTCCAAAGTACTGACATGACGTCTACCATTGACTAGAAATGTACGTGGAGCTGCTGAAAAATTCGTAGCCGAACCCAGGAGTGCACGTGGAATGGTGAAGTTTTACTTCTTCTACACTTCCCACGAGAGTCAATATACTACCTTGTACAGTGCTCCAGTTTTGCAGAAGTTAAAAAAATCTGGAGACTTCCTCGCACCACTCTTCTTAACACTACCCTTATCAGATCTAAAGTTCAATCAGATCTAAGTTTGTGAAATAAATACAGGCAATAGTTAGACGGAGCTAAATTTGGGGAATAAGGATGATGATCTAGACATTGAAATCCTAGATTATGCAATGCTAATTGTGTTCGCAGAGTTTCGATGGACAGGTGTATTCTCTTAAAGGAACACAATTCCTTTCTTTTCATTTTCCGCGGTGTTGAACTTTGAATTTTTCTTTCAGTTTTGTGAGTAATGTCGAGATTCTGAATTAAATATCTGACCGTTGCGGAGGTAGTCTATGAGTACGACTCCATACTTATCCCAGAAGAATGTTGCAAACAGTTTTTCAACCTACTTCTGTGTCTTGAACTTCTTGGGGCGAGGGAGAAATGAGTGCTACTACTCCATTGACTGTTGTTTCGTTTCAGGATCATAGTGGTACAACCATATGTCGTTCATGGTTACTTTTCGTGAGCGAAATGATCAGCATTACATTCAGATTGGAAGAAGACTTCTCTTAATGCCGTCACTCTTTTATTCTCCTGACAGATTTTCTGGGAACCCATTGTGTCAAGAACTTGCGTATACCCGAGCCATACTGAATTATAGTACCGACGCGTTCCAAAGAAATGCCCACAATCTCTGACACAAGTTTTACTGAGACGGTAAAAACTGGGGAAGGGGGTTGCAGCCAGACCTCAGACTATAATAAGTATATCGTGAGTTTACTATACACTTTAAAAAGAGTATAAATAATAGCTTAAATTCTTTTTGTCAGTCAAAAACTGGGGTGGCGTAGGAACCCCGGCCCCAGGTTATATCTACCACTGGCTGAAATGCTGCAATTTTCAAGAATAATGTCACAAGTTGCAACCATGATTTCGGGAAGAGTCATTGCTTTTAATCATCCTAGATGTAAAGCATAATTTGTTGAGAAAGCGCCACGTTTGAACTAAGCCATCACTTCTTCATCACTGTATATAATGGAGGAGAGTCCCGTAGTGTTTCACTGATTTTCTCATTAATTTACTTTGGTGACTATCCTTGGTGGAACAAAAATGTTATCATAGTTGTGATCTGGATGTTCGTGAAATTCGCTGTTCGGGCACACACAATCACTTCAGAGGCCTGAGAAAGCAATAAGAATTTCATTATTAATATGAAAATTTGTTGAAAACATGTTTTTCAAAACTACAAGTTTCATCTTTCTACCTAGTACCTACACTCCTTCTGGGTTGGATTACGAGATTATCAGCAGCCCCTCGTAAATTACGTATATATACGTATATATATATATATACGTAGCATATAGTACTAGACGAATTTGTTACTTGTAGCAAACGCGAAAGTAATTGAATTTAGGTTTCAAAAGTTGCATTGAAAAATATTTCATGTGCAGACGTTACTTATTTGTAAGTTACGAATTTAACTTGAAATAAGTTTATCATATAGACCTAACATAAAAACAACAACGAAATACACAATGTAAAGTAAGTCAAACATAATAAATGTCACTTTTGGTGTGGAAAATAGCCGCCCCCTGAAAATGTATCTGCCCCTCCTTTGCCCCCCTAGGAACTTACAGCTGGCGTCGTCACTGGCGTATGCTACATTTGTGAATTTCCTTATAATATCGTTTTATTACTGGATGGTTTCACAGGATTGTGCTCGTACAGCTGATGGGTAGTTAATTTGTAATAGTCGTTAGATAATGTAAATTTAATCTTATATAATTAGAGAAGCAGCTCCGATGAGAATTAACGAAATAAAAGGGTTAAGTTCCAAAATTGGGCGTCTGTTTCCAGGAAAATTTTTAAAATTTACAGGAAAGATATGAATAATTTGATCGTTTGTGTGCTTGATAATATATGTGTCGAAAAATCTGTTTATTTGTTACATATAAGCGGTTATAAACATGGGACTATACGGCGAGCGGAGGGAACTACTTGGCGCAAGGTAACCGAACAGTTGCATTGTGGGAAAGAAACGAGCATTTGTTATTGGCGAATGTACAGCGGGGGACACTTCTAAATGGTACACCTTAGCCGTAAATCTCCATATGGCTGTACCATTTAGAAGTGTCCCCCGCTGTACAAGGGCAATGAACCAACAGTTTTAACATTTGTGAAGCAATACGTTGATAACGAGCAAAATCTTTTAAAAGTTTGTGAAGAGCACGGATTAATGAACCTAATAACAAATTGTAGAAAGTATGCAAAGAAGATAACAGCGACAAACGTGGAGAAAGCGGACGCCCAACTTCGGAATAAATGCCCAATATATACTCTATATTATTAATCATTATAGTGCACAGTTAAATGAGTCTATTGTATAAGTATATATATAAGATTAAAGAGAATGAAACTATGAAGCATAATTGGGAAACTTGTCCACGAAAGCTAATAATACCTAAACAATAACATTCAAGTCAGATTTGTCAGCTGTCATAATTAAGTACCTCTATTTCCAGTTGTTACATAATAAGCATAAGGAATTGCATTAAAAACAATTACAATAACAAATGCTAGTATATACTTAGATATTTTATTTACAACGGAAATGTATAGCTCTGAAGATGTTGCCGCTGTATGGTAACGAAAGCTCAGCACAGCAACACTCACTCTGGCAGCAATCCCGAGAACATTGGATTAATACTAGACGCCAGCAAAGCTTCAAGATCATATTGAAATTAATTCCATTTTACGATTTTGCGCCAACGAGATGAACCAACGAGAGTTGAGGTTTGAAATGTAAAAGATTAATGTATCTTGGAGATACCTACATACCACCCACTTGTCGGTCCAAGATTCATCCACGGCCATTTCACTATACTTATCTACCCACACCCTTTATAATCTTACGCTGTTATAACTTAGGTTATTATTAATTTAAAAAAGTAAAACAAATGTATCGCGATGTCGCGGACTTTCACTAAAATATGTCGTCAGCCTAAAAAGAGTTAGAATCCACTAGTTTATGAGCTACTATGTTTTTCTATCCAGCTAATATTGGTTGCAATATTTATTTCAATGAATCCTGTAAAATCCAGGAAAGTTTACGGAAAATCATACGTATGATAACTAGTTTACTACAGATTATTGAATTCGGATTTTGTTCCATAACAATATAAATATGCGAAGGAGTTAGAAGGTAGAAATTAATGAGTTTTGCTGATAGATCACACATATCATGGGAGACATATTTATATTTGAATGAACAGAAAAAAATAGTTATGGAAATCTCAATTCGTTGAGCAAAGAAAAGTAAAAGAATACATAATGATACAATGTAAGTTTCGAAACCGCTTAATGCATACAAAAGCTCAGTCTAAAGCTGATATTTTTGTTTCTGGTATTTGACTACACATCATCTGGTCTCTCTTCATCTGGTAAACATGATTGGCGTTTCAAAGCCACATTGTCTTTAGTGATGCAGATTTCGTCCAAGATGGGCAACATACATGGAAAATTATAAGCAACAGAAAGAGCTAATTGGAATAGTTTTCTGTCATCCGATTCATTACTTGGAAACCTTAAAGATGATGTCCTAAACTCTGCAGCGGGAACGTCCTCGAATTATTATTACCATTATTTGCGGGTCACTTTCCGCAGCTGAGAAGCTTCCTTGCTTCACTATTTTCAAAAATTCTCTTCGTCCTCGCGTACGATTTTGTGTTTTATACCGTACATCAACTGCTGCCTCCTTCGCCCCCTTCCCTCTCTTTCGTACCACTATACCCCCTAGCACTTTCCTCATGACACAGTTCCTATTCAACCAATGTTCCAACTAGTTTCACTTCTTCTTTTCAACTATATCAAAATTGTTCTTTTTTCACCATCATTTTAACACCGTATAATTTGTTTTCCGCTCGAACCTACTAATTCTGTCTCTTCTTCTCCACATCCATATTTCCAGTCTTTTTATCATTACGTTTGGTAATTTTCATGTCTCTGCCCCAAATGGTACGATATTCCACATGTAACATTTTAAGTCTTTTTCTCAACTCTTTATTCAATGACAAACAGAATTCCCATCAGGAAGTCGCGGTTGGAAAAAGAGATTGCCGTCGTCGATGATGGCAGACCGCCGGAGGCAGCCAGCACCCATCCGTGGCGACAAGACGATCTACTTGTTCAAAGTTGCCGACCTTTTGCCGAGGCGGCAAGCGGTCGAAAATCGTAAAATAAAATGCCCTTTGCCGACCCTTTACCGACTGTTGCCGACCGTCAGAGTCGGCAAAACAGTCGGAAAGTCCTCTTTCCGATCCTTTGCCGACTCCTTATACTGGCCTCTTTTCGACGGCAGCGCAGGTTCATTTAATGCTCATTTCCGGCTGTTTGCCAACTGCTCGGGAAGGCAACTATTCGGCGCCGGCTATCCGACCGCGGTATCTGGTCGGCATGGACAAATTGTCTGACTGTAGGCGGCAAGATCCTGATGGGGATAGACTTTCCTTTTTTCGAAATTCTTCTTTTGCCATTTTTAACCTTGAATTTACTTCACGTTCCCACTTCATATCATCACTAATAATGCTACCCATTCAGCGACAACTACTCACCACTTCTATTTGCTCCCCTTAAACATCTATATTTCACTTCGACCGTTTCGATGAAATCACCATGGCTTTTGTCTTTGTAACATTTATTTTCATCCAACATTCTTCACAGCCCCTCTTCAAGTTTTCTAACATCTTATTGCTTTTGTCCAACATTCCACAAGAAGTGACGTATCATCTGCAGAACTATATACCAAACCATTCAACCTCCTACCGTTTTCATTATATAGGCTCTTTTAATAACCTCTTCTAGTTAGATATTGAATAGCGTCGACAAGAGATAATATTCCTGCTAAACTCCCCTTTCGCTTGCATTTTTCTCTTCTTTTCTTCCCCTATTCTAACACTTACTTGATAGTTCATATATATATTTCTTATCAGTCTTAAATCTTTCCATTCCAACTCAACTTTCCTTACAATTTCCAACAACATTTACCAATTTGCGCAGTCAAAATCCTTGTTTAGATCTATAAATACAACACACACCATTCATTTTCTGTAAACCTTTCACAAGTTATCCTTAATAACCCAACTATTAAGGTAACCAAGAAAGTTCTGTCGGTTTTTCACCCAACAAATTCAAACATTGATATGTCATTTAAGACGTACCTGGAAGATACAAAATAGTCCACATCACCATCAACGACCTTCTGCCAATGTTCTGGAAGGCCATGGATTCCATCGCGGTAGAACTTAGTGGGCTGTGAATCTTACAGCCAGGTATCAGGTGAATTTTACACCTCTACTAGGGATTTGAACTGGCGTCCTCTAAGGTGATTGTCCAAGGAATGGAACAGGTGATAAACGGACGGCGCAATGTCCGGGGAGTATGGCGGATGTAATAGTGTTTCGCATCCAAAGCGTAGAAGGGTGTCCCTCATCCTAGCCAGGTGGGACTTGGCGTTATCCTGTAACAGGAGGATCCCTTTGTGGTTCAAAAGTGCTGGCTCCAGAGTTTTTAGTTTTTCTTGAACACGGCTCAACTGCTGACAGTACACAGTTACATCGATGCTCTGACCAACTGGTAGCAGTTCCTGATGCACGATGCCACGATGCAGTCCACCAAATACACAGGAGGACCTTCTTCTGGTGCTGTGCTGGTTTCGGATGCTTTAGAATCGGTTCATGGGATGCTAACCAATGATAACGGCGCTGGAGCTTCGTAGAGGACCAACTTCTCATCACAAGGCAACACCCTGTCCAGAAATGGCTCCTTCCTCAGACGAGACAGCAAAGAAACACATGATGTCTGCTTGCGATGCCTTCTGGCCGAGAGTCAAATCATGTGGGACACTTGGACTCAACTTGTCGTACTTACGAAGTTGATGGAGGTGCTGCGAAATGGTTTCTCCACTCACACTGAATTGTAGTCCCAGTTCCTCACATGCCTGGCTATTGTTCGCCTCAGTTGCTGCCTGAATATCTTAATTTTGTACATGTGTTGGTCTTCCGGCACTTGGCGAATCTTCCGGCACGCTGAGGGGCGTTTGACCATAGTTTGAACTCGTACAGCATAGACGCTATTTTGACGCTCTGTGCAGTTCCCATGTTCACTGTGTCCTTATCCAAGTTCACGGTGTAATTGAAGTGCTACAACCAGATAGTATGTTGGGTATACCCACACGAACAACTGACCAACGCCTTATCCCCATTCGCCATGTGAGGTCCAATGGAACACAGGCCTCCACAGAAAGCGACAGAACTTCCTTGAGTACCTTTATACATATATTGAACCCTTACCTCTCATAAACTCGGACTGTTCTTCCTCAACTTCTTTATATTCTTAGTGATTTCGATTGATATATTATCTATTTCCGTATCCTTTTCATTCCTAATCTTGAATATAACTTTACCCAAAGTCATCCTCAGAAATATTAAACCCTTTATTATCCTTGCGTACTTCGGTTTCTACTTAAACATCTAGGTGAGGCGGTCGATCCCTACTCTCATACAAGTTCTCAACATGTTCTTTCCATCTTCCTAAGACTTCACGTTTCTCGCTGATTACTTTTCCATTCTTATTTTCTACTGCCATCGTAATATCTCGTTCTTTCCTCCACAGTTCTATGATTTCACCTTTTACACTTAAGTGTAACCCAACTTTTAAAATGTAGACAGAAAAAGGAAATAAATATACAAATAAACACACAGAAGACAAGACATTTGATACAGGAAGGTTTAAAGATTAAAAGGACAAGGTTAAAAATCACTATTTTAGTTCGGAATCTCAAGGAAGAGTACTTATATTGAGAACAAATAGATGCATGAACTAGCTTGCATTAGAAGTGTTTCGAAGCTTAGGAATGGCAGATAACGATATGATATCCTGAAAGGAACAGCGATAATAAACCTAGGGAAGAAGTCTGGAAAATGGCGAGAAAAGTGAAAACAAATTACATTTGTAGGATAACGAAAATATTTTGAAATATCCTGGTAAAGCCTAGGAAGCATATAATAGCCCAAAAGAGATGACCAAATGAATTAAAAGAATAGAGAACTTTGAATAATGTATATTGAGAGTCAGCAAATCTGAAAAGAAATGAAATTTCTAGTTCTGCGTCAAAAGAATTATGTCCTCTAAGCGAAAAAGGACGGATGATTACGAAAGAATTGTTAAAATGAAATGTGAGGATAAACGAAATAACAAAATAACACAGGGACACGATGTTGTGCATCACAAACTCTCATGGCCTACGATCGGACGATGGTCCGTCGCATCAATTGTAAGTGCCGTATCACTGAGTCACCGGCACCTCCAAAATAGAAGAATTACTATCACAATAGAGAAATGAAGAATGAGAAGAAATTTAGAGACCAAAATGAAGTTTAAGTAAGGTAGAAAACACGAGGGAAAGTATATGAGAGTAAAATTAAATTAGAAGAGGAAACCAGGGGGAAGTGAAATGATGGAATCTGTGACAGATACAAGTCTCAGGACAAAAGCATAACGGGTAGCTTGTTTTCAGTACTTAGGTACACCGGAAGACAATCGTAGAACTAATGGAAGTTCTTTAAGAAAACACTGTTGGTAATTGATACAAAGGATATTATATAGGTCGCTGAACGACGAGTTATTCTTCTTACGTTCAGGTGTGCTTTGTGAAGTAAATACAGTTACGAAAAGGAGATGAAAAAGACCTATATAATGGACATTTCCTTTTTGACCAAAAGTTGTAATTAAAAGGCACCATCATGTACAACTAGTCATCAATATAACACATACCAGAAATATCAGAAAAATATTTCTTCGTTACGGAAATACAACACTTCAAACAATGCAAAAATGATCTAATCACATCATACATCACGGCAACAAATCAGGCATTTTGATGTGACGTCATAATTCGGTATATCTCTCAGAGCCATATTAAAAGCTGCAGGGAATCTTTTCATGTTGCAATTCCTTACTGTAAACTACTAATTAATTCAATGGAATAGTGAAAGGAATTGCGTGTTACTTACTGTATATATACGTAACGTGTTAAAAAGACCTATTCTCCTAGTTTATAATATATTATATAGGTCATTTGTAATGTTCTATTATTAAAAATATTTTAGATACATATATGCAGGCATGGGCGGAGATTAGGGGGGACAAGACGGGGCAGTTGCCCCCCCCCACTTTTTTGAAGTGACGCCCTAATTTTATAATTTCATTTGGAAATGTAAACAGGGTGTCCATACAATTTGGAGAAAACACCTCTGACTTTTTCCTGACTTTCCATGACGAAAGTTCCAGATTTCCCTAACACCTGAATAACTTTAAAATATAGAAAAAAAGAAAGAAACCCCAGCATCCACACTCCCCATAATTGGCCTTGTTCTCTTGCGCTTCTGTTTCTTTCTTTTTTTTCAATTTTCTTTCCAAACGAATGTAAATTTACAAACATGTGCATTAGGCCGATATTGATTAGGCATACATATTAAACAAAATGTAGTTACAAACGAAAGTGTGCAGTATACGGAGTACTTAAGATATGAAAAAGAAATACACATTATATACTTACACATTATAATACCAATTACACAGCATTATAATAATGCCTATAGTAATAAACAGTTCATACATGATTTTACTGATTATTAAAAAAAGAAAACCCACACACACATTATGTAACACATACTTTTGCTGGTACAGTTATTAAATGCAACCCATTTAGAAATTTGTTTTCATACTTTCTCGCATAGTTTTCTTCTCATTGATCTGAATATCCGTCTTGTCTTCGCAGTTTAATTTTCTTTTCTTCTTCCTCCAGCCCCTTTAGTTGTTGCTGAATCTTCCGTTTCTCTCTCCTCTTCTCGTTTCCAGCATTTATTTCCCTCTTTTTTTTCAAATACATCTGATATTGTCTCATTGAACTTCTCACTGAATTTATCATACTTGTAATTATTAATCCTGATGATCCACCTATTCTCATCACAGAATCATATATGATCCGTTGAGATTCTTCTTGTAAGTTGTCAACAATGAGAATTTTATTTATTCTGAAACCACTTTCAAAAAATGTTTCCGTGAAAAAAGATAAAACACAATTTCATAACTGACCATAAGTCAACGAAGTTCTTCCCATTTCCTAAGACTAAGTAAAAAAACTCATCAAGTGCAATACCATCTCTATCATTGGCTATGAATTCATTCCAGTGTTCCTTAAATTATTCAGTCTGAGCTTTCACTGTGAGCTGGAGATACTATTTCTTCGCGTTCTCAGCCACTTGTCCAGATACCCTCTTTGCATCATGCAATTCTTCTAGAACAGCGTCTACCCTTTTGAGCAAATATGCCAGGATGCAGTTAGATGTGTTTTCCGCAGAAAATGAATTTCAACAACTATATCAGAAAACTCTGACTTCCTCAATATCATCAATGAGAACACCACATTTTGCATCCAGTAACAGTAAAGAAAGCAATTCTATTTCATAAATTCAATAATTGAACAATGGATCTAAATCGATTTTTCCCTGACTTTCCCTGACCAATCTGCCATTAACCTGACTTCACCTGATACATTTTTACTTCCCTGACCTATCCCTGACTTTCACTTACTTTCCAGAATGTGGACACCCTGGTAAAGGTTTTGTATGTATTAATGTTTCATTGAAAAAAATGGTGCCATGTGATATTGGCTGTTGCGTGAGTACGTATTGGTCTTCCCATGGAGTTAAGAAAGCTACAGGACTTGCGTTTTAATTGCAATCAAAGCAATTCATATTGCAATTGCATATTTCTTTAAATGTCACAGCATGTCCTTGCAGTACTTATTGTCTTTCATTTTCTAAGAGTAAAAACATTTATTTAATGGCATGGGTGGAATTAAAAGTATAAGTTGTTCATTAATTTCCAGTTTCAATATAAGTTCTGCAAAACAAGCTTCATTATTCATTACTATGATTAACATTATCCCTTCTATTTATTTGCTTTGCAAATTTATTAAACAATCTGATCATACAACTTTCCAGACAGAATTTTAAGATGTTCATGAGCAAGAACTCAAATCTCTTCGTACATTTTCGTTGTTTAAGATTATAAAGGACTAGTACCTACTTGTATTGCTCTTATGAACTTACTTAATAAAATAGAAATACGATATATCATGTCTTGCCCTCCCCCACTTCTAACGTCCAATCGCCGCCACTGTAAGCAGAATTACTTTATTATAGCAAAGCAGCAAAAATATCAGAAGTCTAAGTGATATGTCAATTAAAATTAAATCACGCGCAGATTGAGAATTTCTAAGCCACAAGATTACAGTTTTCCTTTATTTTGAAGATTTGTCATTATACTACAGCTACAAAGAAGCACTTTTTATACCCAAAACTTTTAATGTCATTTAAAAATTCCGTGTCCTATTACATCTAGTGTTGTAAATAGAAAAAAAACCGTTCGTATTTTTTCAGAAATGTTCGTTTTTTTTAGAAAAAAAACATTGCCTCTCGTTTTTTTTCTAAATTTCGTTTTTTTTCAAATAGTCATTTGTAATGTATCTTACGTCATTTACGTCTGAAGTATTATTATGTAGGTGTAATTACCATAAAATGCAACATAAATTAAACACTAGATTCTGATACGGTACACAGTGGGGCCCACCCTCCCCTTATGTGCATGACGCACCCCACCCAATTGTCTATCCGTACGTGTTCTTCCATGAAAAAATTTTCTTTTCGATTAATTTTTACACCCCCTCAAACATATTTATACAGATTTTTACCCCCAAATATTTCAATGACGCACATTGCGTCATAGTCCCCCCTTGTGGGCACCCCTGCGGTACAAATATTTTACAATTTATATGAGTAGCGTACCTACTAATAATCCGGGTTTCTTTAGTGTTTCACCAATATCAACCAAGAAATAAAAGTATAAATGATTTTTTTTTTCGTGAAAGTAGGCCTTTAATAAGTACGAAAATAATATCACGAACAGTATAAAATGCAAATTAACTTGTCTGAAGATAAAAACTAATACTAATTTGCCTACTAATATTTATCTAAATATTATATATAAATAATTTGTCGACTAGATATATAGTATGCATTGCCGGCTCTACCATATGTGCAACACGTGCATTTGCACGGGGCTGCAAGATCTGTCATAAGTATTTTATTTAAATTAAATATTTCTTGTTGGAAACAGACTTCATGATCATGGTAGTTAAATTTACTAAGCTGACCTTCTATTTGAATACTACATTCATAAATTATGTTTAGGTCGCATAAGTTTAAGTCAAATGGACAGTGCTAAAGCAAATGGTGAAATAAACCCAGAACAAATTGCTTGATTGTTGCCAAATATAAGAACTCAATTCTCGAACGCCTGTCCCCTTTGGTTAGTTATCAGAGTTCTGATATGAAAGCTTCTCTTGTCTTTGTCGCAAATAAGATCGTCATTGAAGGTAGAAACAACTTTTAAAAAAATAACAGATGTAGATGAAAAATCAAGAAATAAAGATAAAAGAGCTAGTTGTACTTGAATTGCAAACTGATATGTTGAGATTGAAACTCGATATTGAATTCTATAAGAAGGATTACCATCTTTCCTTTCAAAGTGTGTTTGCTTTACCTTTCATTAACATAATAGATTATTATTTAAAGAAAAAAAACAGACACAACGAGATTGTAGTAAGTATTTAAGCCTTTCTGAGTGCGAGTGTAGTTTTCCTCCCCTTTGTTGTTATGCTGGAGTTGCATCCCTAAAATCATGACTTTTAAGATTTGTTCTTTCTGGAGCGTTGCGTGTTACTTGCCACGGTGCTGCTTGCCACTATTGGAATTTCGTGTTACTTGCCACAGTTACCTTATCGCATATTTATCTATCTATGACAGCGTGTCCGTTGCCACGCATCTGCATCTAGATTTGACCTTGAGGGGGTGGGAGTAATTTAACTGTGTTGTTTTATCTTGGCTGGAAAGCTCATTCTAGTTTCTTATAACAGCGAAACACACTTCCTTCCACAATTTCTTCTTTATATATATATTTCTTCTTTAATACTGGGCGTTTCTCTATTTCCCCAATTAATTTTTCATAGTCTTTATCACTAATTAAAGACATGCTAGTCACTAATCAAAGAATGTATTAGTTTCCATTGCGAACACTTCTTTTCACGCGCGGAATGAACTGTTACGTGAAAAAAACTTGTAGAAAACATTTATTTTTTACCTTTCTACTTGGAGATATCTCGGCAACTTTTCTGTTGCCGTCGCCTCAGTGAGCGGACTCCCGTCAGATTCAATGCATTTTTAGATGTTGCGCAACTGTTCCGTCGCCGAGCTGTTACCCTGCTGTCACACTGCTTAGCAACACCTCGGTAACTTTTCTGTCGCCGTCGTCTCAGTGAGCGGACTCCCATAAGACTCAATGCATTTAGCCAGAGCAACAAGATAGTTGCCCGACAAAATGTTGCAGTGAGCGGCAGGCCTAAGGCAACAGCTTGGCGACGAAACAGTTGGGCAACATCTAAAAATGCATTAAGTCTTATGGGAGTCCGCTCACTGCGGCGACGGCGACAGAAAAATTGCCGAGGTACATCCAAGCAGAGAAATAATAATACTAATAAAAAAGATGTTTTCTACAAGTTTTTTCACATAACAGTTCGCTCCGTGTGTAGAGTATGAAAAGAAGTGATCGCAATGGAAGCTAATACATGTATGTCTTTAATTAGTGGTAAAGACAATGAAAAATTGAGGAAATAGAGGAACACCCAGCGTTATATAAAAATAAAAGTTTGCAAGAATATTCAGATATAAATTGAGAGAAGAAATTGTGGGGGAAAGTGTGTTTCGCTACTGTAAGAAACTGGAATGAGCTTTCCAGCCAAGAAAAAAATAAAACAGGTATTTACACAGTAGTCTATTACATTTTGAAATGCAAATGAAATGAAACCTTGGAGTTTTGTTCTACGGTTATGCCAGGTAGGCTAAAGGAGACGGCGGTGATGAGAATGAATGAAATGGCAAGATGAAGAACGTGGAAGGAAATGGGAAAACCCATGGACAGAGTGTTTGTCCGCCACAAACCCCACTTATAATCATTATGACGTGCGACGCGCAAGTGACAAGGTTCCTATTGGAACAACCTAGGAGTATGGATCGAATGTGATGTAATATATAAATCATTGCGTTTCTTCCATGCTTTCAGGCGGCATAAATGAGCGCTCGAATTACTGAAGAACTTTAATTGTTTGTGTAGATTTGCAAGAATACTCCTTTCATCAGAATCTTGTTTTGTTTCTTGTATTTCGTGCGAGTTTTGTGAGTTTTGTGACACGCATAAATGTAACAAGGCACAGGCGTCATTAAGGGCGGTGGGAGGGGCATTTCCCCCCTGAGTTTGAGATTTATATAGATTTTATCAAGAGAATAGTAGCAAATCAGTGAAAAACGCGAAATTTTACTTATTTCAAGGGATCTTACCCCTCCAAGCAAAATTTGAAATGACACTTCTGTAACAAGGTTCTTATTTCTTAAATCAGAACTTTGCTTTGTTTCTTGCGTTTCAGGTGATTGCCTTGTTTTGAAAATTGCTTGGGAAATTACTCCCACCCCCTCAAGGTCAAATCTAGATGCAGGTGCGTGGCAACGGACACGCTGTCATAGACAGATAAATATGCGATAAGGTAACCGTGGCAAGTAACACGAACTTCCAATAGTGGCAAGTAACACCGTGGCAAGTAACACGCAAACTTCTGGAGAAAGAGGGAGGCGGCAAATTACGTCATTGCACGGGCGACAAATTGCCTAGGACCGACCCTGATGATATGTACACTCATGTTCAAAATGACTGTCGCATATTTATAGTTATTCTTCTTGTAAGAATATAATTTGATAATGATTTTGCAGGGTACTTTTAATACTCATGCTATGTGTATAATCGAAAAATGTATATTTGTGGTAAATTTCAAAGGAAAAGAATTATAAATACGAAAATGGGAAAGAGTAAAACAAAATGTTGCTAAATGGACAAGAAAGTTTTACTTTCGTTTTATTGTTCTTATTTACTGCTCTTTTGACATGAAATTTGCCACATACATGTCTTTGCCGATTATACACATAGTAAC
Organism: Thermobia domestica; assembly: GCF_964235325.1. Taxonomy (NCBI): domain Eukaryota; kingdom Metazoa; phylum Arthropoda; class Insecta; order Zygentoma; family Lepismatidae; genus Thermobia; species Thermobia domestica. The sequence continues at coordinate 177,489,305 of NC_137456.1, forward strand.
ATTATAAGAAATACCAGGCGGATTCGTTATCAAATTATATTCCTACAACATATTTATACACATGCGACAATCATTTTGGACATGAGTGTACATACAAGACATGAATATAGGATGACATACACCCTCCATTCCAAAAGAAACCGAACTTTTGAAAACAAATAGTACCACTAATGCCATCTGTTGTAATATTTTACCGGTAGATGGCGTAGTCCCTCATTGACAACTGGTATAAATGTCATGACATTTGGATGCGCGGCAACAAAGTTATTGCGTTTCAACTGTCAGTGTGTTGTGTACATCGGTCGGAAAATGAGTTTCAAACAACGAGCTGCAACTTAGTTTTGTGTTAAAGTGGGTAAAACTTTTAGTGAAACACACCAAATGCTACAAAATGCATATGGTGATGAGTGTCTATCCCGTACGCAAGTTTACGAGTGGTTCAGGCGATTCAAATCGGGTAGAGAGACGCTGGATGATGACGAAAGATCAGGCCGTCCCAGAACCGGATTATCGGAAGGAAACATCGAAAAAGTACGTGAATTCATCAAACATAACAAAAAATCGTCACAGACAGTCACTGGAGAGTTTTACTTGGGCGTCATGAAGCGTTTGCTGGCAAGAATTCGTCGTATTCGGCCCGAATATCGCGAAATCGGCAGTTGGACTCTTTTGGACGATAATGCACCATCACATCGTTCGCGACTTGTAACTGAATTTTTGGTCAAAAATCACATTATTCGGTTGCATCATCCGCCCTATTCACCAGATCTCGCTCCGTGCGATTTCTATCTGTTCCCGAAACTGCATTTGGCGATGAAAGGAAAGTGGCACGCATCGATTGATGCCATTGAGAAGGCGACGACCGCCGTCCTAAAGACCATTCCAATAAAGGACATGGAGAAGTCGTTTGACAACTTGTTGGAGCGTGCAAATATGTGTATCGATGCAGAAGGGGAATACATTGATTAATAAAAATGATTTGTTCCAAAATGTACATTGCTTTTTTGTTTTTTAAAAAGTTCGGTTTCTTTTGGAATGGAGGGTGTAATTTGAAGTGATGCAGGGTGTTTCAAAATGAATATTAGGATTTTGAAACTTTGTAGTATCTATTACAATTAACTTACAATTATAAATATTATATCAAATGAAAGAGCAACTCAAACAGTTTTGTACGCACACACGCACATGCATTGTTTTCTCTGTCTGTTGTTAGAAAGAGCAAGTAGTAAAGATGGAGACTAGAGACCAGAAACCTTTTTGTGTTTTAATTTTGCAAAGACTGAATCTGTAGTTACAGTGCAACCGTCTGTGTGAACTGAATGTTTCGTGCCATATGGAGGAAAGTTTATGGGCCTTTCTCACCTATCGACTCGATGTGTGTCGTGTAACGAATGAAGCTCATATCGAACACTTGTAGCAAAAACTGTTTGAAGTGTTCTTTTACTTGCTGTATTGTTTATAATTGCACATAAAATGTAATAAGTGCTACGAAGACTTAAAGCCCCGATATTCATTTTGAAACACCCTGCATTTCTCAGCAACAGTATTGGAACTAAGATGTAAAAGGAGAGAAAATTTTCCTTATAAAATGATCGTTTACAACAACGATATTATTATTAGTCAAGACTATAACTACTACAACAACACGAGTTACTAGTCAAAAAAATGTAATATCTACAATACATCTGTAATATCTAAAAAAAAAAATTACAAAAACTCTTTCGGACCCAGGTGGCCAAAGTGCCACATACGGGTGTGTCACTTTTTTAATCCGCTCCTGTATGAACACTAATTAAAATATCGGGATTTTTTTCCCCAAATATGGTTGGACTATAGTTTATCATATTAGTTTCTTTTTCTTCTGTGTGTCGAATTTCCTTCTCAAATTTCACCCCAGTCAAAAATTCGAGAGATTTCGAATTTCCAATTTTCTTTATTACTTCTTATCTGTAGCTTTATTCTTTGCAGAGAGACCTTAAGACTTGTCAGGTAGATCCGTCGAATAGATACCTAATTGTTGACAGCAATTGAACTGGCCTGCGCGCAGTGTTGCCAACTATGCAAATTAAAATTTCCTTAAATTTGGGCAAAAAATTTGAAATTTTTGTTATAAATCCGTACCTATACGTCCGAGTGCAAGTCAACTTACGCCAGTCGAACATTTATTCTTACTGAACAGACACGGGTACATATCGTTACAGTGGGGTATTTAGGGGGCGCACGAAAAATTCGGATTTAGGTTCTAACTTGATTTTCCACTACTTTTCTGTTTATCGAAATATATTTTTGGTAATTAAAAGCTTTGTTCCTTAAATACCGCCATGATACTTGTAGGATATATTAGTAATGCACCAGTGTTTAAGATTTTAGGGGTGTACAGAAAATTTTAATTCCAGATTTTAGGGGAAAATTACGTGTTTCGTCTATTATTTCCCTCTTGTTGGCTACATCGGAACAAACGTACCAGTATCTGAAAGTCTTGTCTTTGCTCTTCACAACGCACTATAGAAAGTTTCAATAGGATAGTTAGGGGAAGTACAGTTGAGGTTTACAGTAGACTTTGTTCTCTAAGTGGAAAGATAACTGTGATTTTTTTTTTTAGGTAGAATGAAATATTTTTAATGACCTGCTTACTTTATTAGATATCGTCACAATACTTGTAGGATATATTAGAGGGATACCAAAGCTTATTTTAAGATAGTTCGTGTGTGTCTGCTAGCACTGTTGCCAACTACAGAAAATTTTAATTTCTGATTTTAGGGGGAAATTTTGGAAAAAAATCCCTTTTTGTCTCTATTATTTCGCTCTTAATGGCTACATTCGAACAAACGTACCACTGACTGAAAGCCTCGTTCTTGTCCTACACAGCGCACCATAAAGAGTTTAGGTAGAATAATTAAGGGAAGTAGAGTTGATGCTTATAATAAACCATGTTATGGTAGGAACATTGTGAATTTCTGAGGTAGAATGAGTTTTTTTTTTTTTTTTAAATTTCATGCTTACTTTGTTAGATATCGCCATGATAGCTCTAGGATATACTCTTGGGCTACCAAGGTTTGCTTTCAGATAGTTTACGTCTGTTTGATGCCAGTGTTTCCAGCCAAAACAATTAATTCCCGATTTTAGGTGAAAATTTTGGCAAATTTCTCTTTTCTCCTCTATTATTTCCCTCTAGCTCGCTACGTTGGAACAAATGTACCACTACCTGAAAGCCTTCTATTTAGCCTAAAGAACGCACCATAAAAAGTTTCAATAGGATAATTAGAGAAGCTGTAGCCCCGGCATATCTGTTGATTTTTGCTTCTGAGGCGTAAAAAGTGTCAAAATTTCATGTGTATAGAAACAGAGAATTTTCTCTTTCTCTCTTTGAATGGAAACCAGCGATTTCAGGTTTTCACTGAACCTTGTCAACACACCAAAGAACTTTTTAGGTGACTTGGACCAATATGGCAACAGTGGTGCTAGATACAAAAAAAAAAAATCTTGAAATTCGGTTAGGGAATTTTTTGTAAATTTTCACCTCTACATTTCCCTCAGTAATTTCCCACCCGCTGGCAACAGTGCAATGTAACTTACACTAAAAAAATAGCCACATTCCTTTTCTAGAAAACAAGGTTTTAACCATATCAATCTGGTAAATGGTTCTTGAGTAGTAAGTCACTAACTGAAAATGTAGGAAAACGCCAAAACTGACCTGGGTCCGAAAGGAATAATCACACGATTTTGCTCGTATAGGTACAAAGAAACAAACGATTTGTAAGTTACGAGGGCTTCGACTCAAGTTCTATTGATTATTTCAATAATCTTCAACATAAATCAATAAATAATAGTTACCAGAAAAAAAACAGACATTTGAAAAAAAACATGAAAAAGAACGATGTTTTTTATTGAAAAAAAACTTCACAGAAAAAAAACCGTTTTTTTACATCACTAATTACATCCTTACACTGTTTCTACTATTTACTGATCGTATTAGCAATTGGTCACCCCCACACCATTGCAACAACTATTCTTATCTTAACGGTATAAGAATAATATTATATAGTGCTTTACTTTTTTACTGTGCTTATGCAAGGAAAATGCTTTCGTGGCCAGCGCGGTGGTTTGAAACTGAAGAAAGTTGTAACGAACAGAGGCAGACAGATGGTTAGGCTGTCGAAAGAGCATCATAAACAAGAAAAATGCTCGAAATTTTTCTTATGACCTAGTCAGCGGTTCTCAAAACTAGGCATCATAATAATACAATTTAATACGTGGACCTACATAATTTAATTTTGGATTTAAATTATTTAGGCGCCAGACTCGTATTTCCAAGTGTCTCGACTACCTCGAGTTCGGGAGCTATCGAGCCTGAACAAGAGGGATATTGACAGAAATTCATTATGTATTACAAATGTTGTTATTTTGAAACTTCGACTTTTTCTTTCCAATAACCTCACACGAAGTAGTGTTCTAAACGCACGAACATAAGTTTATTTATATTCTTTCTCTCGTCAAATCTGAGGTGATTAATGTTTGGTTATGGTGATATACTTGCAAAAGATTATGTCCTGACGGTATTGCATTTTGTGTTTTCCGAGGTCCACAAGGGGGAAAAAATAAAAGCAAACCCTTTTGTTGAAGAGTTCAGCCCTTTGTTATGTTCCGTCCGTGTAGATTGATTTCCTTCATTCACTGGAACAGAATATTGTGTTTATTACTCGTCATGACATTACAAACATTATCAGAGGACATGGCGGATCAATAGTGGAATGCTCACCTCTGGTTCGAAGACAGGTCGTAGGAGTTTGTGGTGAACAACATAGTATTCATAAGTTTTCTCCCGAATTGACATTAAACTGATTCTTTTATAATCATTTGAGCTCCCTGGTGGATACTCGATTAGCGAAAACGTCTTTGGTGTGGGAGACCCAGGTTCGATTCCCGGCGGGAGCTCATGTAGTTTTGATTCCACGTTAAGCTGGAGGTCCATGTCTTACATAGCCTTGCTCCTGACTCTCTTAAATTATCTGTCTCCCTTTGCCTACAGGGTATATTCGTGGAAGGTAAAAGTAGAAATTTCATTTTATTTGATTCAGTAATCAGCCAATTGTAACTAGTTTGTTATCATTTTTGTGTTACCACATCTGCTTATTTGTAACCGTAACCAGCTCCGTAACCTCTCCGTAACAAGCTAGATGTGAAGTACTTTTTAGTGCAATAAAATAAAAAAAATCAGAGGAAATGTCCATTGTCGAAAAAGTGTGTTGAGTCGAAAAAAAATAACTGAAAGAAACAAGAAATGGATGAGACATTGTGAACAATAAACGGAATAATAATTTTGGAGTTCATCAAAAAGAGTTTAGGGAAAAGATTGTATTGCAAGGAAAATAAAGAAAAGAGAAGAAGACTATTAAAGCCGATTGTTTGTGAAACCAAAGAAGTTAACTGAGGACTGTAATGCAATGAACTTCGATATTTGTACCAAGGGACATAGCACTAGCGGAGTATTTACAATGAAATTGTGGGTTAAGGGTGACATAGGGTGGAGGGGAGAGGATTTCTTTCTAAGCAATGTTGGGTAAGTTACTTGCAAAAATGTAACGCGTTATAAGTTACTTTACTTTTCCTTAAAATGTAACGCGGTACTAAGGCGTTATTTGCCCCAAGAAAGAAACTGTTACCCTACTTCGCAACTAACGCATTACTTTTAGGTCCGAGACTTTAAAATGTAAAAAAAAAAAAAAGTCTTATTACTTCAATTTTCTGTACTACTACTACTACTACAATTATTATTATTATTATTATTATTATTATTATTATTATTATTATTATTATTATTATTATTATTATTATTATTATTATTATTATTATTATTATTATTGCCGCAGTTCTGATTTTTCCCAAATCATCGTAAATGTTTAGAACTGTGGGTTGATAATAGTAGCCTTGCTACATCTTTTCATGCGGACAGTTACTTGAGTTGAGTTGAATTTCAGTTTAGCGTCCCTTTCAGCAGCAAGGCTATGTGAAACGTGGATCTACTGATTAACGTGGAATCCAAACCACATGAGCTCTCTCTCGGAATCGAATCCGGGTCTCCCGCGCCAAGGGCGCGTACGCTAACCGCTTACGGACAGTTACTTTATTGGAAATATGATGTACTTCAGTGACTTTATAAACGCAATATTGGACGTTCTGAATCGCTTTATGTAGATATAAGAACAAATTCTTACTTGACAACTATATGAACATTTTCATACAATGTAACACTAACTAAAATATCATACTGCGTTAGAAAAAGTGGGTGCTTATTATTAATCTGCTAAACTAATTATGTAATATTAACAATGTTATTATGTAAAATTAAAAATACAGATAAGGAATTAGATTTCTGGCCTGTTGGTATTTAAGGCCATTTAGCCCGTCACTTATATGAGGGATGACGTCCCTCGGCGAGCACACTATCCGATGAAAGGGAAGAAAGAAAGGATTGGGGAAGGAAGGAAGCAGCCTAGAACCATTATGTTAGGTACACCCAGCCACAAATGTATCTCCTTCCCCTAAGCGCTTTAATTCCATTACTTGGGGTCCAGGTAATTTGCAGTTGTGGGAAAGCCTAGAGAGATGCAACTCAATTTACACGCAACTTTTCGCGGCACTGACAGCAGTTGGTAGACCTGATCCAGGTGTTTATTCAGGTAAAATTGTAAAGTAGGTGACTAACGAAACAGTTCTCCATTCCAAGACTAATCTGTATGGTTCGGATCGTGTTTTCCAAGGAACACCATACATTAGTCTCAATATTGCTGTTTATGTAATGTATTATTTCTTTATATAGGCCTACTGTATGTTTACAGAAATATAAATACTGACCATGCATTTATCAGGAAATGCTTGAAAGTAGCTGAAAATATCAAATCTAGAACAACTGTTGGAAATAAGTTTGTAAATGATTGCCTCCATTGAGAGACCTCCTCGTTTCAACATAATTTTCTTTCTGGAGAAGAGAAGCTCTTTCTTGTCACACTGAGTATGTATTGAAACTGAAAGATTTGAAAAAGTTTCAACCTGCCCGGGATTCCAACCCGGGTCCGACGAACAGAAGTTCAATACTCTAACTACTCACCTATAGTTTTTTATTGTTCATGTGCTTGTCTTTATACGAAAAGTGTAGAAGAACCGGACTGACTCCTAAGGTAATACAATACAATAGTTCTTACATACAAGAAAAGGAAAAATGTAATGCACAACAATTATCGCTAAAAATAAAAGTAAAAACGAAACGATAAACCTACATCATGAGTTGTTACCCTGTTTTGTTTTACGAGAAGGAATAAGATTACTGCAACACCACTTCTAAACACCTACTAAAATACTGCCTCTCCAACTCGGCGGGAAAGAGCTTTCGGCGAGTGCGTTTTAAAAAATCCAAGTAGGTGCGAGCATCCAGCAAAGGCGCATGGCGATGGATATAAACAAGTGTACACGCCACTAGAGAAAGCACAGCTTGGTGTTTGGTCTGTGAAAAATAACGAAAATCCGGAAACTAAACATAGGATGCTGTGAACTAGTGTGGAGGTCGTCGACCAATTCGTCCTAAGAAGGACGTGAGACAGTTCCAGATAGCTGGAGCACCTACACACTGATCGTACCGATGGGATAATGTATCTTGCTTGGGGCATCGAGAACACAGTGGGTCAGGAACACGTTTCAGCTCAAATAAACGAGCGCGCGTAGGGACCAACTGATGCACCACTTGAAACCATTTCAACCTGTAGATATGAAGGTAATACCGTTGCGAAGATATTAGCCCATACCTGTGACCACATAGTCTGAGGATATCGGTGAGGAATTCGTAGAATAATCTGATTGTTAGGCAACGAAAGAAGGAAGTTATACAAAGTGCGAGAATTGTGTCCCGTAGGGCAGAGAACCACACCGCCGTATGTCCAATAACGTATTAGTGAAGTAATGTACGTCGGACAACAATCAGCAAAGTTAATAAACGGGAGGCTCACAGGGAATTCATAACTAGGCCAAAAACATCGTATCCATTGCTGTACGAAGGATTCGTTAATAGCAACTGCAGCATAGAAATCGAGCATAAACAGAGTTTGACATTTCAATCTGAGATTTACGAGACCCAACCCTCCCTGTGAACGGGGAAGATAGAGTCCTGCACGTGGAATACGAAAGTAGAAGCCACGCCATATATTCCATAGGAATAAAGAGTCAAACCGCTTAGCGAACAATTCCGGTAAGGAGAAAATTCGAGCCCGGTACCACAGCTTGGGTGCCATGTAAATAATCATAAAGTGGATACGATGGATTAAATGAAGGCTACGGAAACGCTGGGAAAACAAAAGCTGGCGAATTTGTGACAACAACGGGGACCAAATCTCCTCGAAAAGGGGAGTAGGTTGTGACGTAAACGTGATACCTAGGATCTTCAAGGAAGTGACGTGAGGTACACACGGCACCCCAGGCTCGTTAGCAGGTAAATGAAAACCATTGAACTGTAATAGGTTAGTTTTCTGTACATTATACTGTAATCTGGAACAAAGTGCAAAACGTTGCAACACTGCAAAAATCCGCGCCATAAGAACAGGATCCACTCCTGTGATGGTGACGTCATCCGCTTACCCGAATATAGGCCTATTTTGACTCAAGAAACGGGAGGGTCCAGGGGGATGCAGGGTGGCCAACTGTCTGAGTAAAGAATCTAATGCGAGTGCAAAAAGTATCGTTGACAAAGAACATTCTTGCCTTAATCCGCGTTTCAGCGGAATAAGAGGGGACAGATGTGCGTTAATCTGTATGCGGAAATTGGCCGTGGTATATAAATTGTTAATAACTGTGCGGAAGGCTAAAGGAACCTCCAGGCTTTTGTACGCTTTTTCTAGATCTACAGCTAATGCACCCGCAGGCACCTGCCGAAAATGAAAATAAAAAAAAATATCGCGCAAAGAGCAAAGAGTATATGAAAAGTTATGCTGCCTGATAAGGACTAATGTAGTGACGGATGATTGGTCGAAGTCGGGCTGTAAGCACTTTAGTGAACAACTTAAGATCGACGGGCAATAAAGAAATACGTAGGTCCATAGTCCTGAACATAATGCGCTGCGCGGGATTTCGGAATGAGGACTAAGATAGAAGTATTACGACCCACTGCTTCGCCTCGTAACCAAGCATTGAATAAAGCGGTAAGAGAGAGACTGAGGTGAGACCAATATTGTTTATAAAACTGGATATTTAATCCGTCTTCTTTTGGGCACTACGGCCCTTTGTCTGCCTGAGGACTGCTAAAATTTCCTCCGCAACAATGGGATTGATCAAAGTCTGACACTCAGCATCCGTGAGATGGTGAGATAACGTGGACATAAACTCCGGGGCATATGTGTAGTCTATGGGACGCGCACGTGCAAAGTCTGAATAGTAGCGCGTGAACTCTTGTAAAATCTGCGAACAATTAGTAGTAGTAGTGCCATCTCCCAGAATGAGAGAGTGAATGGCGGTGGAATGCCGTTGTCGCAAAATCCAATGAACATGATAAATACGAGTAGTTATAGTCTCCACCGGAAAACGATGAGAAGAGTCTTCCGACAAATACGCACTAATCGACGTATGGGAGTAAATAGTTTTCAATCGGTGTTTGATACCGTTAGTACAAGCTAGGTTCTCCAGAGAAGGCGGAGCATTCCAAAATTCACAGAGAGCTTGATATAAAAAATTCATGTAAATGGTGGTCGTCTTCCCTCGCAACCCCTCCTTGCCATTGAAAAAAACTGTGTAATTTAGGTTTACCATATAAATTCCACCAGGAAATCACAAAGGGGTAGTACTGCTGCGCCAATAAGGTAAGCGACGCGAGAATTCCGCTACAACCTGCGGGCGAGACATGATGTCATTATTAATCTTCCAATAGGAAGGGCCCCGAGCCGGTGGTAGCAAGAAAGGGTACTTCAATCGCGTCATGATCGGACAGCACCACAGGAATTGTATTTTGTATCATCGTAGTGCATAAACTCTCTGAAATGTATGCGCGGTCGATTCTACTCTTCGTCGTAGTAGAGCAGTGGGTGAATACATGCTTTGAGTTTGACACAACTAAAGCGTCTTTTAACTTTAGGACACGAATAAACTCTCACAAAGTAGGACAAGGCGTGGTAAGCGTCAGAGAATCTTGGGCATCAACAATTGCATTGAAATCTCCGGCAATTATACAATCAGGAATTAGCGGAGGAAGTAAGGAAGGAATGGTAGTTGCATAAACCGCGTTCCTCTCTTTTGTACGTGTAAAGCCAGAATGACTATATAATGCTATAAAACAAATGTTCTGAATATAACAACGTATAGCCCTTCCTTCAGGGGCTAACACAACACGATCATATCTCAGACCCTTTCAAACCAAAATCGCGACCCCAGTCTCTTGGTCGCGGTTAATAATAGCTTGAAAATTGGTAAGAAAATCCAAAGATGTAAGCAGAGAACTTATTTCTTGTAGAAAACAAACGTCTGGTCGGCGGCTTTCGATAAACTGTTGTAGAAGGGCCTTATTATGATCGGAACTGATTCTATGAATATTGATTGATACTGAATTTACTGTTAACATTATAAAATCGCTCAAAAAGAAAACTAAAACAAGAAGAAAAAAGTACTTACAAAGGTGAAATGGGTTCTTTCCCATGAATACTAGTAAAGTGACGCATTTTGATACAAATATAAAACAAACAGAGTGAACTTTCCTGTACGAATACAAAAACAAACACTGCCAAATACCACATTATAACATTATAACATACTGGAAAGTAGGTGTGAAGGTCAATAGCTAAGAGTAAACACACCACGCCTCAGGGCAGTTCTGAGTCAGATATAGCCCGATGTTGTGATCGTAATTCGCATGTCTCAGCTTGGTTTATCCCTCGTGTAGCATCAAGGGCACACTGTTCCTTCTTTCTTGTAGACGTTCGAGTAACTTTCCTTCTTTTTTGTTGTGTAGAAAAATCAGCTTGCACAGAAGTAACTTTATGTTCAGCTGAAGACGGGACATTATTGTCTTGCACTTCAGACGAAGAACCAGACAGAACTGTTAACACTTCCTGCTCCGACGGACGAGTAGAGTCATGTTCCATGACATCCACAGGCGTTTTCTGTAAAGGCGGGGGTCTCAGTTTCACTTCAGAATCTTCCATAACTAGGGCATTATTTGTTAGGGATGAATTCACTTGCGGGGTTCGTACTAACACTGAAAACTCGTTGGTAGCAGTCAATGAAGGTAAGTCTGAGGAATTCTGAGCGGGGACCCGGGGGCAGTGACAGTGAGCGAAGGCGAGCCATAAGAGGGAAAAGAGCGATGCACTTTGCCAATCTCCGTCATGTGTAGAGGTGTCTGTTCAGGGGCAGCCGTAGTTGGTTTTGCATTCTTCAAAGGACACGTGGCGGTCGTGTGAAAATTGCTTTGACATCTAAAACAAGTAATAGGCTGCCCTTCATAAGACACACTCACCTTACAACCGTGCACTATGATACGAGACGGTATATACTTATGTATTTCCATATGAACAATACGTACGCCACTGTCTATGCCAAGGGGGAAAGGGGACACTCCATAGTTGAGGTTCCACTTTGCGCACTTACCCATAACTTTTGGAATGCTCTTCTAGGAATGATAACGGTAATTCAAGAGGAAAGTCATATATACGCACCAACCGAAAGGGGTAATCAGCGGGGACGATCCTTACTGTGCTTGTTTCCCCAGACAGATGCGTGGATTCTACAGACGAAGGAGCTGTTGCTGCGAAATGTTCATCGAGGATTGTAGATCTTTAAACTTAATATATTTGCTATATGATTCCGCATGTAACTGGAGCGCACAAATGTTGTCGAAGATACGAGGAAACTTATTTTCCAACCACTGATATACTTGGCTAGCATTAGGTTTGACATTTCTATATCTTCGGTCAAATATTAATTGAAATTGTAAGTCCTTATATTCCATACTACTACAAGCTATTAAACTGCAAAACACTGTACACACAGGGTGAGATTCACCCAGCACACAAAAGCACTAAACTTGTGAAAGAAGCACGAGTCTTTTCAACTAATGATATCAGGCACTCCAATGGGACCAACACTACTCATGATGTGAACAGCTCGAGACGACGAGCTCAACTGGCCTATCGCGTCACTCAACCTTTTATCTAAACTGTTAGCTAGTTGAAATTGTTGCATTCAAGCATATACAAAGAAGACGTTCCTTATAATAAGAAGACGTTCCTTATGAGTGTCACAATGACTTACTCGAGATTTCCTTCTTGAACTCAAAAACAAGTTAGACCTTCGTCAATGAGCAAAATATCACGAAACGTTCTTCAAGTTGGGATTACCTCATACCTCAAGTTGGGAACGCACACCAAAAACTATTTTCATTACTAAAGTTGCTCTAGTACGCTCGTCCGCGAACGCTGACAGCAGTTGGCCTTAATTTCCGCTATATGTAGGTCATGTCCCTTGATGTCCTATCTGTATCGGCTAATAAGATCAGAGGATATCCGAAATTCTTGGAATCCGCGAAAATGCAAGCCGGCAGACAGGCACGTAGCCAGGATTTCGTAATAGAGGGGATCCGTGACGAAATATTGAGGTTATCACACCAGGGGCTGGGTCATTCTAAACTATTTCACTGGTAAAATATTTTGGTTCGTGTAGCCAGGATTTTGTAATGAGGGGGCGTGACATGAAATATTGTGGATACCCACAAAAGGCTCGATCAATCTGAACTATTTTACTGACAACGTACCCATATTGGTTTGTTATCACAATAAACTGAGGATATGTTAGTAAGTATTTTAGTAACAAACTATGAAGAAATCTCAAGTAAAAGAACATAAAAAATTGAAAAAAGATACAGTCTTCCGAGGTCTTTCGAACTCGGTTCTTCTTGTCTTTCCTTCGTTTTCTTGTCCCCGTTTAATGCCGTTAAGGATAACAACGAAATCTCTTTCGGCAGTGGAAACATCCTGTTACGAAATGGATTAGTGTTGCCGCGAAATTGAAAATTATTTAATAAGTGTCACTGGAACCTATGTTACCAGGTTCATGCAATTGGGGATTATTGGTATTTCTTAAATTCTACCTGAGACTCTATCTGAACATCATTTGTAGTCCATAAGATTAGCATGGAGCTAAATGCATTTCAGAATGCTCCGTTACAATAATATCCATTTCTAACTTTACTCCCCCCTGTTTCCCCCACACAAAGCTCCTCATAAGAAAGAGTAACCAAACGCTTGCTGTAGCTTTATATTTTTAACAATGGTTCTTCTTTTTCTCGTTTCTTTTTGTTTCATTTTTCCTTAATGTTTTTTCATTTCTGGTCTCTAAGAGAAGGGGGTACGGATTCCCGGATCCACCCCTGGCTACGTGATTGCGGCAGACATTATTTTCGCATTCTTTGAATTGCATCAACACGTGTAGAAAAAGAAAGTTCTATTTTTATCTTCCGTAACTACTAGTTTATTGTTTAATCTTTGTATGAGGAGTTTGTGGTAGATTGGCAAATTATGAAACTCGTACGGCAGAGACACGGGTTCAAATCCCATCGTGGCAGCGCCGTAACTTAGATTTTTTCTCGGGAGGGAACAAGCATTAATACACGTAATTGCGTCCCCTAGAAAAGGTCGTTTTCCTAATTCTTGGGTCCCCTCTTTCCACCCTTCTCTATTGGGTTTCCTTAGGTCTGTGGGGTCGTTAGTTATGCCTCTAGACCCGTTCCATACACAACAAATTAATTAAGGGGACAATATTGACAAATCTGACAATAATATACGAATATATATCATTTCTAGTGCCCCTAATATTGGCCTTTTTTACTGAAATGGGCCCACGACTCATTTTTGTTGTATTTACCTTTAGCGTGCTGTTCTATTTATGTAATATAGTGAACCTATTTGATGTAATAATAATAATTACATGTTCGTATCGTATATAAGACAACTTTGTCTTAAAATGGAACCCCCTCGAACGGAGTGGATCTTCCCTGGGGGGCAGTAGTGGTTTCAAGTTATGGTCCTGCATCGTGGCAATCATTCATTTATTAATTGGAAGGTATCGTTTACGTAATTGATTTTGTAATTCTGTTATTCCTTTATTATTATTATTATTATTATTATTATTATTATTATTATTATTATTATTACAAAGTCGAGATTTGGCTACACATTTTATATTTTATGAATTTTCTGATTGGATTTCAAGTCTTTTGTTGAATAATCAACACACTCCACTTATGGGGTTTGGGGGAGGGAAATATTATACTGTTGCTTTTCATTTGTTTACTTACACGCTACACCAAGCCTGGATACTACATTTCACCTTTCTATATCTACGGGAAGTACCCTAAAGGTTTTGATGATCATAAGAGAATAAGTGAATAAGTGATGAGATCAATTAACATTGCGTATTAACAACATTTAAAATATCAGGTTGTCGGAAAAACCATGACGTATCTCGGTAAAATATGACGAATGATGATTTGTGGATATACTAGAGTAATTCGGATAATGCAATAGTTGTCATGAATAGCTAAGATCTTGAGCGTTTTGTGTATTATTACTCTTTGTTTGGTTTGGTTTTACAGATTTGATCAGAGATTTGAAAACTTTACCCATGACCCACTGACCCACTGACCCATCACCCACTGTGGCCCATTCTGACCTATGATCCACAACCCACCGTGGACCACTCTGACCCACTACTCGCAGCATGACCCACCAACCATCATGAACCACTGACCTACCAAAACACATCGTCATCAACTCAGAACACGATTCATGGTCTATTCTCTACCTACTAAAAATTTATACTTGTAATAAAACCAGGTTGTCAAACTCTAACTACAGTACGGTCCCAAAAAATATCCACACTGTGAATATTTACTTTAATCGCATATTTTATTTCAGATTTTCAAACAAATTTATTTCTTATCGTGGGTTTAGGTTAAATGGGTATTGTAAATAATTCGTAATATACTTAGGAATAATTCTATTGATATTGCCTCTAATTTTATTGATTTTGTTAGAGAATAGATGTCAGGAAACAGGTTGGTTTGTCTTGTTTAACATGTAATATGCAGTTAGTTAAAATTACAGAAAGATTTCATTCCAAAAATTTAAAATTAGTGCAACAATCGAATTGAGATGACATTCGTGGCTTTTAAGTTTACAAAAATATCTCCTATGTGTCTCTGCTATACAGCGTTTCTTGGTCTTTTCCGCTAATCACGACTTCCCGCTCGAACACTTTCCCGCCATTCTCAGTCAGCTGTTGTTGCGGAAGCAGAGCATTGGAAGTATGGACTGATTGTTTAGTGTACTGTTGTTCGATTCTGAATTTCACAGTGCTGTAGAAGTGTATTTGTGTAATTTAATATTAATTTCACTCGAAATTATCAGTGTTTACATCATGGGAAAGGCGAAAGACCTGTGTCTTTGGAAGCAAGGAAAAATTTAGCATGGAATTCGGAAGGGATATCTAACAGGGAAATTGCTAGAAGGCTACTCATTGATCATAAAACAGTTGGTAACGTTCTGAAACGTCAGGCAGAAACCGGAATGTCAAGTTTAAGGTATAGATGTGGGCGTAAAAAGAAGACAAACGACCGACTCTGTAGGACAATCAAAAGGATTGCTAAGCAAGATAGGAAATTAATTTCCAGGCAGATTGCTGTTAAGATAAGTGAGGAAGTAGGGGGAGTCAGTTTCACATCAAACAGTGCTCCGACGGCTTTCTGCCATGAACATTAAGAAGAAAAGTCCTGTAAGGAAGCCACTTTTGTCACGCAAACACATTACGCACAGGAAGCGATTAGTAGAAATGTTTGAAAACTGGACAGCCGAAGATTGGAAGAAAGTAATTTTCTCAGATGATAAGAAATTTAGTGTTTTTGGGAACGATAGCGGTGTGAAATTGTGGATGGAGCCTGGAGAGAAGTTGCAGAAAGAATGCATCAAAGAAACAAAAATGTTTAGTGATATTGTTATGTTGTGGGGAGCGATGTGTTCTAAGGGAGTGGGAAGATTGAAAGTGTGCGTTGGTTCAATTGATGGTTTGAAATACTGTGAGATACTAAAAAAGGAACTCTTATACACAGCCACGGACCATTTCTGTGGAGTTAACTTGGGACCATTCATTTTCCAAGACGATAATGCTGTGTGGCATCCCTCGAAGATTTTTAACAAATGTGTGTCTGAACTTGGTATCCAGAGATTGTGGTGGCCTGCAAATTCACCGGACCTAAATCCTATTGAAAATTTGTGGGCCATTATGTCGTCTAAACTAAGCAAATATTGAATTACAAATAAAAGGGAACTAATTGAAAAAAATCTTCATGTGTGGTATCATGAAATCAAGCCAGGCACTTGTGACAATCTTGTTGCGTCAATGCCGAAACGAGTAGAGGCACTGAAACAAGCTAAAGGTCATCACACAAAATACTGAAATCGATGTCAGATGTGTAAACAATTTTGAAAATATGTTGTAAAATAAATTGCGAAACACGTCATGCACAATCATGTTAAATAATCTCTCATTATAGCAGCAAAACTTGTTTTTCAGCAAAACATTCAAGTGGGGATATTTTTTTTTGGACCGGACTGTAATCGGAGTTTGAATTTCTACTGTCAATCGCTCAAGCACCCCTCTGTTACAATAACGATGAATCTGACCTTTACGATATAAAATAGTAAAGTGTTTGTCAAGGGAAAAATTACGATGAATTTCAATTAAATTATCAAGGTGTAATTATTTCCTTGTTGAATTATCGATACTTTACAGTGGAAAAACGGATGAAATTTGAAAGCCCCAAATCAAGGTAAGTAGATACTAACATACAGAAGCTAACATCACAAATCTATGTCTATTTTTCTCAGAACTTTATGCGTTGATTGCCCTGTGCTCTAAGCGCTCCATATAATAAACAAGCTTCAGCAATTACTATAAAGCGCATGGTGAGTATATATGGATATATGATGCGAAGCACTGTATTTTTTGTTGAGTTGATTTTGAGTTTAATGTTAATTTCAGCAGCGTGGCAATATGAGAAGTGGGTCTACCCCATGCCGTAAACGTCGCCAACACCTAAAGGCCCACTTGCGGGTAAACGTCTATCGTCAATATGGCGACAAGTCG
The DNA here is from genome assembly GCF_964235325.1 of Thermobia domestica. Lineage (NCBI taxonomy): Eukaryota > Metazoa > Arthropoda > Insecta > Zygentoma > Lepismatidae > Thermobia > Thermobia domestica. The sequence continues at coordinate 177,506,474 of NC_137456.1, forward strand.
AAGGATTGCCGCTAGTGCCGCTAGTTGACCAAATTAAAAAGATCTCAACGATTTATTCCTTTACAAGCGACTTTTCCTTAATCGCCTCCGTGGCGAAGTCGGAAGAACACTCGCCCAGTAATCGTAACGTTGATAGTTTGAGCCCTCTCCGGAGTAATTTTATGGTACTTTTTAGTGTTTTTAGACTCACCTTTATGTAAAAAATGACACATATAGGCGATTTAACATATTTTGGGAGAGTAATGTTGTGGTTCATTGGCGTTTTGTCGCATCTCTGCCACTGGTGAGCCGCTGGAGGTATAATTTTCAAAACGGAAGAGGGGCCACCGCAGATCGTCGCTGCGGGGCCGCCAATTTGTGGCTAGATGTCGCTAGTTGCCCATCGGTGGTCCACCGACGCTCACAGCATGAAATGCGGATTAACGTGAATCCGAACCACATGAGCTCCCGCCGGGAATCGAACTAGGCCTATTGTTTTCGATTATTTCTTTGCAAACTAACCCACTATCCATTTACCATATGTAGAAAGTGCACTCGTGAAATACTCAATTTTTTTCGCAAATATTCGAATCCCCACTATCCCTTAGGATTTTATTATAATGAACGCAATATGATAACATCACAGTTTGGATTAAGCCCTAACTATACACCTAAAGGCATTTTATTTGATTGCAATTTGGCCATGGTTATTAGGTACACATAGTTACATTTATTTTTATATGATAATTTATGTATTACAGTGATTCAAAAATGTATTGTTTCCAGCAGTTAACTCCTCTAAAACTCACCGGTTGTGTTTCTCGAAAGCCAAGTAGTAGTATACGTCCTATTGGCCAATCAATATCCAAAAACGTCATATCAATATCCAAAAATGCCTAAAGTTGTTTCTTCACTTAGAGACACTCATCTCAGATAAGTAAACAGAAACAAATGAAAAACGGAAATGGAGGCCTTGAAAGTAAAACGTAGACAAATTAACCAGTGTTAAGAAGCGTATTTTTAAATCACGCTCGACCCTACTCATACGCGGTTCTGGTAACTTGGATTTATCCGTTTTTCGCCACGTACCAGAAATATAGCAAAAATGGAGTGTCTGCTACTAGCGGTTTTCGTGTCCGAAAGTGCTAGCGCAATGTGCTAGTAATTATAATTTCTTTTGGCGTGGTTCAAACCCGGGCCAAGGAAAGTTTTTTTATTTTTATATCTTATTTTTACAATTTTCAAAACTTTTTCATTAAAATAAGATGAAAATAATACTCAAAAAATGATTACGTTACGTGTGTAGTTTTGCTATACGAATCCACAGTATAAGTGGTAGTACTAGTAGTAAGAGGAGGAGGAGCGGGTTAGAAGTCTCACAGGGCTCTTTTTGTTAAACCTTGACTGCCACGATATGAATTTAACCTCAACTGCTTCTTCAATATACTTCTTCAATTCCGACAAAGTGACAATGTTCTTACTATAATACACAATACAGACACCAGAAGGTTTGGACAATCGCAAGCTGCAATCAACCAGAAACGTGTTTCTAGTTTCTATGGCTAGGGTAGAGGGTGAAAAAATATGCTTTTCAGAAGATGCTGTCTAGAATGTAGTGAGCACAGTAGGTCGGTGGGTCCTAATGAGTTAAAGGTCGCAGTGGGTCACATGCTGTTGACCCACTACCCACACTCTCACTCAGAAAACTCGATCCATTTGACCCACTGACCCACTCTGGTCAACTGTGGATTTGACACCACATAGAAGATGGAAGACCCAAAATTGCGTGTTCACCATATTTTATTGTTTTACTTCAGGCAAGGGAAAAACGCGCGAAAAGTGTTTGTAATTTTTATTCTCCTTATTGTTTAAGTGTTTTTATCCCTGTTCTTAGACAATTAGTGGGAAAACTGTAAAAGTGAGTCAAACGCGTAAAAATAGGAAACAAGATACTGAGGAAGGTGCATTAAATTAGTTAACTTTAAAAAATAATTCAGTGCATTTAAACACCAGATTCCAATCAATATGAGTATCTGTCCAATGCCGTGAAGTGAAAAATCAGGGCCCAAGGCGAGAGCATACGGTAGCGCTTCCGTACATTTGAGTTTTCAATTTAAAGTTGACTTCTCTGGACTATTCTTTCTGCGTAATACTTTACTATTTTATCATGAATGAAATCAATAAGTTTCGGCATTATTACACTGGAATCGTAAAAGTGTGTAATCACTAAAAGTGTGTAAATTTACTGCAGCTCCACTTTTCCTTCTCCCAGAACAGTGATGTCTTAGAGTAGTGGCTCAAACGTTAATTTCGTAATGTGGAGGACGCGTGGTCGAGTCCGGCTGTAGCAATACAGTAAAATTTTATAATCTACAAAACTGATACTTCCTATGTATACTATCATGAAAACTATTCAATTTCTCTGGGCCTAAGTGTTGAGACGACCTCCTTCACAGGTGAAATGCCAACAACACAAAATAACATCATCCGTATCAACTTCATTCGTAACTGTCTGAAAAGTAACGTGTTTGGCCAAAAATTGGTCAATACATAAGGACTAAACAAGTCCTTACTGCTATAATATGCGCCAGAAATGAGTTGCAAGGAATTGTTCGTAGCTGTGCATAAATTGCAAATAGTGATCGAACTTACAATGCTAGTCACGGTAATGACCCTATTTACGATGTCACCTCACCTTTCTATCAGAAGCAGAGCGAAACAAAATACATTGCTGTTATCAGCTAACAAATATTTATATTCCATTTCATGTTGTCATAAAATGGTAATTCTATCTGTAAATCCGTAAACGTAATAATATTGTTGCGTTCATGTCTAAACCTAAGAAACATCTGTATATCTTTTCTGTTCCTATGAATACCTTCGACTATGTTACTTTTTCATTCCTTCTTGTAATGATAATAATAATAATAATAATAATAATAATAATAATAATAATAATAATAATAATAATAATAATAATAAAGGAATGACATAATTAAAACGTGAAACAACTACACAAAATTTCGCAGATATCAGGCGGGAAACTTCCAAAACTTTTAGAACAAAGAAACGGGATTTTTTGAAAGCTAAAATTAAGGAACTTGAAGATAATAGTAAAAATAAAAATATTTGGGACATGTATAAGGGGATCAGCGAACTTAAGAAAGGCTATCAACCTCGTGCTTATATATTAAAGAAATCTGATGGAACAGTTCTCACCGATACGGATAGCCTCTTAAATAGATGGAAAGATTTCTTTGACGATTTGCTGAACACGCAGCCAAAAACTAATGTGCGTGGAGAAAAGGAGATACACACCGCAGAACCGTATATTCCAGAACCCAATCGAATAGAAGTGGAAGCCGCTATAAAGAAATTGAAGAAACATAAATCTCCGGGTGTAGATGAAATTCCGGCTGAGTTAATTTTAGCTGGAGGCGAAAAATTGTGGAACAAGATACACAAACTCATTCTCCTTATCTGGAACAAGGAAGAATTGCCACAAGAGTGGAAAGAATCAATCATTGTTCCAATTCACAAGAAAGGCGACAAAACTGACTGTAATAATTATCGAGGCATTTCTCTTCTGCCAACATCCTATAAAATACTTTCAAATATTCTGTTAGCAAGATTGACCCCATACGCAGATGAAATTATTGGAGCTTATCAGTGCGGATTTAGACGAAATCGATCAACTATCGACCAAATATTTACCATTCGCCAAATACTCGAAAAGAAGTGGGAATACAATACCCCGGTACATCAACTATTTATTGATTTTAGAAAGGCTTACGACTCGGTTAGGAGAGAAACATTATACAACGTCCTTACAGAACTTCGAATACCGAGAAAGCTAATTAGATTAATTAAGATATGTTTAAGTGAATCCTAAAGTAAAGTCCGGGTAGGAAAATTTCTGTCCACGAGCTTCCACGTCGAAAATGGCCTGAAACAAGGAGATGCGTTGTTGCCATTATTATTTAACTTTGTGCTGGAATACGCCATAAGGAAAATCAAAGATAGCAAGCAGGGCCTAGAGTTGAACGGCATTCACCAGGTTATGGCATATGCTGATGATGTAAATTTAATAGGGGATGATAGGAGAACAGTAGAAATAAATGCAGAGATCTTATTAAACGCTTGCAGGGACATGGGTTTAGAATCAAATGCAGAGAAAACTAAATACATGGAAGTGCGTAGGGACCGTAATACGGCAAATTGTGGAGGCGTTAAAATATTAAATAATGCTTTTGATAAAGTGGATACTTTCAAATATTTAGGATCAATATTAACAGACGAAAATCATATTCACGAAGAAATTAAATGTCGACTAAAAGCAGGGAATTCATGTTACTATTCAGTTCAAAATCTCTTGTCGTCGCGAATTCTGTCGAGGAATTTGAAGCTTAAAATTTATAAAACGATAATCATGCCTGTTGTTCTGTAGGGTTGCGAAACATGTTCTGAGGGAAGAACATAGACTGAAAGTATTTGAAAACAGGATCCTGAGAAGAATATTCGGACCCAAGAGGAACGAGAATGGGGAATGGCGGAAACTTCATAACGAGGAACTACATAGTTTATACGGTTTACCCAAAATTGTTAGGGTCGTCAAGTCTAGGAGGCTTAGGTGGGCAGGTCATGTAGCTAGAATGGAAGAAAGTAGAAACGCTTTCAAAGTCTTGACTGGTAGACCCATAGGAAAACGACCATTAGGAAGACCTAGGCGCAGATGGGAGGACAATATTAAGATGGATCTCGCAGAGATAGGAATACAAAGTAGAAACTTAATGCAATTAGCTAAGGATAGAAGTCAGTGGAGAGCTTTTGTGAACGCGGCACTGAACCTCCGGGTTCCATGGGCCATAGAGTTAGTTAGTTCATAATTAAAACACCAATTACATAAACATTATCTTCCCATTCAGAAAAATTAATAATTGCCAGGACGAGATTTGAACCCAGGTAGCTGCAATGGGATTTTCCCGCTTTCAAATGTTTTTTAAAAACAAATCGCCCCAACAGGAGTATTATTTGCCACTGGCACCTCATATCGTTTGGACTACAGGGACATGAACACAGAAATGTTGACAGTTTTAACACTGAGGACAGTTAAAATTCCGACCTTGCTCTTCAGAGGAATTCGAATCGGTAGTGGATTGCGCCTCATGATCATGTGGTCTCAATTTGCCACGCATTTCGTCATATGAACATAAGAAAATAAACTAGTAGTTATGAAATATAAACATGGAACTGTCTATTTCTACACGTGTTGATACAATTTAAAGAATATGTAAATAATTTCTGTCGTCTTTTCTTCTTTGGAAATTAGAAGTTATGGTAAAGACGAAATGTAATGTAAATCGGGACCATCCCTTCCACCGATGACCAGCGCCGTAACTTAGATTCTTTTCGGGGGCAGCTATTAATAAGCTTATTTGGGCCCCCTAGAAAAAGTTGTTCTTCTAATTCTTGGGCCCCCTCTTTCCAACTTTCTTTTAATCTTTATGGCCCCCCTTCCCGGAGCCTGTGGGCTCTCCCGCACGGGAAGGTCTGTGGTTCCGTTAGTTACTCCCTGGACCCATTCCATACATGACAAAATTATTAAGGGGATAATATTGATAAATCTCAAAGCCATACGAATAAATATTATTTCTGGAGCCCCTAATAGTAGACATTTTTTACTCAAATGGGTCCACGACTCATTTTTGTTCTATTTACTTTTTGTGTGCTGTTTTGTTTATGTAATGTAGCGACCCTATTTGATGCTTCATTTCTAATTTCATGTTCCTATCAAATATGGAGTAAGAAAATTTTGTGTGAAAATGGGCCCCCTCGAACGGCGGGGAGCTTCTCTGGGAGCAGTTGCCCCCTGCCTCCTCAGAGGTTATGGCTCTACCGGTGGCGTAGCCTCAACTTGAAGAACGTTTCGTGACATTTTCCTCACTGAGGAACGTCTATTTAACTTCTTTTTGAGTTAAACAAGGAAATCTAGAGTAATTCATTAAGACACTCACACAAGTTGCTTATATTTTCTTGTTTATATTTTTATTTAGATTTTGTTTATATTTTATTGTTTTTGTTATATTTGAGTATCTTGTTTATATTTTTCCATGAAACGACTTAACTAGGTATTAGTTTGGGTGGAAGTTTAAATGGGGCGGTAGGTGAGTGGTTAGCACATTGAACTTCTATTTGGTGTATCCGGGTTCGAATCCCGGCCAGGCTGAAGATTTCTCAAGTGTTTCTGTTTCAATTTCAATTTCCATGCATACTCAGTGTGACAAGCAAGATCTCTCCTCCAGAAAGAAACATATGTTGGAATGAGGAGAATTGGAGGTTTCTCAATGGAGGCAATCATTTACAAAATTATTTAAAGCAGTTGTACTATATTTGATATTTTCAGGTACCTTCAAGCATTTTCTGATTCATATGTGATCAGTGTCTATTTCTTTGAATATACAGGGGGCGCAGTGGCTCAGTGGTAGACCGTTCATCTCTGATGTTTGGGGTCCCTGGTTCGATCCCAGCTCGCGCCGTTTGGACTTTGTGGTGGACAAACACTGTGCTCGTGGGTTTTCTCGAGGTTCTGCCGTTTCCTCCCACTTTCTTCATTCCACCATTTCATACATTTCTCATCATCACCGTCTCCTTTAGGCTAACCGGCATAATCGTGGAACGTAAAACTTAAGGGTTTCATTTTAATTTTTTTCTTTGAATATATAGTATATAAATAATACATTACATACACAGCAATATTGAGATTAACATATGATGTTCATTGGAGAACACGCTCTGAACGAGAGAGATTGATCTCAGAATAGAGAAATGTTTGGTCCGTCATCTACTCACAATTTTACCTATATACAGACTTGACTCACTGCTACTAACTGCTGTCAGTGCCGAGAAAAGTTGCGTGTAAGTTGGGTTGTATCTGTCTAGGCGTTCTCACAACTTCAAAAGACCTGGACCCCAAGTAATGGAATTAGAGCACTTAGGGGGGGAGATCCTTTTGTGGCTGGGTGTATTACAACGATAAGATATATAATCACTGTATAGCCTTGGTTCGCAACTCAAATTAAATTAAACAAGAGCCACACTAAAATAAATACACACACTTCCTTTAGTGATTTGCTTCCATTTTTTATTTATATTCTTATCTTATGTTGTCATGCCAACGACGTATTAACAATCTCATTATTTTTAAACATTGGAATATCAGTATTTTATAAACATTCACATTACATTTCTTTTTCTTCTTCTGCATATATAAATCAGTACCATACAAGGTACCATTGTACTGTTGTATATTATGGTGCCTGAACGGAATTTCCTTTTTATTCGTTAACTTTTATAAAAAGGAAAAAGAATTCTGGGCCGTTTACATACATATGAGAATTATCCGAGTTTTGGAATTCACCTCGTATATTTAAAAATTATAATTTATATAATTATACATACATCATATTTACTTCTATAACAATATTATTATCATATTTATCATCATCTTCATATATTTATACATTTCAACGACGATGAGGTACATTCAAAATTAGAGTAACATGTTATTTAAGTCCTTTTTTGTGTCCATTTGCAAATTATTTTAATTCTTTTTCAGGGCCATAAAAATGCTTGTTACAAATCAATAATTATCTATTTAGGCATCTTGAAGAATATTTTGAGAAAGATATATGTGATATTCACATAGTTGTTCGTCTAGCAAAGAATGGTCGATTATAAGATATAGTTAAACAAAATATAAATTAAGATTGAAATATCGATATTAATCATGACATGGCATAATGATTAATGTCTTATTAATATCAGAATAATAATAATGGGATTGATATTTCATTTTGGTAATCACAAGAAAACACATCAATAATATGAAGCACAAACATTAAATGATACACATAACATAAAGCAAAATCAATTGAGTACGGGTCCCTTCAGACGCATTATAAAATTGCTTATTGAAAACAAAACTTATTAACTCCAATTTATACCTCTAACATTACAAAAATGCTTTCAAATATACTTCAATAACATGGAATATAAATAATGAAATTGATAATACAAATGTCAAAGATAATACATAACATTAAGACATATATAGACATAATTTGAGTAATTGTGATCATAATTATAGATAGGAAATCAAGATAAAATAACATAGTGTAAGATTCAATAAACCGATTCTCATATCCGTAAAATATTTGCATTTTTTCTCAACGCGAATTCAATCCATTTTACATCAACACAACCTAACCCAAATCACGATGAATCATGACTTCGGTTAAGTTACACTGTATTCCACAATCCAGGGTGTTTTCTTGACGATTATGCATGTTTACAATACTCGGATTCTTACATGAGTAATTACAGTCATCTGTATATCTCCTATCAAAGTAATTTCTGCTGTCTATACTTCGATTTTGCACAAATAGGCGACGGTTGTTATTTCTACTGAAATTGCGATTGTTATTTCTATAATTCCTGTTCATGTTCCAGCGGTTAGGCTGCGCCTGCGTACCGGTAGCATTGTTTATTCTGCTATTAAAGGTGTTCACCGGTAGTACATTTAAGTTACGCACTGGGGTACATTGTACATAACCCCAACCAGAATTGCTTTTACTTTTGTCCTGTCCTCTATTATTATTTTGCATTACGAATTGACTTTCGTAATTTTGGACCAGCATAATTAGATGACTGAAGCTGACACACTGTGCTGATGTTAGCATTTGCTGTAACCTAAAAGGCAACAGAATGCGTACTGAAGCGATTATTCTGGTTTCAGGATGATTAGGGTTAAGAGATTTTAACTCGTCGTACAAATTCAGTGATGTTTTTATGCACTTTAGGATTGAATGGTCTTGTGCTTAGCAATGTGTCTCTATTTGCTACTAAAAAATCATTTCCATAATTGGACATTAATGCATTTTTAAAGTGGGAATAAGTGTGAAGACTACTCCTAATGGCCTTAAACCAAGTTAGACATGGTGGCAATAATATATGTGGCAGTAATTTTAGGTATTGAGATTCGTGTACGCCCATTAGTTCACACTCATCCTCGAATTTTTCGAGAAACGCCCTCGCTGTTATATCCTCCGGAATACCACTAAATTTAGTAAGTGATTTCACATCACTGAACCTTAATGATTTACCTGAGCTTGTCCTCAAATATCTATGATTATGCATATGATGAGATGATCGCCTCTTTCTTCTTTCTTCTTCGGTATCGTCCTCATTACAGCTCGAGGATTGGTGATGTTCAAGGATTGGTTTTGGAGTAGATTCCCAACCGACGGATGTGGGCTGTACAGCATTCATGTGCCCACCATCTTGCACTGCACCATCAAAAATACACCTGTCTTTAAGGAAATTTACTTCCTCTTGTAACTGTTGGATTTGATTGGTGTGTACATTTACTGTAGTTCCTAGCATGTCTACAGAATCCTGTACTTCGTTCCATTTTTGAATTATCTTATCCATATTCTCATCGTATCGTCCTAATTTTTCTGCAATTTGTTGATTGACTTAGTTTAATTGCTCCTGCACCTGGTCCCATTTACCGTCATTACGTTCTTCCAAAAGCTCGAGCTTTTCCTCAAAACACTGAGCTTGGTCCTGTAATTGTTGGGTCTGGTCCTTAATTTGCTGAGATATCCCTTCAGAATATCTAACACACTTTCCGGAACATTCCTTTCGGTCTGAGGTATTTGTGTATTTATTGTTTCATTAGCCATAATATTCACTTTCTTTCTAGATATTTATTTTCCCACTTCGTAAGAGGGTGAAACCTCTATGAGGCTCTATGGTGCTCGCGTTATTTTACTTCAAACGATACCCTTAATTCCTTTACTGTCCCGATGTTTCCGGCACCATTTTCTACAACGATAAGATATATAATCACTGTATAGCCTTGATTCGCAACTCAAATTAAATTAAACAAGAGCCACACTAAAATAAATACACACACTTCCTTTAGTGATTTGCTTCCATTTTTTTATTTATATTCTTATCTTATGTTGTCATGCCAACGACGTATTAACAATCTCATTATTTTTAAACATTGGAATATCAGTATTTTATAAACATTCACATTACATTTCTTTTTCTTCTTCTGCATATATAAATCAGTACCATACAAGGTACCATTGTACCGTTGTAGTACAATCCCGGCATTTGCCTGGTGTGAATGAGGAAATCCCGGGGAAAACCTCACTTAAGATGGCTGACCTGTAAAATCTGTCAGACTTTTTCGACCGAGTGTCTCCTCTGGGAATCGAAGCCGGGACCACTCGCACCAAGGTAAATATACAGAATATAGAGAAGCATCATTAAATGAGAAAGCTTGAGCTGAGGGTGAATCAAAACTTGCCAGTAAATCTATAATTGATACATGCTTTTTAAGCTAGTTGTTCCAAGCTCTGTAATCAACGGCGCTCAAGGATTCCCAAACTGATCCGAAAGAACTGCAATACTACATACCATCAACAAAGAATTTTCTAGTAATATAGTAGGCTTGCTCATCAGAACACATTTATTTATATTAGGCCCTTACTGTATATCGTTAATTAATGCACCCTAGCTATTGATAAATATTTCTGCCGGGGCACTTCAAACACTTTACTTTTAAATTCTGTCCACCATCATCCTCAGGATTTAAGAAAAATTATTCTTTCAACTGTTCGAACGGTAAAATATTTTCGTTCTCCATCTTTATAAAAACAACACCAATCGTAGTAAAATATACTGCAATTGCACTCGTAGTTCAGTCACTGAATGTATTGATTTGGAGCTGTCAAAATCCCTGACAAAATCTTTCGTGTGCTTGCAATCAAGGCATATGATTTTCCTGAGGCTGTACTCATCGTCCAAAACAGCAAGTGGCACTAAGATCTTATCTGTTTCTTTGTGTGTCGGTAACTCACTGTCGGTCACTGACATTGTTCATGTTCCATCGTTCCATTCTGAGAATTTTACTTACAGGGAAGAATCATTTGTTTCCGAAAAAATATACATACGTAGTATATTGTAGTTACGCATCCGAAATGTAACGCAAACTAGGTACGTTACTTTAAAATTTGTAACGCGTTACCTTTACAGTTACTTTGGGAAAAAATGTAACCCGTTACTAGGAAACGCTACTTTAAAAGTAACCCGCTAATTCCGTTACGTTACTTCCCAAGACTGTCTCTAAGCTATAAAATCATCCCTTTATGCAGAATACAGAGTGGCTCAAAAGTAGGAATACAGTCCTCTACTGACCGGTTCATTGCATTTTATATAACTTACTTATTGTTATCCATACAGGCAGTAACTTAGTTTTTCTTTATTATTTGTTTTTATTCTCTTTTCACTCATACTTCAACCTTGAAACAGAACTAATTATCTTAATAAACTAAAATGTCAAACTTAATCGATGTACGACCAGTGCCGTGCCGTAGGGAAGAGCAAGCAGGGCGACGGAAAAATTCGGGAGGAAAAAGAAGATATACATATAAAATGGAAGGAAAAAAGTAATAACATGTACTCAAAATCAAGGAAAAGCAGGGTTTATTTCTGGTCTGTCGACCTCATATGTACGGGGGCCGCCGTCATACTATTACCCCGGGCGTTGGTTTACCACGGCACGGCACTATACAAAACTGTATACTACTTTTGGGCCGCTCTGTATTTCCGATCGTAGTGAACGTGATTTGTCAGTGTTTTGGCAGTACTACTTTCGTCGTCTGTGTATGAAAAATCCTCCCTGACGGAAATCTCTTGAAATCATCACTGCCTACTAGTATTCTATCATTCACCTCAATTTCAACTTGTCAGATTCGCCCATATGAAAGGGAAATGCGTAATATTCATATCTTGAGCAGAATTCGAATAAGAAAGAGACAAATCTTTCGATTCCTTAAATTCCTCGATTGTACACTCCGCATAAAAAAATTGCGACAGCTAACGTCGTGCAGTCAGACCACATAATATACACCTTCTTATCCCATAATCTTGTCAGGTAAAGAGACCCTTCTCTCTCTCTTCCTTTCTTCTCTCTAATACTAAAATTAGCTAACAACATGAGCGCAATTATAATTTCAAACTACACATGTATTGGTTTCGATAAAATGAAATAACAAAACCGAGACGAAACAAGATACATAGGTTGATGTGGGGAGAAAATGAAACACATACAATGAAAAATTGAAACAAATGGATGTCTATTACACAGAGATTCAGAAATGAGGCAGAGAGAGAGAGAGAGAGAGAGAGAGAGAGAGAAGGAGAGAAGAAGAAAAAGAAAAGGAAGAAGACATAAAACTGTAAAATTCAAAGGTAGTAAGAAAATAATCTAACATTATAGAGTTCCGTTTCCAGAAATCCAACAGTAATATAGAAATAACGTTTGTTTTTACATATTTTTTCAGAGCTATTCAAATATATAGAGGATGCTTTAAACATTCAATATGTCACTTTCATAATGGATAGCATACTCAATTTCAAGTAGAGGGGCCGCGGTGGCTCAGTGGTAGAGCGTTCACCACTAGTGCTTGGGATCCCGGGTTCGATCCTAACCCCCGCCAAGTGAACCTTGTGATGGACAAAACTGTGTGCGTAGGTTTCCTCGGGCTTCTCTCGTTTCCTCCCACTTTCTTCGTTCCACCATTTCATTCATTACTCATCATTACCGTCTCCTTTAGCCTAACCGGCATAAACGTGGGACGTAAAACTCAAAGATTTCATTTCAGTTTCATTTTCAGTTTCAAGTAGAACTGTAGATCTCCGAGACACACCTAGGATAATGTCAAAAGCTTAACACATATGCTTTGTTTCCGAGTGGTTCGATTGAAAATTCGGTAGTGTTCATTTGACGTACTGATCCAAAATACATTCTAATATACTCAGTAGATAGCTTTGATCATATCCTCGATTTCAGAAACTAATGCAAACTGAACAAAAAAAAAAAAAAAAAAAAACGAAACGAAAAGAGAGAGAAAGAAAGAAAGAGAAAATTGAAGAGTGCTATTTTACTGTTAAATTTCTATTAGAAATATCCTATATTAAGAGTCCAAACTGTATCGTAATGAAAAGTTACAAATGTTAGAAAGGAAAAGTTTATGCTCCTCATAGATGTAGCATGTTTCAAATTTCAACGTTAATAAAACACATTGAATTATAGGATGGAAACAAATTTTGTGTCGCACTAGTATAAATAAAATTTTGTTTTCAAGTAACTAAAGAGGTTACCATTTTCTAGTCATTTCCGAAGATGTGTCTCTTCCGAACATCCAGCATTGATTTCATCTCTTCTGGACATAACGTAATTTGCACAGGTAGAATGAACACGCTAAGAGCTCAAACGGATCATGGTGTCAGTCGGATGAAGTTGGTTAGGTTATAGACCACCACCGGATCGAGGATTGAAATCCGTAGTGACCCGGTAATTCGACTGAGACTCGGTAACCCAGAGGATAAAAATGAGATTTTAGTTATTCCCTTGCGTTTAAATAGTATCTTTGTTAGATATGACCAGGACTGGAGATGTTATCCTCAGAGTACGACAAACACGACGCCGAAGTTAACAGTTAAATAGACCAGGGCAGGTACATCGGGCTCTTGGTCCGTTTTAACTTCGGAACATAAAGTGCGTGTGTGTGAGAGAGAGCGAGAGAGAGAGAGAGAGGGGGGAAGTGAAAGATGCAAAGACAGGATAGGAAAAGATCAAGAAAGAGAGAGGGAGTGGACAAATATAAATATGAAACCTACTTATCATTGCAGTGTATAATGTAGAACACAGTCACTGTTTACTCGAAGTATCCTCAGTGATGCTTTGTAAGTTCTCCATCAGAAGATGAATCTCTGTTTACAGCCATTATTTTATGCGCAAAAATCATATTACATGATGGGGAATCGAACCAAGGTTTTCCATTTGGAAGTCTAGTACGTTACCACTGCACCACCGATTGCTTTAGCCAAACTTTGTTTAACAAATGGTGTAGGGTTACTTTCTGAGAACGGTAACACGGAAAGTGTATACTGGAGATAAATGTTGTCTTTGGAATGTCCTGGTAATTCCCTTGCCCTTTCGCAACTAACATTCGTAAATCGTTTCTATCATGATACAGGTCTTTGCTTCCACATTATTTTGTATTGCTTGTCCAGTATTATAAGTCGATTCTTTACAATCACTTTGTAAAAAAAATAACTTTGGCGTTAAATTTCAACCATTTCTGGTTTTGGTAGAGTGGTGTCGGTTGTGATTGGATGCCCTCCTGAGACCCTAAATCGAGGGGCGAAAAACATGAGTCCCTATCTATCATCATTTGTGTTCTAGGGCAATAGGAGTAGACACCGGAAATGGCTTATTTAAACCACCTCCGGTTTGAGAAGGGGTTAATGGAGATTTATGTTACAATGACTTGATTGTAGAAAACCACATCTCGATATTTCTTACTGTTTTGTAGTGTTGGAGATAGTCACGGTATGTTATCTTGAAACGCTGAAACGCAAAAACAGCTTCTCGATATTTGTTACTGTTTTCGCTGTATGACAATAAATGTTGAAACCAAATATGTCTATTATAACCACTTTCGCTTGGAATAGTGGATTAAGAGAGGACATGGAATATATTCGTGGAGCGCTGAATCGATTGCAGAAAACCAATTCTCGATATCACTTATCGTTTTTGGTCTAATACCTGTCGACAGACGGAAGGACGGATAAAAGTGTTCTACAAGACTTCCTAGACTTATGCATAGCATACTTTGAAAGTTTAAAAACAGACGTTCCTCTTAATATATTATGTAAACTTTTAGAGTACATGTAAGGAAATAACATAAAGACATTTCATAATAACGACTTTGTGGTGCAGTATACTATGTCTTACACTTGTATTTAGACGTTATTTTGAGTATGGGATTGTAACCTATCTGTTAAAACATGCTTTTTACTGAGAAACAGTAGTAGGGTCGTACCTTTACATGATAGACTTGCCGACCCACTTTCAGTTCTTTCCTTTTTTTAAAAAAAAATGAGTAGTTTCCTATTTAGGTATTCTTTACTCACCAAATAACTCGTTATATAAAATCACGCGTTTATGTGTTAAAATCTTATCCAGTGGCTTTACTGATTCTCTTGACTTTAATTTCCAATGGATGACTCGCATGTCTTACTTCCTATAAAAAACGTGACGGCTCACAGTGGTACGAAAAGCCTAAAACGTGGCCAAAAATGAAAATGGAAAGTTCTTATCTGGTTATTTTTACGTGTCAGGTCCGCTGCAGTAACAATCCGTGTCCTAAACTTCACCCATGGAAACGGCCAGCCATTTATATCAGAGCTAGTATTGGAAGTCAAAGTGAAGCTACTTTTGTATATCTCGTAGTACCTAATGCGCGCGAAAAACATAGTTCGAGTTTCATATGAAACAGTTCATTGTACACTTTTCCTATCTATTTAAATTAAAGTGGACGTTGTTCCGGGACGTATGTAAAGAATTTTAAGACCATATACTATTTAAAATACGTTAATTATTATACATTCGTTTTCATTAATGTTTATATTTAAAAAAAATGAAATTGTTTCAAAGTGAATTAAAACCTGAACTCAAAAGTTATATATGACGCCCCATTCCGCTAAATTTTGTATTGGCGCATAATCTGTGATCGATTTACTACAAGGATCTAATAAAAGCTGCTGCGCCTTTTTTGTTTTGTTTTGTTTTGTACGTTGCGATTTAATAAAAAGTTACACTTAATGAATATTTAAGTATTTTGTTAATGTTAAACAAAAAGTAA
Source organism: Thermobia domestica (assembly GCF_964235325.1). NCBI lineage: Eukaryota > Metazoa > Arthropoda > Insecta > Zygentoma > Lepismatidae > Thermobia > Thermobia domestica. The sequence goes on from NC_137456.1 coordinate 177,522,238, forward strand.
AAAACAAAGCTAAAATTATTATAAAAAAGTGAAAATGAGGTTTACATGGCACATGCAAATGAGATAGTGAAAGGCAACAAATAAAAAAGGAAAAAAATAATTCAGTATAACATAGAAAATTAGTCGATGTATCCATATTTTAATTTCCATTAGTTTATAATTCATGTGAAATATATGCAATAAATTGAATTGAATACAGGTAATGAATTTAGTAATACAAAAAGTGATTATTTGACAATATTAATTATATTAATTTTAGGTCCAAAAGATGAAATCATCCAATTGTCGAAAAAATAGGACCTATTTCTTTTGATGAAAGACCATTTGAAAAGCGGCCTACAAATCATAATTGAAAATTTGGAATATCGCCTCTTTTCGAGGAGTGGTTGTTGTATTAAAATATGCAAGGGCGATATGAAGACACGCATCGAATGTTCAACGCGAAGAAGAACTGAAGAAATTTACAATAATAATGACGTTAAAACATTTGCTTACGCTAAGCTAATGAGTATTCGCTCTTCCGGAAGGTTGAGTGTTTCAAAATTTGTCAAAGATGTTTTATCGTCAAGTCCATCGAGAGCAGAGAAGTATATGAAAGCTGTGACATCAATGTCTTCACACACGGGCGTGTATACCAATGATAAAGTGCTAGCTCATTTTCTTGATATGAGAATATCAAGAAGAAAATACCTAACTTTGGAAAACACGGCATGGGCAAAATGTTCTAAATTGTACCCAGATATGTCAATGTATTACTTTGATTCGCCATATTGGATCCACCATATTCAATTTTTCTATTTTGATATCAAATTTGAATTCAATGATGTGAAAACCCCTAGTATACAATTTTTGATACCTTATTCTACTTTATCTCAAAATTTGATCCGCCATATTGGATCCGCCATTTTGAAGTTTTCAATTTGGATATGAAGTTCGTGACCAGTGAGGTCAAAAACCATAGCATGCCCATTTTTGTGCATTTTGAAAGAGATTTTGAATTTTGGTCAAGATTTTATCATTTCGTACCACTGTGCGGCTCGTGAAGTCTGGTCTCTTCACTAATCATACTACTGTTCTGCCTCACCGTCATGCATCGGAAGAATTCGAAACGATACGTAGTGCTGCCTTCGGAACGCATACTTGAGCAGACGTAAAACAACCCAAGTGCACCAATAATGTTGCAAAACTTAGAAGACATATCCATCATTTCATGGTTCACTGGAGGGGAAAATATGGTCACAGTGGCGGAACGTGACATTTTCTAAAGTGTTAGCCTACTTTCTACTTAGCAATATTTAATACTATATATATTTAATAAAAGGTTTTCCAACCTTTTTCAAATTGCGGCACACTACAGGTGTAACTTGAATTCTTGCGACACACTCATATATATATATATATATATATATATATATATATATATATTATTATTATTATTACCGGTATTATTATTATTATTTATAAATATAAAATACAGTGGTATATTTTCTCTGTGATTACTGATCTCCTCACAGAGAAGAGAACTCGATAACTGTTTTTCCCCCGCGATAAATAATTATGCACATTTTCCATTCTAATTTAAAACTTGACAACAATTGCAATGAAATATAGGACTCACGTTTCCGAAAATACAATTCCTTTTTCGAAAATTGTATCCAACCTTTCACAAAGAAGTACGATCACTAAATAATGAACGAAGAAACAAATTTCTAACTTTTAAAACACAAAAGTTGGTAATTTGTATGCACGTTTGCTTTGTCGAAAGCATTGAATGACATTTTAAAATTTTAAGTTACGAAATTGTCTGCAACAATAAAGAAGCAATAAGGTCATAACAATGATAACAAATGCTTTTTTCAACGTTAAAAATGTACAGAAAAGTTAAGTCAGTATGAAACTTAAAATTGTAGATTCATAGTCGAGGTTCGTAGTAATATGAAATACAAATATACATTTTTCCCTATGTGTTGTAATTTGATTGCTATAGAATTAAAAATTTTGTTTCAATTTCCTCGCGGCATACCAACGGGCAACTCGCGGCACACCGGTAGGGAAACGCTGCTATATACTATATGCATACGTAACATTATACACACACACACACACAGACATATATATATATATATATATATATATATATATATATATATATATATAAACCCCCTAACAATATATGTATATACACCCTATATAAAGATAGACAGAGAATTAAGTCATGAGTGAACGGAACTATTTTTTCTTTTGAATGGGGCATAACAGAACAGATCGTTGAAAAACCCATAGCATGAGCCATCAAAAGGCCTTACCAAAGGACGCTGGATGAAGGAGACCACTTGGGAATAAGCAAAACACAGGCAATTGGACCACATTGGTTTATAATCGTCTGAGCAACGGCTACACAAACTACTTATACAGACTTTACAATCGTACACATTACAAGTCTCACAGCTTATCCTGGATGTTTGGCAATCTTAGAAGTACTTTTCAAGTTCATCGACAGTCCATTGCCAGCGATGAGGAGGGCTTTCAATACTATCTGCTTTATGTGAAACGCTTAAGTGAGCCACCTCGTGTTGAAATGCTGTCACAATGTCTAGTTTGTTCGCAAAACGTTTCCGCAACGGAATGGCTTTTTCACTTCCGGATCAGATCATAATCGCATGGACTAAGATCAGGAGAATATGGCCGGTGTGGAAGAACTTTCAATCTCCACCAGTGTAAAACAGACGTGACACTATGCACTGTTGCGTTACCGTGAGGATAATACCGTTGTTCAAAAGTTCCGGCCGTTTAGTACATACTGCATGACGCAACTGTGACACTAGAAATACCTGTAATAATACGCATTTACTACATTGCATTGCGTACCACACCAAAAGTAATTATAAATACTAGCACATTGCGCTAGTACTTTCGGCCACGAAGACCGCAAGCAACAGACACTTCATTTTTGCTATATTTCTGGTAGATGGCGAGAAACGGATAAATCCAAGTTATCAAAATCGCGTATTTAGCTCCTATGAGTAGGGTCGAGCGTGATTTAAAAATATGCTTCTGAACACTGGTCAATTTGTCAATACTAAAAATAAAAACATCCGGGACATGTGTAAGGGAATCAACGAATTTAAGAAAGGCTATCAACATCGTGCTTATATATTAAAGAAATCTAACGGTACAGTTCTCACTGACACGGATAGCATCTTAAATAGATGGAAAGATTTCTTTGATGATTTGCTTAACACGCAACCAAAAACTAGTGTGCGTGGAGAAAAGGAGATACACACCGCAGAACCGTATATTCCAGAACCGAACCGAATAGAAGTAGAAACCGCTATAAAGAAATTAAAGAAACACAAATCCCTGGGTGTAGATCAAATTCCGGCTGAGTTAATTTTAGCTGGAGGCGAAAAATTGTGGAACAAGATACACAAATTCATTTCCCTTATCTGGAACAAGGAAGAATTGCCACAAAAGTGGAAAGAATCAATCATTGTTCCAATTCACAAGAAAGGCGACAAAACTGACTGTAATAATTATCGAGGCATGTCTCTTCTGTCGACATCCTATAAAATTCTTTTAATATCCTATAAGTTTAATAGGGGATGATAGGAGAACAATAGAAAGAAATGCAGAGATCTTATTAAACGCTTGCAGGGACATGGGTTTAGAAGTCAATGCAGAGAAAACTAAATACATGGAAGTGCGTCGGGACCGGAATACAGGAAATTATGAATGCGTTAAAATATTAAATAATACTGTTGATAAAGCGGACAGTTTCAAATATCTGGGACCAATATTAACAGAGGAAAATCATATTCACGGAGAAATTAAATGTTGACTAAAATCAGGGAATTCGTGTTACTATTCTGTTCAAAATCTCTTGTCGTCGCGAATTCTGTCGAGGAACTTGAAGCTTAAAATATACAACACGATAATCATATCTGTTGTTCTGTATGGCTGCGAAACATGGTCATTTACTCTGAGGGAAGAACATAGACTGAAATTATTTGAGAACAAGATCCTGAGACGAGTATTCGGACCCAAGAGGAACGGGAATGGGGAATGGCGGAAACTTCATAACGAGGAACTAAATAATTTATATGGTTTACCCAACATTGTTAAGGTCGTGAAGTCTAGGAGGCTTAGGTGGGCGGGTCATGTAGCTAGAATGGAAGAAAGTAGAAACGCTTTCAAAGTGTTGGCTGGAAGACCAATCGGAAAACGACCATTAGGAAGACCTAGGCGCAGATGGGAGGAGAATATTAAGATGATCTCGCAGAGATTGGAATCCAAAGTAGAAACTGGATGCAGTTAGCTAAGGATAGAAGTCAGTGGAGAGCTTGTGTGAACGCGGCATTGAACCTTCGGGTTCCATAGGTCACAGAGTTAGTTAGTTAGAGTTAGTTATTATTTGCAGTATGTCTAATAAGAATAGAGATTCAATTTTGTATGTCCTTGTACGGGAAGGAGCCAATTTATAAGAGTATACGGCTTGAGTTCTATTGGATCAGTGAGAAGAGACGCCAATTTAAAAGAGGTACAAATTAAATCCCTTACGTCCCTGTGAGGAATTGTCAATATGTATAAAATAGTATTCGCCTAGGATTGACGCATGTCTCTGTGTAGAAACGCCAATTTATATAAGAGGTGGAGGGTTTAATTTTTTTTATTGAGCAACGGTAAATGGTCAAGACCGGCACAAAGGGTGCTGGTGGAAGGAAGAATAAGGAATAGAAGAGTCCAGTCCACGTATTCCTCTAGACGAACCAAATTTTGAGACAAACCACATTGAGTTCCGCTAATTAGTAACATGTACGGCAATATTGAAATATTGCTATTCTACCTTCATTTAAAGACATGTAACAACGAAAGAAAAATAATTGCACTATAGTAAAATAATTTAGTAAAAGTTATCTTCTATCAACCACAGAGTGGAAGGGGGGAAAGATGACAAGGCATCGTTCTTCAATTCTCCCAAACAGGGGAAAAAGACAACACTACGGGAGATTCGACACTTATTCTTTTGCACCATAATAGAACTACTATTTAATCATATTTAGTAAATAATGATTTTAACGTCGAGAAATTCACATTTTTGCCTTATACAGGCTTCAGTGAACATCAACTAATACAGTAGTTATAAAAAGCGATGAAGTAATCAACAAAGTTAAACGAATTATAACTTCATTTTCTTTCTTTCCTTATTCCGGAACTCTTCCAGCAAATATATGCATTCTGAATTGAAACTCCTAGCTGCTCGCTCAAGTATCTGTATACTTGTTTGAAGCTTCTAGCTGCATTTCCAATAAGGCTGCATTTCTGCTCCTTCTGTCTGGCGACAGTTCAGTTCTAAAAGTTTTAACTGTATATACAAGTTCTAAATAAAATGTTCTACGAGCTATATAACGTTGATACCATGTTAATCTCACTAGCTCTATGGCCTATGGAACCCGGAGGTTCAATGCTGTATTCAGGAAAGCTCTCTAGTGACTTCTGTCTTTAGCCAATTGGCTCTAGATTCTGCTTTGTATTCCTATTTCTGCGAGATCCATATTAATATTGTCCTTTCATCTGTGGATCGGCCTTTGTAATGGCCGTTTCTCCCATTGTGATTTTAGTTAAAACTTTGAGAGAATTCCTACTTTCTTCCACTCTGGCTATATAATCTGCCTGCCTTAGTCTTCCAAACTTAATGGACCCTAACAACGTTATGCAAATGGTATCCAGTTACCTTCGTTTTGAAATTTCCGTCATTCCGCATTCCGCTTGTATCCGAAGGTTTGCCTTAGAATTTTATTGTCAAATTCTTTAAGTGTACGTTCTTCCCCGAAAACAAGTAACTTTCCAATGTATTTCCTGTTTTGAATAATATATTTTCCTTCCAATATATTTCTCCATTCACTACAATACAACATACATAATTATCGTTTTCTGTATTTTAGGCTTCAACTTTTCTACAGAATTTCCGAAGACATGTTATTTTGGATTGAATAATAACACAAAACCCCTGCTTTAAGTCGATATTCATTTTATTCGTGCATATGGATTTGGTGTATTAATGCTGATTCTAGATTCTAGAAAGTACTCATTTGTCGAAAGTGTTATTAGACTTCCAAACTACGTGATGCATTTGTCTTGGTAGTCTTATAGAACGACTATGTCTGTCCCAGCGTTCGTTTGTCTGTCTGTCTGCAAGTGTGAGAGCAAAAATGGTAGGAGATATCAAGAAGCGTTTTTCGCAATTAATTCTGTGTCTTAAGAATTTGGTTCATCTCCTCTGTTAACGTCTTATTCAAACTGGAAGTGGTTAAAACGAGCCTTCTCTAGTTTCAATGTTTTTCGCAAAGGAGGCAATCGATACCGCCTTTTTTTTTGCATTCGATTCAGAGTCTTAAGAAAACATATCATCGCCATGTGTACTACCGTACCTAAACCAGTAGTTGTTAAAATTTACTATACACCCAGTTTCAATAATTTCCATAGAGCAAAAACCGTAAAGATATCCATAAGCTTTTTTTTAAATTAATTCAGCATCCGAAGAATAGGCTCTGTCTCTCCCGTTGATCTTCTTTTCAAATCAGAAGTGGTAGAAGTAAACTATTTCCGGTTTCAACATTCATCGCTATAAAACAGAAAAGGTAATAGATAACGACAAGCGTGTTTTATTTTCTCACACTCTACCTAAACCGGATGTGGTTGCAGCTTACTTGTAATTCAGGTTCCAATATTGATTTTCATGAGCAAATATGGTGAGAGATATCGAGAAGCGATCTTTTACAACTCGATTCCCAAATCTTAAGTTAACCCTCTATTCACATCGGAAGCAGTAGAAATCAACCGTTTCTGGTTTTAATGTTTATCGCCATAGAACAAAAACTTATTAAATAGCGACAAGCGGATTTCAGTTCTCAAGAGAAGATACCATCATCACCTACAACATTCTATGAGAATCGAAAGTGGTTGGAACTTACTAACACTTCTAGTTTTAGTACTTATTTCCATAGAGCAAGAATGCTAAGAGATATGAAAATGGTTTCATATATAGGTTCAATGCTCCAAGAATGAGTTTTGTTACGGCTTTCATCTGTCTGTTAAAACTGTAAATGGTGAAACTAATTTTATTTTATTACAATACAATAATAGAAGGGACGCAAAATGCCCCATGCCGTAAACGTCGCCAACATAGATCTATAGTGGCCCACTTGTCGATCGTCTCTATAGCGACGCGTCGAAGGACTGCCGGTAGTGTGCCACTTGCAGCAGAGTTTCGTCGAGTCGAAAGAGATATCTAGAGTCGGAGTGTTGAAGTTACCACCGCGTACCAGCGAGGACTTCATTTTGTAGAATCGCGAAATGACTAACACGAACTATCGCCAGCCATGTGCACAGAGCCGTAGCTAGAGATTTCGGCACCCGGGGTGAAGTAGAATTTGGCCCCCCTACATTCACCTTTCCAATCATTAAATATATTTAAAAGAAAAGCAGCTTTTCTTGTTATACTACGCTGATTTTTTATTAATCTTTTTGGAAGACCATTGCAACAATCAAAAACGATCATTATGTATCCATTTTCAAATAAGAGCTGTTTTCAAGAGTCTCATTTTGGAACTTTTGTTAAACTTGACAAAACTACCTTTGGTTGTGTACAGATTCATTAGGAGAACAGTTATTGAAAGTTACTACTACAACGTTTCATATTATCGATAAGAAATTAAATTTCAATACATTAAAAACTATGTGCTTTTAAATATTCGAAATGGGTGACAATATTAATGTCCAGTAATAATTGCAAACTTTTTAATTGGTGTGGTTGTATATCACCACATCAATAGCATTTTAGTTTCGATCTTTTCACGATAAAAATATTTTGTGAAATGTAATGGAAATTCAGAAGGAACCTTCTTTGTGAATTTCTTAATATTGATCGATGGAGGTGAAGAATATGTACAATGTTTGTACTTAAAATCCAAAATATACTTTGGCTACTAAATATGCCTGAAATTATAGTAATTTCTTAATGAATGAAAGTTCCGAATTTAAGGTACTTATTATTAATTAACACAATAAAATACACTAACACGTACATATATAACGAGTGTGTGTATATACGTTATTTTTGTATGTAGATAGATAAAAACATCACACAACTAGACACGCATGCATAAAATAATATGCTGGCGGTACAAAAAGTTGATGAAAAAATGACCCCAATAAATTCCACCAAATTGGAAGCATTTGATATGTCAATAGAATTTAAAAGTAAATCATTGGTAGTGATTAGTTTCTGAAAAAGTCGAACTTCATTGGGCTAAGTTCTGATTCCTTAAGCCCCTATTCTGCAACTGCTTGAAGTTCGAAAACGTTATTGTTCCCGTCGTTTACCTTTATTTTTAATATTCCCGCGCAAACAGCAGCTTGAATGTGTCTCTTCACTCTTTTCACTTTCATACATTCATTCTCACCGTCGCACACTGGGGCCAAACCAGGCAATTCTTAGCAAAAACTCGAAAAATGAAGTAAAAGATTGACTCGATATAATTTGTTATAATGAAACCTTAATAGTGTACACATAAGATAGTGTGAAGGAAAAGAAGTGGTAGCAGTTTACAATGAACTCATGGGACGTGTAAATTTGGTTATCCGCCGTAGCCGGAGAGGCGCTGCTTAGTGACAGAAGATAGGAAATTGACTTTGAATGCGACTATTCCTACATTACGTGTAGATATTCAGTGGCTGGTAAACATGGTGACACGACCGACATGTATGTATCGTTTTGTATATTTAGAATGTTGATGTGATGTGTAGTCCATAATCATATTTGGAATGATGCTTATATCATTATCATATCCCTATGATAATCCCCTACTTAATATCATATTTGGAAAATGCTGTGGTAGTGAAAGCATATAAACTATGGTCAAACGATAGAGTGGCATCTTAGTAGAAAATATGGCAAAATATATCTGTGATTTTGAATATACCATATGTCGTAGCGGAAACATTGTTCTTACTGTATGCAAAGAGAAAACCTGCATATATTTGCACTTTTGGAAAATATAGAGCATGAAAATGTTTGAGGAAAACCGGATTCTGGATGCAATGCTGCTTTTGAATTGAGCTGTGAATTGAATTGAACTTTTGAATTGAATGTGAGAACAAGTGTTAGGTTATTAGACGTGTGATCCCCATGCACGCAGTGACAAAGTTCAATATAGGCCGATTCTGGAAATTTTGCCCCCAAACCTCGTTGGGGGCTTCGTCCCCACGACCCATCTTGTTTCCAACATCTAGTCATACTTCTCTGGCATTCACCAACAGAACCAAACTCTAGTCAAACATATTTGATTAATGGTAGCGACATTTTGAAACGCCAATGTTTGCTAAACAATCTATGGACCATAAGGTAGAATCATATTAAAAATGGTATTGATCAATTCAGTATTTGTGTTTTTTGTGATGCGTACACAGAAGTGACATTGGAATCAACTGTAATGAGCCTCAGCTCGCTCCAGTTCAGACTGTTCCAATCAAGCCCTGAAATGAGCTCACGTAATGGATGCAATATATAAAACAATCTGAACAGGTTACTGATGCTTGTAAATCATAGTATGTTTAATATATCTGATAATATATTCACATCGAGAACTTGGGATGAGATAATTTTTATATTGAAGCGTCCTTGCATCTTCATTGTCGTAACGAATCCTTCACAACTTTGAAATAATTTTGAGAAGCAAGAACTTTTCTTCAATTTTATTACTCTTCAGTTGTAAAATGAATAAGTACACTTTTTCCTTTAATGCGTAAGAATGTAAGCCAATCGTAAATTGATGAATCAAAGCCTATTGCCCACGCGTTTGTTTATGCCAATCATATAATCTGTTATATAATTTAGGCGCGAATATAAGGAATATTTCCTTTTATGAGGTAAAACTCTATGTTTTTGATGAAATAATGTCGAAACAACATTATTGTAGCCACTGCACACACCGAACTAATTGGTTTTCTTTCAATTTTCTGCTACATATTGCGAATTCTTATTTTTGCCAAGAAGTCAGTGCTTTGGCCCCACTGTGCGTCGTGATTAATTCGAATGGGTAGAAGAAACGTTTTGAACTGAGCAAACTCATCACTGTCAAAATGTCAAACACGACTTTGCTCGTTTCTGATTTTGAAAATGCTACTGCGTACGCTATAAGTCATTACTCGGCACCTTGAATACCCATGTCATTAAGAAACCATCTATAATAACTCTTTAAGTAATAAGTAAATACTTGTTGTGAGTTATTTAAACTCTTGGATTGCGAGCGAAGCGAGCAAGAAATTTTTTAAAAAATCTACGTATTTCATTGATAACCGATAGCAATATTTATCCAATAGGGCGCCAATACTTTCTGGGGGCGACTCATTTTTTATTCATGTCGAACACCACGTTTTCTTTCTCCTTGCTTGTTCGGCGCCCCCTTGCTACGACTCTGCATGTGCATGAGATTATTATTATAAATGGTGTTCATTTATTATGTGACCAAAATCGTCTGGTGAAATCCTCACACCTAAACAATTAAAAAAGTCCATATCAACATAAGGCGAAAAGCGCATTGTTTCAAAGTTACGAGACGCCGAAATCGAGAAAATTGTAACTTTGAGCCTGCCTAGTTCGAAAACTATAAGATATATCAACAGCGGTTAAAAAACTTTTAGAGGAACTCGAACGCTATCTATCTAAAAAAAAAAAAATGTTTCAGGATTGGGACGTATCGGCGCAACGGATTTTATAGAGGGAGCTGCGGTATAGGTACGAGGGGCACTACGAAAGTTTTGAGATACGCATTGTTGTGGCACAATATTTGAATTCCAACAAATTGCGTTCGGTAGTGGTATCTTGAGCGAAGAAGCGAAGCAAGTTTCAACTCGCCTCGCTTATCGGCGTGGCCGTATCGCCTTCACTTGTTTGTTGATATGAGCAGTATTCGGCTGTCTAGAATGAAGCTCGAAAGGGAACATTTTCGGGCAATGATCCTTTACTATTTCAAAAGTGGTTTGAACGAGGCACAAAGCCTTGACCGTTTGCAGGGGTCATTTGGGGATCTTGCTCCTTCCCGTGCTACAATTTTTCGGTGGTTTGGTGAATTCAGAAGAGGCCAGACATCGCTTATAGATGAAGAGAGAGCTGGACGTCCGACAACAGCTGTGTCAGATGAAAACATTACCGAAATGAAACAAATGATTCGAGAAAATCCTCGAACAACTTTCAAGGACATTGAATCTACAGTGAACATTGGATCGCCAGCAGTAACAAAAATTCTTCATGATCATCTTCGGCTCAGGAAGGTTTCATCTCCTTGGGTGCCTTACACTTTGACTGAACAGCAGAAGCGCATGTGTGTGGAATGGTGTGAAAAAATGCTTGCAAGATTAGATGGAGGCAATTGTCGACGCGTCTCTGACATTGTTACTTAGTGATGAGACTTAAATCTATCAATTTGACCCTGAAAATAAACGCCAGTCTACAGTTTGGATCTTTGCAGACGAAAATCCACCCACGAAAGTGAAGCGACCGCGAAGTTTGGAGAAGAAGATGATCGCAACTTTCTTCTCCAAATCTGGCCATGTTGCAACTGTTCCACTTGAAGAACAAAGGACTGTTACTGCTCAGTGGTACATCACTGTTTGCCTAACAAAAGTATTCCAGAAGCTTCGGGAACGGCATCCAAGAACTGGATTGCGTGGGATCCTGCTTCATCATGACAAAGCGTCCGCACACACGGCCAACATCACAATTCAGTTTTTATAATCTACGGAGATCAAACTTACGACTCATTCGCCGTATAGCCCTGACCTGGCCCCGTGTGTTTTTTTCTGTTCCCCAGGATCAAAGATAGCATGCGTGGGAAGAGATTTTGCAGCCCTGATTTGTAGTGGCTTACGAGAATGAACTTTCAACACTTGAAGAAAAAGTCTGGCAACACTGCTTCCAAAAGTGGTTTTCGAGGATGCAAAAGTGTGTACAGTGTAATGGTGAATACTTTGAGAAAATGTAAGTGTTAAATTGATTTTAAGTATGTAAGTTATTTCACATCTCAAAACTTTCGTAGTGACCCTTGTACCGCTCTACCTCCCTTCTCTCTAAAATCATATAAGTAGAGGCGCGTCATTTTGTTATAAAATTACACGGTTAGTAGACTTTATCTGATCCCAAATGATTATCGTCGAATATACACGGTTACAGGAGCACTCTGATTAGCCAAATTAAAAATATCTCAACGATATATCCCTCTACAAGCGACGTTTTCTCAAAAATGCGTGAATGCGTTTAGGCCATTCCTGACGTGAAAGATCGTGTATACGTATTTCCCTACTTACATTTTACTTTGGTATTCGTTTAAACATATCTTAACCTAACTAACTTAATAACTTTCTCGGTATTCTAAATTAGGTAAGAATGTTGTGCAATGTTTTCCTTCTAGCATAGTTATAGTTCTTTCTGAAATCAATAAATAATTAATGTATAGTAGTATTGTATTCACATTCCTTTTGGAATATTTGACAAATGATAAATAGTTGGTCGATAGTTGATAGATTTCGCCTAAATCAGCGCTGATAATCTTCGATAATTTTTTATACATAAGTAGTCAATCTTATCAATAGAATGCTTGATAGAATTTTATAGAGTGTTAACAAAAGAGAGATGTCATGCTAATTATTACAATCAAACTTGTCGCCTTTCTCGTGAATTGGAGCAATAAATCCATTTTTGAAGCAATTTCTTACTTTTCCATAAAGAAGATAATGAGTTTGTGTGTCTCGTTCCACAATACAGGGTCCATCCTTAAAGTAGTAGGACTGAGTCAATTAAAAATAAGATATTGACAGAAATAACACTTACGCTTAATATTCTTCGAAATATGATCCTCCTACATCCACACACCGCTGCCAGCGGGATTTCCAGTTTTCATACGCTTCCTGGAAGGCGGAAACTGGAATGCTGTTCAGCTGCCTCGTCACGGCATGTTGTAATGCTTCCACCGAGCCGTGATGATGCCCTTTCAGGGTGGTTTTAAGGCGGGGGAAGAGGAAAAAGTCTGGTGGGGTAAGGTCGGGACTGTAGGGTGGCTGAGGCAAGGTTGCAGTGTTATGTTGAGCCAGATACGCCACCACTCGGAAGGCTGTGTGGCTCGGCGCATTGTCATGATGCAGTCGCCAGGAGTTGGCGATGGCTGGGCGGACGCGGACGATGCGTTTCCTCAGCCGTTCCAGGACCTGGAGATAAAAAACAGCATTGACAGTCTGTCCGTGTGGAACAAATTCCCTGTGGATCACTCCTTGTGAATCGAAAAAGGAAATGAGCATGCTTTTCACTTTTGATTTCGTCATGCGCACCTTTTTAGGGCGTGGGGAATTTCGGGTGTGCCATTCCGCGCTTTGACGTTTGGTCGCAGGGTCAAACTCAAACGTCCACGTCTCGTCCCCAGTCACCACATTGTCTAACAAGTTTGGATTTTCACTCACTTCTTCGAGAAGGTCCTGGCAGATCCGTTTGCGAACGTCCTTTTGCTCGCCTGTCAGCACTCGCGGCACCAACTTTGCACAAATTTTCCTCATTTGCAATTGTTCGTGCACAATTTCGTGAACTTGGGTTTTAGCAATGCCAAGTTCATCGGCAATCATGCAAACAGTTAATCTTTGGTCACTGTCCAGCAAATTCTTCACTCTTACAACATTTTCCTCCGTTTTGGAGCTCGAAGGTCGTCCTGACCGTGCAGCGTCTTCAACTTCTTCCCTCCCCTCCCTAAACAGGTTGTGCCACTCAAACACACTCGATCTTCCAATGGCGTTATCACCGTACGCCGTCTTGATCATTTCATGAGTCTCTTTCCCAGTTTTACCGAGCTTCACGCAAAATTTGATGGCGTAACGCTGTTCCAAAAGATTGGCCATGACGCAGAGTGACGAGGGTCACTTGCAGAGGTTACGATGACGAGCGATCTTTACCCTGCTATGGCTGGCAGCGGACTGGCGCTTCTTCCTGTCTTTCCTTAGACCCACCTCAACCAACAACAGGTGGAGTAACCGCCGTCAGTCTGTAAAAAGAAAAGAAAAAAAATCAGTCCTAGTACTTTAAGGATTGACCCTGTATTCTCTTCCAGCTAAAGTTAACTCAATCGGAATTTTGTCTACACAAGAGATTTGTGTTTCTTTAATTCCTTTATAGCAATTTCTATTTCTGTTCGGGTAGACTCTGGAATTCTGCAGGATGCATTTCACTTTTTCCACAGTACATTATTTTTTGTCTGCGTGTTGAGCAAATTACGAAACAAATCTTTCCATATGTTTGAAATACTATCCATATCCGTGAGAATTGTGTCGTCTGCTTTCTTCAGTGTATACGCGCTACGTTGATAGCCTTTCTTAAATTCGTTGTCTTTATACATGATTGAATATTTTTGTTTTTACTTTTATCTTCAAGTTCAATAAATCGCTAGTCCAATAAAATTAGACAACAAAGAGAGATAAACCCACAAAAAAACATAACAAGCTGAAAATTTGCATATACCTTTGGAAGATATATATAACAACATACTAAGAGCCCTGAAATATCCCGTGAAGGGTTTTGAGCGCTATATTGGAAAATGGCCGTCAAACCGTAGTTTTTAAAGGTAATAACTGATTTTCATTTTAATAGTTATAACTCACGTTTTATTTGCACTGTTGATGTTATTTTTACTTCATTCGAATACCAAAGGACTTCGCTTACATACATTCACCAGTCTACTACACATGGGGAAAGTAATGGAGGGATTTTAAAAAATCCCCAAAGTTTCCTTTATTCCGGTTACTTTTTCTTAATCAGTTGACAATCTTGTCCTCTGAGAGTAGCAGTTAAATTTACATTAAATACATCATAATACACACAATATAACATTCAAGTTTTATTGAAATCATAGTGATAGAATCGCAATAACAAATAAAACTTCATTAAGTACTACTCCTTGACTTTATAGAGCGCATTTTTAAGGCTCCTTTTGTGTTAACTTCCGCTGCAGAACGTCAATAATAAAAAATCTTTTATTTTATTGTAAATTTGGCAACATTGATTCCGGTTGAGTTGTGCGTCTTTGTTTACCAGTGTTGCCAATTTGAGGGAAAAGTCGCTAAATCTAGGGGATTCGCCTTCCAGGATAGTAACAAAAAATAATTTTTCCGATTAGCGACTTTTTTGCTGATTTTGGGATGACGATCTGGCGACTTACTTACAAATCTAGCGACTTTTGTGCTGTGAACAATTTGTCCTAAAATAAGTACTATTAGCTCGAATCAGTTCAGATACATGCTTATTTTCCTTTTGCTTATGTGAATCAGTACAGGTGTTGACGAGCTGGGAAAGTACATAATACCTACCTCTATATTCCCGCTTTTATTACTGTTATCTCTTACCTTCTAACGGGGACCAACTCCAGCTTTTAATGTCCTTTAGTTTACAGAGCTTTCGTTTAGAGGCACAAATAATCCTTTAACGATAGCAAACAGATTATCTGTAGAAGCGTGAGTAGAAGTGAAGCATGTAAGATTTTTTCTAGGCCTTTAATTTTGTTCCTTTTTCCAAACTCATTTTTGATTTCGTTGAAGCAAAATTGATCATAAAGTTTAAAATATATAAAAGTGAAATTACTGTTAGTTATATATGAGTCTTTCATATACGTTCTTGTAGCGTATATAGTAGTAGGACTTTAATTGATCAGGTATCTTATATACACATACACACACACACATATATTATATATATGAAAGTGGCAAAAATAAACCAAAAAATTTTTTAGCGACTTTTCACCCAAAATTGGAGTCATTTCATCTCCTGTTTAGCGACTTTTTGTATCAACTTGTTGGCATCACTGTTGTTTACTCATCAGGAACATTATTTTCTAATGCGACAGAGGAGGAAGAACGTTCGTACTAAAAACATTATTATCCTGCGTTTAACCACTAGTGTGTTTTGAAAACCACTTTATAATGGAGGAGAATCATTTGCAGGATTTTTCAGTACTGAACCTCTGATTGGTTGTTAAACGGACAAAATGCTTGTGTTCATGCTTGTAAAATATGACTTTGCTTGGTCTGGTTTGTGATGGCAGAACATTTGATTACAGTTGTGTGTTATTTTTCTCGCTGCATTTCGGGACAATTCAGGCAAAACGTTTCAAGAAAAGACTTGGAGTTTTTCTTTTGTTAAAAACTCAGACACTAACGTTGACGGCGTTGGTTTCGTAATTCTTTTAAGAAGTTTAAATACGTACTTAAATAATATGTGGTTTCTGTGTTTGTGTAATTGGAAAGATTTTATGTGCATGTATTAGCAACCATGGATTACAATGTGTTGTGTTTGTTATGTCAAAATCTCTGTGTGATGGTAAAACTATTATTGTAATCAGAGGGTTGGATACTTTTAGGAACAGCAGCTTACGACGGAAAGAAAATGTATATGAAGTCCTTAAAAATCAATCAAGTTTAAGACTTCATGTAACATGTGAAAACTATACACGAGAAGACAGTGTAGGCGCTGCCATAAACAGCTCTGCAAATAAACTTCCAAATTTATGATCTCAGTCAGCATATTGTAGTTTTAATTTCAGACAGCATTGTATATTTTGTGGTGAGTTGTGTGATACAAGTGTTGAACTGAAGAAACGGCTACGCAAGAGAACTGTATTCGTCATGAACTGTATTCCTGTCAAGGTCTATATTCTAGGAAGCTTCCGAAACGCGGAATGATAAGAGGTGTGAAAGTGTTACAAGCCGTTTTATAAACGTCACTGATTTAGTTGCTGTAGGGGGTAGATATCATCAATTGTGTTATCCATCTCTCTTTGGAAAGAAGGAAAACGAAAAACAGGCAGACTGGAAAATGAACATCGTGTAACAGCATATACAAAGTTGTTTGATTTCTTGGAAGATAATGATTAGTGTCAGTATACCTTATCCCAGTTATTAAAAAATGTACTTAGTATTTACTACCTCCTACAGACTGTATGTCTGAGAAAATGTTACAGAAAAATCTTAAGTATCACTTTGGTGAAAATTTACTTATTGTTAATGCTCCAGATAAAAGAACAAAAGTATGCCTAAAGAGGAATGGACACCAGGTTTTGTCTGATCAGTGGTACTCACAGCGACTGACTAACATGAAGGAAGAAGATCTTCGTATTGTATTGAAGCCGGAGATATCATTGATGAATATATTCCTTCACAGCAACACGATCCTGATGTGTATCCTTCATTAGATGATTTTCTACAGGATCCATCATCTCTTGAGCCTGAAACACTGCATGTACTTTTGGAGAACATCATGAAAAGTCGTCACGGTAGCATTACATATACTAAACGTAAGTGTACAGTGCAGTTCTAGCTCATGCAGTAATGTCAATCATTAGACCGCGATCATTTCTTTCCACAGTTCAAATAGCACTAATTGCGTATCTGCATAGGCAATTTGGATCCAAACATTTGATAATGTATTGTATAACATGCGATTATCTGCATCATATGCAGAAGTAGCGTTGTATAAATCATCAGTAACTGCACAACAAGAAGTGGGTTGCAGAATGACTTTCAACAATTTGTCTTTGACAATGCAGACTTAAACATCAGTTCTCTTCATGGTTGCGGTGTTTTTTAAATATACTTTTTGGGTGGCATTCGGTGCATTACACCTGTTTCCAGTGTGATTCCTTGTGGACCAATTAAGCGGATGAGGGAGTTGACACCTCCACTCTACACAGGGCAGTTTGGAAAGATTTCAATTCGAACATACAACAAAATGGAAGGACGTGACCTTCAAAAGATTTCACCTATAGATCCTTCAGATTTTAAATTCAAAGAAATATAATTACAGTCACGGCAGTCTTGCAGATGTGCTTTGGATGTGTAGTAAATCAGTTTCACTATCATCTTTCGTAAAAGCTTGTGACATTGTTGCAGTTACATACGAGTTGTCCTCAAAGGTTATACGATTAGGTGGCTTTCACGTTTTAATGTCATATATGAGTTCCCTTGGTTACATAATGAATGGAAGTGATATTGAGGAATATGCCTTCTGTATGTTCAGAATTCGGTAGAAAGCGTGCTGACTGGTTAGTTGTATTCGCGTGTGCTTCGTGCCTATTTCATTACTCAAGCTGCTACAGTAGTGTATATTGCTCATAATAGTATCCTTTGGATGAACAAGATAGCACCGCTATCGAAGTTTTAGTAGAAAGAACTGGACAAAATCCAAATATGTTTGAGGAAATAATGAATTTCTTTGATTTGAAAATTATATGTACCGAAATCGTGGAATTTCTAGAAACAGTTAGCGCTGTTAGTCGCAGTTCAAAGTTTTGTGTCCAATATTTCTATCATGTACAAGTGATTCGAAGCTATATCCGCGCAGAAAGAAGTGGGGATTAGCAGCTTCATCTTTAATGTATGAAGGAAATCTTGCCTCATTTTCACGCAGCTGGGCATTTAAATTATGTCCAGAGTGTTCACTTGTATCTTTAAGAAATGACGAGCTTTCAGAAACAGATGAGACAATATGAATTTGACATCTTCACTAGTCATGGGTATTTCACTATTTGAAGAACTAGCAAGTGTTGGATTGGCGTACGAACAGACATGACCATCGAAAAAGTTCGTATACGAGCCATGAAATGTGTTGGACGTGTCACACACGGGTAAGGTGTGGTTATAGCGTAGTTATAAAACGGATCATGACATCCCTAGCAGTAGCTCATATTGTTGATAGTTTAAGCAAATCCTGCAATGTCTCTTTCACTTCATTGAACAACACTTTGAGTTAAGTGAGTCATGTAAGTAACGGGATAATGATGATATGAAAAAAGTATTGGACTGTATGGATGCACGTAACCCTTTTCCACAACATAATCACCTTGTTCATATAGCTGCTGGGGTAGTATGTGGCAACTATAAACTGCGATGAAGCTATTGATATTGGCAAGCATGGTGTTTTGAGTATGACTGGAAAGAATTTTCATGACGTAAAGTTGAAAAGGTCTGCTACAGTTCTTCAGCTCTGAACAGCAATTAGCTGTATAAAAGTAAATAAGACACAAATTTCAGTCAACGTAAGCCAATTATTCAATCGTATTATTGGACTGACCAAGATGAATGAGAATCTCCGCTGTCACCCAAATCATTTTCGCTATTTGATTACTTTGGACTAAGAAAAAGAAAGAAATCATTATTAGTTGAAGTTTTAGAACCCCTTGGTTAGGTGGAAGTAGACCGTTATGATAAAGGAAGATGTGTAATCGATGAAGGATTTCTCTTACATCGCGTCGTATGGCCCCAAGATAGTACATTTGCTGACGTGGTAAATGCATATGAAACTTATATCACTCGACATTATGGCGTAACTGCAAAGGTAGTGTTTGATGAATATGAATTAGACTGTCAAAAGGCATGGAGTGAATAAGGCGTTCAAGCTACATTTCCCAACTGTTACGTTTACTTCTTCAACGCCAGTTGTCACATCTCAAGTGTTCCTTGCGAATCTGAAGAACAAATATATATTTATCGAAATACTTTTAAAGCATCTCGAGACTGCTAGCATCAGTGTTCTTCAAGCTTCTGGAGATGTAGATACTCAGATTGTGCTTACAGCAATAAAACTCTCTCTTAAACAGCCAGATCCAGTATCAATTATTGGGAAATATATTCATCTGGTTATACTTTTGGCCACATTAGCAATTGAGGAAATATATGTTACAGTTATTAAACCCGGCAGGGAAAAGTTCCTTCTAAAATTCTCAGTTCAAGAAAATTACAACAAACTCTTGGAGACATGAATTACATGCTGTCACAGGGTGCTATGCAGCATCATTTTTTACCGCCAAGGAAAGAAAAAGATATACCATTTGATGAAGAAACACAAAGATCTACAAGAACAAGTCGGCAGTTTCACCGATGAGAATGCGGCTCCTGAATCCGTCACTGCTGTTGGTGAATAGTTTCTTCTTACTTTGTACGATGCTGAGAGGTCAATGCTTACTTTAGACCAGCTGCGTTATCGAGGATTGTCCAGTCACAAATGAGATTCAATTGGAAGGTTTGCCATCTACCAGTGCAGAAGCCCACCAGCACTAATTTCGGGCTTAATATTCGGTACAACTCTGGAAGAGTAACAAGCTACCCCAACTTCCTGAGGATGGTAAAAGACTCAAACGTATTTAGAAGCAAACACGACAGTGAAAGCTCCAGCTCCGGATCCTTTATTAAAACTTATAAATTGTATCTGCAAGATGGAATGTGAACGCGTATTAAGTGCAGAAAAACAGGCCTGATATGTACCTCGTTGCGTGGACGTTGTAATTGCAGTGGTTGCACCAATTCATGTTATGAGGAAATCAACCCGGAGAAAATACAAACGTGGACACTATTGAAACGTAATAATCGATATTGAAAATCTAGGCTACATTTAGAAGCACTGTGTACTGAAAAAGGCAGTGTTCTTAACGAATTCTACAATTATTATTGCCTTTCACTTCGAATACATGTGAACATTGTAAAAACCTCTTTAATTTAAACTATTATAGACTGTGTACATTATCAGAATTTTTTATTTCTTGTAAGTGTTATTATTGATAAATTAAAGAGAATTTGCTGACTTGTAGAAGATTAGCCTAAGATTAGGAGATAAACTGGCCCCCGATAGAACCCTGCTACACCAGTTGTATAAATATTTGTTGTCTCTTTTCTATCATTATGATCCCAATGATACTAGGAGGCTATATGTTGCGTACGAGGTCAAATGCTTATCGATTTCTGTAGGCAACATGATCTGGTAGTCATGAACACGTGGTTTAAGAAAAGAAAAACAAGCTGTACACGTGGAAAAGTCCAGGAGATACGAAACGCTACTAAATCGATTACATTCTTGTGAAGCAACGTTTCGGGAATAGTGTACGAGACGTGTAAACACTGCCAGGAGCGGACATTGGTTCGGATCACAATCCCCTGATGGCGGAAGTGCAAACCTGGTTAAAGTCGATCAAGAAAAATGGGAAGAGAAATCGAAAATGGAGCTTGGAGCAACTAAGAAAATCGACGATGATGTGAAAGAAGAAATTGAAGAAAAATTCTGTGCAATGGGCGATGTGGTTGACAATATAGAAAATAGTTGGGGAAAAGTTAAACATATTCTACTTGGCACACTCCACAATAACGTTGGCTGGATGGAAAGAGCACCTAGAAAACCATGGATATCTGAAGCAATGCTTAAAAGATGGAAGAACGCAGAAGAGAGACAAACACGGATATCAAGGAATACAGAAGGCTGAATAATGAATTGAGAAGAGAGACAGACAAAGCTAAAGGAAAGTACATGGAACAGATATGTGAAGAAATAATGGAACTTCAACGATGATCTGATGTACAAGAAAGCACAAGAATTAGGAGGGAAAGCTAACAAAAGTATATGAGCGTCCGACATCAAAGATCAAGAAGGTAATGCAACCGCTGACCATCAAAGAATCCTTAGAATTTGGGAGGAATACATAAAAGATCTGTATGATCAGAATAACCATCCCAAAGATATTCCGATCGAAGAAGAGGAAGAGGTGGATGATGATGAAAAAGGACCCAGTATATTGAAAAGTGAAGTAGTACAAGCGATCAAAGACATGCGAAGGAGAAAGGCCACTGGAGGAGACGACATATTTGGTCTAGGAATTAATTCGTGCGGGTGGACAAGAGATGGCGCAACGAACGGAGCGTCCCACAGTTCCGTGTATTCACACATGTGTTGCAAACCCCTGTCATCGAGTATCGTTCGTAGTATAGGGCAGTGGATTAAAGCGTCAACAACACCAGTTTGTAGTTAAGTGAACATGGCGCAAATTGTGCCTGATAAAGTGTTTTTGCAGGGTGTCCTGCTGCATTACTTTAACATGCAGAAAAGTGCGACTGAAAGTCATCGTATTTTGGTGGAAGTGTATGGTGACCATGCTCTAGCTGAGCGAACGTGTCAGAAGTGGTTTGCACGGTTTAGAAGTGGTGATTTCGGCTTGGCAGACCAAGAGCGAGCTGGACAGCCAAAAAAATTTCAAGACGAAGAATTGACAGCATTGCTCGAGCAAGATTCGTGTCAAACGCAGGAACAACTTGCAGCAGCATTAGGCGTTGATCAAACAACAGTCTCCAAACGCTTGAAAGCCATGGGAATGATTCAAAAGATGTCACATTGGGTTCCACATGAATTGAAAGACAGAGACGTTGAAAGACGAAAAACCATTTGCGAATTGCTGCTTCAACGACAGAGCAGAAAGGGGTTTCTGCATCGAATTATTACGGGTGATGAGAAGTGGATCCATTACGAGAACCCTAAACGAAAAAAGGTCTGGGTGAAACCAGGTGAACCAGGTCCATCACAACCAAAACGAGATATTCACTGTGCAAAGGTTATGCTGTGCATATGGTGGGATATGAAAGGTGTGGTGTACTATGAGCTGCTGCAACCGGGTGAAACTATGAATGGAGAACGTTATCGACGACAATTAATGCGTTTGAAGCAAGCTCTGGCCAGAACACGACCAGAATGGGAGAACAGACATGATAAACTTATTGTTCAACATGATAACGCTCGCCCACATGTCGCAAAACCGGTCAAAACCTATTTAGAAAATGTCGGATGGGAAGTTTTACCCCACCCGCCGTATTCACCAGACGTTGCTCCTTCGGACTACTACTTGTTCGATTGCATGAACAACGATTTGATTGGACAGCGGTTTACTTCTTCAGAAGATATCGAAACATGGGTCTCTGACTGGATCGCTTCCAAGGATGAGGACTTCTTTCGCCACGGAATCCGTACATTGCCTGACAGATGGGCGAAAGTGGTGGCTAGCGATGGACAATACCAACCGCACGAATTAATTCCTAGACCAAATACCAGTAGATTTTTCTCAAGGGATTAGGAGAAAACCAATGAAAGTACTGACTTCACTTATTAACAAGATCTACCTGAGTGGAGAATGGCCAAAGGATTTCCCTGATGTTACAATGATTGCATTGCCCAAGATAAATCAAGCAAAGAAGTGCAACGATCACAGAACCATTAGCCTGATTTCCCATACTGGAAAGATCATTGCACGCATACTGAATGGGCGGCTGGAAAGTAAGATAGATGAGAGGTTAGAATATCAATTTGGATTCCGGAAAGGAAAAGGCACCAGAGATGCTATTGGATTGATGAAAATTATATCAGAAAGAATTCTTGATGTAAAGGAAGAGTTGTGTTTGTGATTCATCGACTGGCGAAAATCTTTCGACCGAGTGAATTGGACAAAACTTCTGAAAATACTTAAAGAAATCGGAGTCAACTGGAGAGCTCGACGACTCCTTCAAGACCTGTACACAGGACAACGAGTGAAGTTGCGCTTGAATGAAGGAGAAACCAATAGTGTGGAGATTGGAAGAGGAGTCAGACAAGGATGTAGTTTGTCGTCCCAATTATTCAATATTTACAGTGAATGTTTAATGAAGGAAGCATTAATGGGAATTGGAGATTTCAAGATTGGAGGGCAGATCATTAACAAAACCAAGGAATGCAGATGATACGGTTATGATAGCTAAAACCGAAGGAGGACTACAGGAGATGATTGACAAAATAGTTGAAACTGGAAAACTGTATGGAATGGAAATTAACATCGAAAAGTCGAAAGTCATGAGAATTACTCGTGGAAACACGTCCTTACGGATCAGAGCAGAACAAAGAGAACTTGAAGAGGTCGATAATTTCAAGTATCTGGGAAGTATTTTGACGAGAGACACTTACTGCACTAAAGAGATCAGGTCAAGAATTGCCATAGCTAAAGAAGCATTCAACAATAAAAATCACTCTTAACTAGCAAGCTCAATATTGGACTTAAGAAGATGTTGGTAAAGTGCTCTATATGAAGCATTGCACTGTATGGTTCAGAGACTTGGACATTACGGAAGTTAGAGAGGAAATATTTGGAGAGCTTCGAAATGTGGTGTTGGAGGAAGATGGAGAAGATAAAATGGACAGAGAGAGCAACAAACGAAGATGTTTTAAAACGGTCAGAAGAAAAGAGGACACTTCTAGCCACCATTCTTCGTAGAAAGGCCAATTGGATTGGACACATCTTGCGAAGAAATTGTCTTCACACCACGATAGAAGGAAAGATGGAAGGGAAGCGAGGAATAGGAAGAAGAAGAACACAGCTGTTCGATGATTTGAAAGATAGGAGAAAATATTGGGAGTTAAAAGAGGAAGCTGAAGATCGACAAAAGTGGAAGAAACATTTCCAGGCCAAAATCTAAAATTGAAAAAAAAATCCTCATTAGTCCCAAGACCTGCCGAAAGGCAGAATACTTAATAATAATAATAATAATAATAATAATAATAATAATAATAATAATAATAATAATAATAATAATAATAATAATAATAATAATAATAATGGTGTACGTAATGTGTTTAATTGCTACTTTCAGAGGATAAGATTGTCAACTGATTAAGAAAAAGTAATCGGAAGAAGGGAAATTTTGGCGACTTTTATTTTTAAAAATCTATCTGTTACTTCCCCCATGTGTAGTAGGCTGGTACGTTTCTGTAACTGTAGCCCTTTGTTATTCGAATGAAGTTAAAATAACATCAATAGTGTAAATACAATGTGAGAACTAGCTATTACCTTTAAAAGCCACGGTTTGGCGGTCATTTTGCAATATGGCGGCCTAATCGTCACCGGAAATTTCAGGACTTTTAGTGGGTTGTTATATTCACCTTCCCAAAGGTATGTACAAAATTTCAGCTTGTTATGATTTTTTTCCGGGCTAATGTATATATTGAATGGATTATCTAAAAGATTCTTTAGTATAGTACTCTTTGTAAAAAGAGATTACATAAGCAATAAATAAATAAATGAACAGTTGTGTGTTATTCCTTGATGTCTTTGTCATTGCCAGTTCTGCATTATATTTCTGCTTCCTCTAAGAAATCAAGACAACGTGAATTGAATTCTATTATTTTATAAAAATGAATCATATTTTTATAGCGATTTAGCCAAATGTGGTATACTCTAAAATACAGAAGGAAATTACAGTAGTTTCCGTCGAATAGAGGAGAAGAAAGGGGGAACCGGTCAAATCCCCCACAGCCAAAACACCCACACTCAAGAAATGTCAAAACGCCCACAGAAACGGTCATAACCCCCACACAAATGGACAAATCTCCCAAACACACGAACGGTCATAACCCCCACAGCCAAAACCCCCACACTCAAGAAATGTCAAAACGCCCACACGATCGATCATAACCCCCACACAAATGGACAAATCTCCCAAATACACGAACGGTCATAACCCCCACACTGGTAATCGGTCATAACCTCCAACGGTCATAACTCCCACACAAATGGACAAAACAGCCACACATAGCAACGGTCACAATCCCCACATAAATGGACAAAACCCCCACACAAATAGACAAAACTCCCACACAATCGGTCAAATCTCCCACACTCTGAAATGATCCTGATTGTATGTCTTGCCCTTGTACTTTTAGTAACATTTTTTATTCCACTTAAACCGATGTTGCAACTATTCTTCTTGCACTGTTTTGTAATGACAGAAACACTAAAGTGGGCGTCGTAAAGAGCCGCAACAAAGACGTGCAATCACGGTATTTTCAGAGTGTGGGGGATTTGTCCGATTGTGTGGGGGTTTCGTCAATTTGTGTGGGGGCTTTGTCCATTTATGTGGAGATTGTGACCGTTGCTATGTGTGGGAGTTTTGTCCATTTGTGTGTCAGTTTTGACCGATCGTGTGGGGTTTTTGACATTTCTTGAGTGTGGGGGTTTTGGCTGTGGGGGTTTTGACCGTTCGTGCGTTTGGGGGATTTGTCCATTTGTGTGGGGGTTATGACCGATCGTGTGGGCGTTTTGACATTTCTTGAGTGTGGGAGTTTTGGCTGTGGGGGTTTTGACCGTTCGTGCGTTTGGGGGATTTGTCCATTTGTGTGGAAGTTATGACCGATCGTGTGGGCGTTTTGACATTTCTTGAGTGTGGGGGTTTTGGCTGTGGGGGTTTTGACCTAGACCCAAGAAAGGAAAGATGTGGAAGTAAATGACTGACAGTTTCGACGGTTCAGAACGGCTGATTTAACATCTTAGCTATGCTGTTAGCAAACCACACTATTATCTGTTTGTGATATTCTTGTTCGTTAATTCAAATTTGTATCTACGTTGAATTACTATGCAAAGAATGATAACAATATACATTTACACACTGTGTTATGATCCTCAGGTTTATTCGGACATACACCAAGTTTAATGAAATCACAAACAAATCGTGTAGCTAGAAAGTGCCAGGAAGTTTACTTTCTCTTGATAACGGGAAAACAATACTATTATAAAGTAACCAAGAAAGTTCTGTCGCTTTACACCCACCACATTTGATCATCGATTTGTTGCCTAAGGCGTACCTGGAAGATCCAAAATAGTCCCGATCAGTATCGACGGCCAGCTGCCAACATTATGAAAGGCCATGCATTCCTACGCGGTAGAAATTGGTGGCCCGTGAAGCGAAGAAAGTATAAAGTATGTTTTACTAGGAATTTAAACTGGCGTACTACAAGGTGATTGTTCAAGGAATGGAACAGGTGATAATCGGACGGTGCCATGTCCGAGGAGTATGACGGATGCAAGTGTTTCCAATCCAAGGCATGGAGTGGTGTCCGGGTCATCCTAGCCACGTGGAACTTAGCATTGTCCTGCAACAGGAGGACTTCTTTGTGATTCAGAAGTACTTGCTCCAGAGCTTTCAGTTTTTCTTCAACATGGCTCAACAGCTGACAGTACGCAGTTGCGTTGATGCTCTGACCAGCTGGTAGCAGTTTCCGATGCACGATGCCATGAACAGTCCAGTAACCACACAGGAAGACCTACTTCTGGTGCAGTGCTGGATTCGGCTGTTTTGGAACCGGTTCATGGGATGCTAACAAATGATGACGGCGCCGTGGAGTTTCATAAAGGACCCACTTCTCATCACATGTCAATATCCTGCCCAGAAATACCTCCTTCCTTAGACGAGACAACAAAGAAATACAGGTGTCGGCTCGCGTTGCCTTCTGGCCCGCAGTGAAATCAAATTCAAATTGACCCAACTTCTAGTGCTTCCAAAGTTGGTGAAGGTGCTGCCGATGGTTTTTCCACTCACACTGAATTGTAGTCTCACTCACATGTCTGGCCATTTTTCGCCCCAATTACTGCCGGATGGTCTTCATTTTGTACGTGTCTTGGTCTTCCGGCACGTGTTGCGCCTTCGAGTGTTTCGTCATCGTCCTTAAACTTGTTAAACCACCGCTGAACTGTCTGTGTAGTCACGATACTCTCATCAAAGGCCTGGAATATCTTCCGTCCCGCTGCAGCGGCGTTTGACCCCAGTTTGATCTCATATAGTATACACACCCTTATGACTCTCTGTAGAAGTTCCATATTCACTCTATCCTTACGGAAGTTCACGGTGTAACAGAACTGCCCCAACCAGGTAGTATGTTGGATATACCGAAACCAACAACTGACCTTCAGCTTATCTAAACGGTGTGAGGGCCAATTGACCACAGACTTCCACAAAAGGCGACAGAACTTTCTTGGTTACATTTATAAATACATTTCAGCACAGATTGCGATAGTTTCATTAAACTTTCAAAAATTAGTCCAAATTTTCATTGAAAGCAGGAACACAGATAACGTCAAGAAAGTTTTTCTTTTTGTAATTTTCTATAGAGGGCTCTCTTTTTAACTACTATGGTATTGCATCTAAGAAAAGAAATGTAGATCGTGAAAATTGATGATACGACCAACCTTGTTAAAGAAAAGTACTGAAATAAGAGTTGCTATTCAAGACACTGTTACTGAGAAAGACAACTAGGGAATATTATTGGTTTAACATCCTGATCCTTCTACCGCTGCGAAGTTTAGTCCACTGTCCCTATCATATGAGAAATGATCATACAAAGTCTCCTTCTTTCATTGCTACAGATAAAGTAAAATCTTCGAAGGTCAGTTTATGGGAATGAAACATCCTTAAACAATAACATGCTGAAAATCTTTAATATAATTTTCAAACAAATAAGAACTTATAGGAAGTTTCAGGTTCATTATTTTAAACCATTAGTGAATTTATGATATAGTGAACTTTGGAATCAACCATTTAGTCTACATATCAGTCCTCACGCAGAAAGTTGCAACAATTATAAGTAATAAAATGTTAGAGGTTCAAGTATGGTATGGCAGTTTTAGACTAATGTGAGAAGACATTTTATCGTCACATTAAATCTCCATACTAAATTTTTCATTTGTTTTTCGTACCTTTTTACTAACAAGCAGCGATAGGAGGAGGAATTGAGTTCGAGACATATACTTTTAGGACCCTACATATCGAAAGACTGGTTATGGACGGTGGTCTGTCTGCTGGTCCCATTCTATGTACACTTATCTAGAGGACATGAAGTTCAACATAGTAGGGACAAATTTAAAGCGTAAATTTTTCCAGCATTCCCTAAGAGTAGGGCTAACAAGAAAAATAAGGGTAGTTTGCTGAATAGTAAAAGTAAACAGTTGTGGACATTTCAGAAACTACTGTAACGATCTCATATTTACATTTTAAAAATGGAAATTTCATCAATATTCCTGTGACAGTGTATAAGCCTTTTTTGGGGGGGTAGTCCAGAAGTGGTTCTTTCCCTTTGAGGGTAATTTCTTTTCGGACATTTTTTTCAAAAGTGAATCAGGCAAGTTTATTCACATTTCATAAACAAATGTTTAGTTAATAGCTCTACGGTATAGCATAATTTATCCTTTAAAAATCCGTAAGGGAGAGTTTATTATTGAGTTGATTTTAGTTTATTTTAGTTTAGCGTCCCTTTCAGCAACGAGGCTATATGAGGCGTGGACCTACTGATTAACGTGGAATCCGAACCACATGAACACCCTAAGGGAATTGAATCCGGGCCTCCCACGCCAAACGCGTGTATGCTAACCAAAGTGAGTATTTTTCAGACAGTTTTCTCAAAATTGACTCATTCGATTTTTCATGTTTCATAAAAGCATATTTTACTATTAATCTTAGAATGAAAAATGAAATGAAATCTTTAAGTTTTTCGATCCATGGTTTTGCCGGTTACGCTAAAGGAGACGTGATAATGAGAAATGAGTGAATGGGGGAATGAAGAAAGTGGGAGAAAACGGGAGAACCCCGAGAAAACCCACGAGCACGGTCTTTGTCCACCACAAAGTCAACACGGTGCGAGTCGTGTAAGTTTCTAACTAATTAACTAACTCTATGGCCTATGGAACCCGGAGGTTCAATGCCGCGTTCACAAAAGCTCTCCACTGACTTCTATCCTTAGCTAACTGCATCCAGTTTCTACTTTGTATTCCAATCTCTGCGAGATAATTCTTAATATTGTCCTCCCATATGCGCCTAGGTCTTCCTAATGGTCGTTTTCCGATTGGTCTTCCTGTCAAGACTATGAAAGCGTTTCTACTTTCTTCCATTCTAGCTACATGACCCGCCCACCTAAGCCTCCTAGACTTGACGACCCTAACAATGTTGGGTAAACCATATAAATTATGTAGTTCCTCGTTATGAAGTTTCCGCCATTCCCCATTCCCGTTCCTCTTGGGTCCGAATATTCGTCTCAGGATCTTGTTCTCAAATACTTTCAGTCTATGTTCTTCCCTCAGAGTAAGTGACCATGTTTCGCAGCCATACAGAACAACAGGCATGATTACCGTTTTGTATATTTTAAGCTTCAAATTTCTCGACAGAATTCGCGACGACAAGAGATTTTGAACCGAATAGTAACACGAATTCCCTGATTTTAGTCGACATTTAATTTCTCCGTGAATATGATTTTCACTTATCCAAATATTAACAAGGGGTTGTTTCCTCTTTGGGATGATTTTTTATATTCCAATTTTTATAATACAGCTCTGGGGAGTTTGTTCATATATATTTCATAAATCATTTTATTACCAGCCATACTTCATGCCATAAATAATTTCTTATGAAAACTCTATTATATATATATATATATATATATATATATATATATATATATATATATATATATATATATATATAATTCTCTAAGATTAACTTTCTTGCGATGAAGTTTTTCAAAAACGCCTACTGTAGTTTTGTTCGTACAACGTGCGTCTTCAAAGTGGGTGCCGTTTCAAAATACAGTTCATCATCGGCACTGGATTTGAGATTCGAGAATGGATTGGTCGTGGTAATCTTGGTTACTTAGCCAACTCGTTTTCCTGATCACACTATTCTTGATTTCTGTTCATGAAGGGTGGATGAAACAGGAGATTTAAACGGGAAAGGTTGAATACAAGGGATGAACTGTAAGTTCGCATTACTAATGCTGCTGAGTTAATCCGCGAACACTGGGAGCGTCTTAATGCAATACAAAATCTTCCGACACGCTGAGAAGTACATTGATGTCGATGGCAACAGTTTCGTAAATCTGCTGTGATCTGTTGTATGGACTTTTAATCTCCCTACAATCGTTCATGTCAGTACTGACCAGCATGTATTAACGTTGTACTTTATACCATTAAGTACTTATCATGTACCGATACTAAATACTTCTACCCCACAAATTAATACCAAGACAATTAGCATTAGAATGTCTCTTCCAATCTTTACTTATACAATTATCCTCACATTTTGTTTTACATGTTACTTTTTTTTTTTTACGTTTTTCCGCTTCATCTTTATTTCTGTTCATCTCTCAGTTATCGATCAAAATCGGAACTGTGCTCATATAAATTTGTTTGCTTAGAATCATCCATACTACCGTTTCCTAATCATTGCTACTTCATCCCAGGAACCCCTCTATATACAATGCACTCACTGGACAAAGAAAATGCTCAGAAGAAATGGAGCGAATTTAATGAAACTTCAGGGTTTGCAAGGCCATATTATTATATTGTAATGATTATAATAGATTAATCCGAAAACGGGTTTGGTTGTGGGAGCGTAATACGTGTTGCATATAAGCTACTGCATCCTATTAAGCATTGAAAGTGAGTCGTAGAATCGTCGCATTGTTGACTGAAGCAAGTCAATCAATAGTTGCTGTAACTGCGTCTTGAAATCTTGATTAGGTATTTCCCCATGGTGCCACTGCACACGCACGTGATGGTCATCTATCGTAATGTAGAAGTGAAACTCATCACTAAACACAATCCGTCACTATTCATGAGTATTCCATGCTGCCAGAGTGCAACACCACTCCACACGCTGTCGTTTATCCACGTGTGTTATTAGTAACCTTTAGGCTCGGTTCAGACGAGCAGAAAAATCTGCTGCGTACCCGCAGCAGACGCGTGCGGCCGTCACAGATCAACCAGTTCAGACAAGCAGAAAAGTCTGCTGCGGGCTCGCAACAAACTCGGGCGGGCGTTTCAGTCCAACATAGATAACAGTTTATTCTATTGTCAGCTACAGTTGTCTTCCATGTTTATTGATTTACGCAATGACGAAGAGAAGTTCTTTAAATTATTTTCGAGTGATCAGCAAATCGTTTGATGAACTCTTATGGATAATAAGTTAAGTGATAAAATTAAAGCAGAAGGTATTATCATAAGACTTCCGATGCCACCAATTCAAATGTTAGCTGTTACATTAAATGTAAGCTAATTATGTTAACTATCGTTTGTATGAATGCAGAAAGTAAGAAATTCGGAGACTCATGGACGTTTTCAGTTGTTTTTAGCGTCCACTAGCGTAGTTTAATTACCGCGTAACTAATTACAATTTTTGGCATATGTTGGCAACTTTAAATTAAAAATTAGACACTTATTGGAGCGTTTCCAAATATTCCGCACCTAAGAGGGTAAGAGAGGCATTTCAGTAACAGTAAAATTTCCCATTATTTATTCACAAAGAGCCGAATGTGAGAATTCATTTCGGTTAGAGATCTAAAATTCGGAATATAAACCCTAAATAAAAATAATGGAGCACAGGTTTCAACGTTCTTGATTTTTTTCTCTTGAAGAGAGAAGAGGGATTTTTATAGTAAAAGTATGAAATGAAATTTTTAAGTTGTACGTCTCACGATTATGCCGGTTAGGCCAAAGGAGACAGTGATGATGAGAGATGAATGAAATTGTGGAATGAAGAAAGTGGGAGGAACTGTTAAAACCCAGAGAAAACCCACGAGCACGATGTTTATTCCATCACAAAGTTCACACTCCGCGAAGTGGGATCAAACAACGGACCCCAAGCACCGGAGGTGAACGCTCTACCACTGAGCCCATGCGCCCCCTGAGTTTTATAGTAGTGGGGTCGCGGTGGCTCAGTAGTAGTGCGTTCACATCTGGTGCGTGGCGTCACTGGTTTGATCCTAGTTCG
This sequence comes from Thermobia domestica, assembly GCF_964235325.1. Lineage (NCBI taxonomy): Eukaryota > Metazoa > Arthropoda > Insecta > Zygentoma > Lepismatidae > Thermobia > Thermobia domestica. The sequence goes on from NC_137456.1 coordinate 177,554,683, forward strand.
CGTTAAGTAACCTTTGTGGTGGACAAACGCCGGTGCTTGGATTTTCTCGGGTTCTCCCGTTTCCTCCCACTTTCTTCAATCTACCATTTCATTCATTCTCATCATTAAAGTTTCCTTTAGTCTACCTGGCATAAGCTTGGGACGTAAAACTCAAAGATTTCATTTCATTTCTATAGTAGTCAAATTTCCTTTTAGTTATATTCTGAGAAAGTGTTTAATGTGAGGATTCGCTTAAATTGGAGATGTGAAATTCCGAATGTAAACTCTTAAATAAAAATATTGGATTTAGTGTTTCCGAATAGCCCACTTCTAAGGTGGGAAAAGGGGAATATTTTTATAGTTGTAACATTTCCCTTTATTTATTCACACAGTGTCGTGTGTGAGAGTCTCTAAAGTTAAAGATGTGAATCCCAAATATGAACTCGTACATAATACAATGGAACATATTTCAAGGCTTTCGTATATTCCACTGCTAAAAAAGGAAGAGCGGTCATTTGTATAATATCAAAATTTCCACTTATTTATTTACGGTCTAAGTGGATAGGGGAGTTCAAAATTTATGCCAAAAATAGAGTATGTAATGGGGTTTTGTAATTACACTTTTATTGAAATGCAATCATCAGAGGGATGGTGGCTCAAATCCCCAACATGTGAGGAACACTATCAGGAGGCAATGCAGCAAACAACAACAGAAAAAGATGGGCTTATTATTTCGTAAACTACATAGGTAGAGTTTCATGGCAAGGTTTTAAGTTGTTCTTTATTTCAAGAAACATTCAGTTGCTTTCCCTAAAATAGCAACGATATGCACAATAATATCAATTATACGAGAACCAATAATGGTTTTCTTACGCATCCAGCACGCTTTTTTTAACCTCAGGAATACCCTAATGTTCAACTAATTTTCGTGTTAAATCTAATATTTTTAAAATTTAATACGTTAACAATGGACGACAAATTGTTAGCCAAGAAACGATATTTTTTCTTTCTTTTCTGTTCTGCTATTATATTGGTTGTTTTGGACTTCAGCGTTCCTTTTCAGCACAGAGGCTATATAATACGTGACCTCGACCTAAAGTATAATGTTCTGTTACAAGTGTCCATTCATTCCGGAGTGAGTCATATAAGAAATCTCAAGAAACTGCATTAACAATAGAGGCTCGTTCTCAAAACATATTTGTTGTATATTGTTGTTAATACTCGTATCACAATAAAGTGTTCATAGCCTCGCTGCTGAAACGGGATGCTAAACGAAAATCAAATGTAAATACTACTTGAATTTATTATTATTATTATTATTATTATTATTATTATTATTATTATTATTATTATTATTATTATTACATTCGCTCAGCCGAGTAACTCTCACTCGGTGCCTTGAGCATAAAACCGGCGAGTTATCATTGGAATGTTTATTTTTTTTATATGTATTTTCGTGTCCTTTATTTCATAAATGAAAAAGGGAGAAAAAAGGAAAGGGAAGGGAAGGCCAGGGACAACCACAGACAAGAGATTGATAAACAAAACAAAACAAAGCAAAAAACAAACAAACAAACGAAAAACAAAACAATGAAGACTTAATGATATCTTGACAACTTTTAAGGTGTTACTATGTTATTAGTAACACAGCATGAATATTAGATTCTCACATTAAAAAATAATAATAATACATATCAATGCTGTTTTTCTTCTTCTCACACATCTTGTTCCAAGCATCTCGCTTTTTATTTCTGTCTTGATATTTTTCACACTTTAAATTCAATATCTCCGGATATTTTTGTATTTCGTTAATGAATAGTTCTACGTCCAGTTTTTCGCTTTCCATTTTTGCGGGCGCGGGAAAGTCTGCTCCTGTGGCTTGATTCATTGCCTGCAATGGTTTGCCGACCCGCTACACTGTGCGGACTCGCTGCAAGCCAGCAGTCCCCGCAACTCAATTTTTGCCCGCTGCGGGTTCGCAACAGGGTCACGCGGGACAGCCTGCTGGTGTGGCATGAATGATAAGAACCAATTTATTTCCGGCTCGCGCGGGTCCGCCACAGAGTTTTCTGCTGCGGGCCTGCAGCAGACTTTTCTGCTCGTCTGAACCGAGACTTATTGGTGACGGTTAGCCTGCAATCCAACTGATACCAGTCGTTGCGATACTGTCCAGCATAACAGCGTGTTGCAGACAGTCCAATACTTAGTCCGGACAGTAGGGGCAGACGTCACAGGATTACGTAATGCACGATAAGACGATCCTCCCGTGTTAAGATCTGTCGTGGTCAACGGAAATCTCCACTTTCTGCGTTGGTGCTATCACGTATCCACTGACCCCACCATAGGCCCACAGTGACACCGGAATACCCCACACATCTTGTCGTTTAGCTGATTGGTGACAATCCTGATATATTCAAGCAGCAAGGAGATGTATGTCATGAGAGGGAGTTTTAATTACTCATTTATGTATTTATTTCACTCCTTTTATTTTGAAATAAACATTATTTCCATGCGAAGAAAGAATATTTCACCTAGTGTATGTATAGTGTTTCTTCTACGTGTTTCTTCAGCTAGTGTTTCCTCCACGTTATCGATCTTCAAGTTCCTCATTTAAATCCCAATATTTTCTTCGTCTTTTTGAAATCATAAATCAGTTGTCTTCTTCTTCCTGCTCCACACTTTCCTTCCATCTTTTTTACCGTCTACGGCTTTATATACATGGTATTTTGGGACATTTATCTTGTTACACCCTTGCAACTTTTAAATTAATGATCAAGAAAAGCTAAAATACTTTACCATGCAAATATCGGTAGAGAGGTATTCTTTGGCATCTTCTGTGATACCACAAGGCTAACAGTGTCTCCAACCCAACATTAAGTTGTGTTTATCTCAAATAGCACTACGTCAGCTTATTACATATTTAAGATATATAGGCTAAACGATACATTCCAATGTTGCATTTATTATCAATGTTGCGAACAAAGGACGCAACAATATCATATATTTCCAAATTTTAGGGACCTCTAAAGCAGTATTAACGATATTGACAAGTAAACGTTCTCTCCCAAGAATCGGGGATCTGGAAACTGCGCATATATTTATATAGAGGAGGGCCACGAAGGAATACTGGTGAAAGATGCCGGGCAGACAGCAAAGTATAAATCCAATATGGCCGCCCGAAGGTCATGCCAATCGACTTTTACAAGCAACCTCTCATCCACTTCCTATGGGCAGATTGCCTTAATGTTTTGCAGATTGATATATGTATGAACACTAGACATCTATTGGTTTGAAATTTCGCGGACGTTGACGTATTGAACCCAATATGGCCGATCAAAATGTCAGTATGTCAGCGACTTGTGTCTGGAAAACGAATTGTACTATGGAAATACATATCACTAGACGTATACGAAAACCATTAAACGGTTCAAGATATCGTCATCTGTAAACCAATATGGCCGAACAAAATCCTGAACCAAACAGCTCGTACTACAAAAACGAAATACTAATACTATGTGTCTAATACTATGATCATGATATAACGGATATCAAATGATTACGAACAAAGTTACAAGGGATTGAAAATTTGACTTTTTCTAAAGGCCTTTATTTTGAGAAACTGCTTAGATAAGTATCCCATCCAATTGCATAAATGATTTTCAATAGATGTGAGGATCACAGTGTCGTTTACAGCAATTCAGTATCTCAAGACAAGTATGGTAAAGCTGTTGGAGTTTGCAATTATGCTGCATAAAATTTTAATATGCTTAAAATTATGAATTCCAAGAACTTATTGTAATTACGTCTACCAAGCACTATTTTTGTAATGTTACAGATTTAAAGCAAATCCAAAATTATTTTTAACGTTACCAGAAATATGTCATTTTAAGCAATATATCAGATTTTACTTTTGTTTTCATATTTCTCGAATGGATCAAAATATCAACTTGCTAGCGGCATTATGATCTTTATATCTGTTGAAAACCGTATATATAACCTGATGTGATACTTATCTAGACACTTTATCAAAAGAAGGTCCTTTGAAAAAAGTGTAAATTTTAATTGCTTCTAACTTTGTTTATACTTGTTCGAAATAGCCATATGATGACTGTAGTATTCGGCATTACTGTACTTTGTATGTGCACTATCCCACCCATCTCACTTTGGTTATTATTATTGTAGAACGCTAAGAAATTTTTTTTAATGCCTATGATACTGTAGCATTCTTAATTTGGAGAACTGTACTTGTATGTTATAGTTTTACATGTAGGTTTGAAATTTGTAGTAATCTGACTAATGCGACTTGAAAAAATGTACGGTTGACAACACTGATAGCAACACAGTATGCCGAACAATGTTCCCCTGCTGATACTTGTACCCAGGGGAGGATCCAGGAGGAGCGATCGCACCTTCAGAAGAGGAAACTTTCTTATTTTATATATAAATAAAACCCATTCCAAAGTTTTGAGCTCTTAAAGTAGCTCTAAGTAGCAGTATTACAACAACCACCGCCCCCCCAGAAGTCCGTCCTGGATTCGCCCTTGCTTGCATCGTACAAGATTTCAGCGATTTTTTGTCTATTACTTCAAAAGTTACAAGGACGTATCAAGATAAATGTTTCATTCTGTATATATAATCTCAGAACCTTCCCCAATTGGTGTTTTGCGAATATACACTGCGATTTACGAAGTAGCTTTTGTATGAGTATGACAGAGGGTCATGGTCATGATTACAGTTGGGATACTTGCCTTGAATACAAATCTGAATAGTGGTTTGGAATCCATTATAAGGGAAAATCAAGTCTAGAATAACTTCAATGTTGAAAGGTGACTTTAAACATTAAAGTTTCTGTTCCTTACTCTGTCATCAACATTAAATTCGAACAACCATAAACTGAATATTAAATAGCTTTCATGTATCAAATTTCGTGCTTTTATATGAAGTGGTTTGAATCAAAATTGTCATAAGAAAACTTTTCCCTACGCACTGGACACGAAATTTTTACCAAAATTATGATATTCTAAAAAAAAGAAAGAAAAAAGAAAAAGAAAGAAAATAAAAAATGGCAATATTACAAATTACTAAAACTCATCACATAATTCAATAATTAACTATTTTTCTAATTAATCTCTGTCCATAATGGTGGTGTTGTGTCAATGCGATGGGATAAATATCATCTCAGAGGGACACTGTTCTTTTTCTTCGCACCCTTGAAGCAAGTTTTTCTTCCACCTCGAGTCAGCTCCGTCCCCTTTCTCGAATAGCATATCTGATCTTTCTTGATCTTGCCCCAGGCGATTAGACTAACACGTTCCTATCTCAGGGAAAAACAGCAGTAGTAATAGATATTTTTGGAGATGCTTTACAGGAGGCAACTTATTAATTCATCTATTACTAGTAAGTAACAATTTAAGAATGTGGATGCTTTAAGCAGTGTCACAAGCCTACGGGTTGCTATTAAAATGAACGGATTAAGAAAGTTTCTTCTGAACTGGATAGACTTTGTGGTGGACAAACACCGCGTGTGTGGATTTTCTCAGTTTTTGTCGATTTCTCCCATTTTCCCCATTCTACCATTTCATTCATTTCTCATCATGAGTTTTTTCATCAGCCAATACGGCATAATTGTGGGGCGAAAACTGAAATTTAATTTAATTTTCGTTTTTCTGAACTGGAATTTCGTAAAACCATTGACAGCCTTCAGCTTACGTTAGTGCAAAGATTGCAGCTGGAAAGTAAGTAGCCAAGTAAAAGTTGTCAGGACGCATGCAAGTTAGGCGGATTTAGTTTAGAGTATTATCATTTGTGATCAGAATATTTAAACTCTCTTTATTTGTTTGTTTTATATGCAGTGGGGTACAAATGAAGATAGGCTAACTGTTGTTGGTTTGCATAAGGTACTTAAGACTACAATGAGATATTTAACATTTTGTGACGAACCAGCTTTACCCATGTGTTTGTCATCTTTACTATAGAAATACTATTGCTGGCATTCACACTCATACATTAGGGTATTACACGTGCTGGAAGGACTTCATTCGTCAACATAAATATGTGCACTCGACTGCAATGATATCCGGTGCTGAGTCAGAAATGTCATGACGGATAAAACGAGATTGCGTTCATTTTGCATGCCTCAGACACTCTGTAAGGATTTAGGGGTAACGAACCACAAACGCCATAAAGATCATTTCCAAACTCTGTAGCTACGTCGGAATAGGGTCATGGAAGCACATCTTAGTTCGCAGGTGATTCACACGACGGACGAAAATGTATTTACCATTGAGCAGTTCTTGAACGCCCAAAATAACCTAGTGTACATACAATACCATCTAAAGAAGCTGCTATGGTAATTCCAGGATTGCATCCCGGCATGGGTATGGTGTTCTAAGATGTTCATATGGAGTGATAAAGCTCCACTTCTGCAAAGCTGGAGAGAAAACGCATGCTGTGAACCATCGATCTGATGTTCTATTACTTGTTGTTCAACTTCTCAGCCACACTTCCTTTCTCAATATTCACTGAGTCTTCAACAGGATTCAGATCCGTTTCGTAAGTTGACTTGTGTTACCTACTTTATCACGGTGGTCGAAGGGCTGGATGGGAGCTCTTGTCTCAACTTCTTGGACTATGATCTTGATCGAAATTCGAGACCAAGATGAGCTCGAGGCAACACATGATAGTCCATCCCTGAAGCGGTCTCTTATGCAAGTTGCAGCAGCATTTTCTTTGAAGCGGTAACTGCTGCCATTAATAACTGGCCTACATATTTAGGAGTCTGTGTGAGCGCTTGCGGCGGACTTTCGACTTTTTCATACTTGTTTACGAAAATGGTTATTGTAAAAAGAAATTGACTTAGGTAAATTTCGAATTGCGCAAAGAGCCGTTGAACAATGTATTTACATAAGTGATGTCTGTCTGTTTAACAAAACTTTTGTCCGTCATTCGCCATTAAAACTTTTAATCGAATTCTACTAACAAATAGTTAACATTATAAAGAAAAATTGAAAACCCTAGATTGGGAACCACTGTTATATTATACAATTGATTGATAAAGTATTTATCTCTTATTTTTATAATTTCAAAAGCATTATGAATAATGTCAGGTTAATACAACGTATGTTAACGTAGTTTTAAAAATAGTTTTTTAAATCCAAAATAAAAAATAATAAATTTGTCACAAATGTTTCCATTGATCATTATTGCATTTACGGAAAACAATTAATTTGTTACCTATGTTTTTCGCTTGAATATTTAAAGCGCCTAGTATTAAAATTCGTCACATTCATTTCGCTTAGTTTTGAGTAATCTCGCAAAATATGCAGTGAAGCTCAACATACACGCGTACATAATCCCATATTTGAACTAGTTTCTTAGTATGAAATATTAAGCTTTTAAAGAAAATTCTGTTTCCATGGAATTCCTTTGGTGAAACATATAACAAGTGATATATAACTCAATTTTAGTAAAAACTAGATTTGGCGGCTTTTGATACTAGGCGCCTCATTTATGTAAATATATCAAACAACATAATATAGTTGAATAAACCTTAAACTATTATTTCAATCAGTTCTCGTCCCATTCCAAAACTAAACTATTATCTTTATTGCCAGGGCATCCACTGTTTACAACTCATGTGAACCATGTGGATACGGGTTTACCATATAGATGTGATCTCACCTAGGTCATATTATGGTCATATTATGATCATATTTGGGTAAAATCAGTGCTGCTATTCAGCCGGTTTGCATCCATTCGTTAGAACCAGTTGTTAAAATATTTCCAGTTCGCAGAACTGTTTGTTATACCCAGCCATAACAGTAAATTTTACCCAGTTATGTCCAGGAACAGTAGATTTTAGTTTAACTATCTTTTTTTTTTAAGAAACTCTTACAACTACAGGGTTAAATATATGATCTCTCAGAACAAGGTATAAGCGTTTATTTCTTACTTTCAAGTACTCAGATATCAAGAATGAGACCTGAATCACATGAGTGTAGTTGTGAGGGTTATTTATATTTGAAACGCATAATACTATTATCAATAATTGTTGATCCATTGGTGGATTAAGGTCTTTTCAATCCTTTTGACAACCATCTATCTTGGATAGTTCGTTTCCAAGATATCAGCAGTGCTTCTGTACCTAATTTCGTCACACCACATTCTATTAGGATGCTGTGTAGCTGCCTACTTGTCACTTTCGGTATCCAGTGATTTTTTTCTTTTGTCTACTTGGTACGGTTTATTTCCTAAGAGTTATATCTATCCATTTACTTTACCTCTCTCTCTCTCTCGGGTTGTTAAAATATTGAAATAACATCACTGGGTAAGACTATGTGGATATGGTCTTACCTAAATACATTGAACAATAATAGAAGCTGTAATACTTTCTAGACAGCTCTCATCTTAAGGCAAGGGTTTCCTTAAGCACAACAACCACTAAAGCAACACAACAGTCGTCTCAACCATGGTCTTCTCTTCTGGTGTGAACTTGTTAAGCTCTCTAAACTAGAACTGAAGATCATTACGTCCAGTTCAGACTCAGGAACATCGCTCAGGGAATCATGTTCTGACAGTTCGTTAATATGGTCATCTGAGCCAATGGTGGTAAGAAAATTGTTCGTATGCATCCCAGCAAACAGATGCTTCTCAAGTTCAAAAATGTAAAGTTTTTGCTTTTCTCGTTCACTGTTCTCGATCTTGAAAGACCAACAGGAGACCCTCGGTGTGTCGTTCAAGGTGTTGGAGGACTGATCAGGGGCTATACTCAGCATTGAAGACTGCTCATGTGGTTCTCGAAATTGACGAAAATCAGTTCTCACACTAATGTAAGAAGGGAATTCCTCAAATTTAATCTGAACCAGAAAACGACAAACCCTGTTAAAGCATGTGAAGCAAGGTATCACAACTTCTTCATCGCTGCGGTATGTATATACACAAAGTTGCCGTTACTGTCATAACTCTTATATTTTCTGCATCTTCTGTGATCGTCAATGGTGCATGGTCAATTTTAAGAAACTTTTTCTCGAATTTTGCAAGAAATGAAGTTTTCTTCCAATCTATCATACTTTTCTTTTACAAGATGAGTATCTATGTACGTCTGTTTCAAAGATTATTGAGCGCTGCGCTGAATTTTCCGGCTCTTAGTAACGATAACAGTGAACACAAGAATAGAAATTCTGTCAACAGTGATTTACAATATTCTATATTAGACATAACATAAAGTATAAACTAACAATATACTATACGTGTTGAAGACAGATGAGCACAACATTATGAATGTATATATTTGTGAATGAGTGTTCTTCTCGAGGGAAAATTTTATAACATTTGCCGAGCGGGGTCACTCAGGCCATTAGGGAAGTACAGAATGACTAAATGTAGTCCGTTTGTTTCCCAGTAATTTATTTCTACGAAAAAGTAGAAGTTAGTGACCTCAAGTCAAGGGTCAAGTAGCTAAGAAATTAGGTTCTAAGGTCAGGGATTCCACGTATATAGAAACTGAGAAATAATAAAGGTAAGAGAATGTTTTACCTTTTCTAAATTCTTATGTGTGGTAGCGAGGTATTGTGGCACAGTGTTCACCTCTAGTGCAAGAGTTCACTGGTTCGATCCTTTGCGACCTGAGTTCTCAGGGTTCTCCCGTTCCCCTCATATTGCAACCTCATCAATTGTACTACTATGAGAGAAATAAATGACGCGTCCCAGCTAATATAAAATTAGATATTAGCTTAAAATAAAGAAATTAGAAGCAAAAAAACATTAAATCGACAGAAATCTCGAGAATTACCAACTCTGCTAAAGTGGGAAATTTTCAAGAACGCGAGGGAATCCTGCAGTTCAACATGAAGCAGCGACATCTATGCCATTGAGAGAAATGTGGATTAGATTTACAAACGAAAATTTTAACGAAATATTTCTAATATGTCTTATTACGTGCATTATCTGCAAACTCCAAATATATGAATATATGCCAAGTATTAACCTAAAGATAGAGCAAATAGTGGAAATTATCTATGGAAAAGGACGAATTGGTAGCACGATCGTAATGAAAAATAGTCTTTACCGGAACAGGCTCAGTTCACATAAGAAAACAAATAGCTCAGTTAGTTAAAGCAACTAGTCTGTATGCCGAAGGTAGTGGTTTCGGTCCCCATGGAAGTGCTGTTGTTATTTTTATAACTATGGTTATTTTATTTATTTTTTATGTGGGAAAGAATCAAATTGTAACATATGTATACAACTTATGACGATACCATAAACAGAAAAAAATGTCCTTGTCGCACTTGCATTAACTAACTAACTAACTATATGGCCTATGGAACCCGGAGGTTCAATGCCGCGTTCACAAAAGCTCTCTACTGACTTCTATCCTTAGCTAACTGCATCCAGTTTCTACTTTGTATTCCAATCTCTGCGAGATCCATTTTAATATTGTCCTCCCATCTGCGCCTAGGTCTTCCTTATGGTCGTTTTCCGATTGGTCTTCCTGTCAAGACTTTGAAAGCGTTTCTACTTTCTTCCATTCTAGCTACATGACCCGCCCACCTAAGCCTCCTAGACTTGACGACAGTAGTACTCCCCCGCGTATGCCCGAATGACTCATCCTCACTCTCTTTTACGACCAGGATTTTTGAACTTCGTTCCCTTTTACGGCTAAGATGAATGCTTTGGTACCTCGATTCTGATTGGCTGAGAGAAGTCACGTGACGTTAAGCCCCGCCCACGCGGGAAATTCAAATTTTCCAGGTCACGTGGTATGACGTCATGAGTCACCCTGCGGGGAAATCCCTCATTCTCTTTTATGACCGGGATTTTTGAAATTTGTTCCCTTTTACAGGTAAGATGAGTGTTTATGATTGGTTGACAAATGTCACATGATCTTAGACCCTGCGATATTTGAAATTCGTTCCCTTTTACGGGTAAGATGAGTGTTTATGATTGGCTGATAGAGGTCACGTGATCTTAGGCCCTGGGATTTTTAAAATTCGTTCCCTTTTACGGGTAAGATGAATCCTTTGGTACCCCAATGATAGAGGTCACGTGATCTTAAGCCCTGGGATTTTTAAAATTCGTTCCCTTTTTATGAGTAAGATGAGTCCTTTGGTACCTCGATGCTGATTGGCCGACAGAGGTCACATGCTCTTAGACCCGCCACACACCCCATGAGTGAAATATAGAGCGATATGTCGGTGATCCTGTATTTTAGAATTTTGTTCCCTGTTATGGTTATCCTTAAAGTTCCCATGGAGGGCTCAACCTCCTCCTTAAATAACCCTTTTTTTGGTATCATGATATTGTACAGAAGTTTACCTTAAATATTATCGTTCTCTTTGACAGATAAGATGATTCTTACCTTGATGGAGATCCTGTCCTTGAATTAGTAGTCTATGTCTCTGGAAGTAACAATGGTGAAAGAGAGGTGTCGCTTGTAGATTTCTTATAACACATTGTTGTGAGTTTAAGCGATTTTTTAAACGCTCAGTAAGCGCTTCAATTATGGAAACAGCGTTGCCAGATTTTTTTCTACCTAAACTGCTCCGATTCTTTTCGAAACGGTTCCGCAGAGTACAAGAAATTTTAAACTAAAAAATTTTTCGAACTAAAAAAATTTTGTAACTAAAAAAATTTTAAACAAAAAAATTTTGAAACAAAAAGTTTTCAAACAAAAAATTTTCGAACCCAAAAAAAATTTCGAACTAAAAAATTTTTGAAACAAAAAAAGTTTCAAACAAAAAATTTTCGAACCCAAAAAAAATTTCGAACTAAAAAAATTGAAACAAAATTTTGTCGAACTAAAACATTTTTAAAAACAAAAGTTTCGAACTAAAGATGTAAATCACATCTAAAAATTTTCAAATCAAACTTTTTATCGAACTAAACTTTTAAAATTTTCGAACTAGAAATTTAAACCAAGTTTAAGAAAAAATCCTAAGAAATGTTTTTTTCAGGAATCGAACTCAGGTCTTTCAAACCAAAGATGTGTATGCTAACCGCTTAAATGAATTCGGTTTTAATCGATCTTGGTGGGTTTCGAACCATGGTCCTTGAAAAGGATACACATATACTTTAAGAAAATAAATCTGACAGTGTAACACTTCTCAAATCAAACTTTTTTATCGAACTAAACTTTTAAAATTTTCGAACTAGAAATTGAAACCAAGTTTTAGAAAAATCCTAAGAAATGTTTCTCCAGGAATCGAACTCAGGTCTTTCAAACCAAAGACGTGTATCCTAACCGCTTAGCTATGAATGAATTCGGATTTAATCATGCTTGGTGGGTTTCGAACCATGGTCCTTGAAAAGGATACACATACACTTTAAGAAAATAAATCTGACAGTGTAACGTGGATTAAAATAAAATGCTGATAGACTTCTTTGTGTGACGACATAGAAGCACATATGATTGAAAAAATGCAAACGTCAGCGAATCGCATTACTTTTGTTTTACTACGAACGTGTCAGCATGATTCATGGAAAAAAAAGCAAACATTGACATTCTCGTATGGAATATGAGGAAAATGAAATGTCGTCACAGTTACGACAAGTAGTGACATGATCCTGACAGAAAGCATTTGGGATCAGAACTGTGATACTAGATGTTGTAACTATTGAGAAACTTGAATGACGTCACGATCGATTGTTACACATCGTTTTCGTTCGTGATTCATGACAAAAGCAGCGAGCGTTTTGATTGGTTCGTTGTGATGTCATTTTATAAATTTCCTCGTTTCTGATTGGCTGACGGTGACATCGTTTTCACAACGACCTAAATAAAAATCTAAATTTCATTTTTCAAATCCTACATCGCTCTCAACTATCGTGTGAAGAAGATCTGCTTTTTTAGAAGTGTCTTCATTTAAGAAGCTTCATTGCACCGACTTTGTGTTCATTGAATTTGAGGTAAGTTCAGTGAGTCACCCAAGATTCCAAAATCATTTTTATTTTATATTTGTGGGGGTGGATCGCGAATACACTGTTTTACTTTTAGTACGAAATATTTAGACTATGAAGAAATTAGTGGAATGGGAAAGTGGGAGTACGAATCAGGAACCTCCACACATTAGAAGTAAGCACGATAAACGATATGGTTTAGCGTCCCTTCAGCGAGCACCCGTCGGGAATTGAACCATGGCCAGAAAAATGTGTGCGCTTAGTTTTGAAAAGAATACATTACAAAATTTCAGAAACTATGTCTGAGAATAATATGGTTCGATACCCTTTGAAAGCATTAGCGGCCCCTTCAGCTTAACGTGATATTCGAGCAACCGCCCCGGGATTGAACCAGGGCCAGAGGCGTGTACGTCAACCATTTAGCTTGGTTTTGAAAAGAATGTATGATAACGCATGAGAATATTAAATTTCAGAAAAGGTTTGACAGCGATCCGATGTGGGAAAGCAAACCCACCGAGGCTTGAACCAGGGACTTCCATATCCGAAGCATGTACGCTAACCGCTTAGCCACGAGTGTATGAATATGTGATTAAAAAGATTTACGCTATACAGATTTTGTTTTGACAATTACGTATGTGTAACGTTAATGTTCGGTGAATCTCTTCAACTTGCAAACGCATCATTTAAAGGTCGTTGTGAGTAGAAAAAAAATGCTTACGCGTACTTTCTAACATCTCAGTACTGTTGAAACATTTAATCATTTCATGCATTCTTTTTATCACTATAGAATCGTAGGTCAGTTACATGCTGATGTAATGCTCTCGAGTTTGACGACAATAAAACACTCATTTCAGTAACATAATTATTTAAAAAAACTTTGATTTCTAGTACATGTGCTTTCATAATGAGATTCTGAACGTCACCGCCAGGAATCAAACTCAGGACCTTTACATGAATTGCTTAGTTAATTATTTATCATGAATGTTATGATTTCCCGAACTAAGCGGTTAGCATACGCGCCTTTGGCGTGGGAGACCAGGGTTCGATTCCCGGCGGGGAGCTCATGTGGTTCGGATTCCACGTTAATCAGTAGGTCCACGTCTCATATAGCCTCGCTGCTGAAAGGGACGCTAAACTAAAAAATCAAAAAATCAACTCAAATTCACGCTGCTCAATTCCTTTTTTTCCCATTACATATTTGTTTTACCGTACCTGTTTGTTTGTTTTCATTTTTTAATCATGGTCCAATCGGTTTTACTGTTCGCAATGAAATCACTCGTCATTATAGACGATTTATGTACGTTTATGTATTATGAGGTGTGCACGTCAACCATTTAGCTTAGTTTTGAAAAGAATGTATGATAACGCGTGAGAATATTAAATTTCAGAATAGGCTTGACATGCCCCGACGTGGAAAAGCAAACCCACCGAGGCTTGAACCAGGGCCTTCCACGTCCGAACCATGTACGCTAACCGCATAGTCACAATAATAATAATAAAAAAATACACTATACAGATTTTGTTTCGACAATTACGTATGTGTATTGTCAGAAATGTTTTGAATGTAATCCTGGATTAATGTGTGTAACTTTGAGATGTTGATGTTGATCTCTGACGTAGAAAGCGTGAAAATGTACGTTTAGTTTTCTTTTTTTCTCTCTCTCTCTCTCTTTCAATCTTTCTCTGTATGCATCACATTTAACTTGCAAACGCATCATTTAAAGGTCGTTGTGAGTGGGGAAAATGCTGACGCGTACTTTATCACATCTCAGCACTGATGAAACATTCATTCATTTCATGCATTCTTTTTATCACTATAGAATCGTAGGTCAGTTACATGCAGATGTAGTGCTCTCGAGTTTGACGACAATAAAACACTCATTTCAGTAACATAATTATTTAAAAAAAACTTTGATTTCTAGTACACGTGCTTTCATAATGAGATTTTGAACGTCACCGCCAGGGAATCAAACTCAGGACCTTTACATGAATTGTTTAGTTAAGAATTTATCATGAATGTTATCAGGTGATTAAGATTTTTCTTTCTTCTTTTCTTTTGTAGTAAATTCACGCTGCTCAATTCCTTTTTTCCCCACATTACATATTTGTTTTACCGTACCTGTTTGTTTGTTTTCTCCTTTTATTAATATGGCCGAATCGGGTTTTATTGTTCGCAATGAAATCACGCGTCATTATAGACGATTTAACATCGAGGGCAGAATGCTCGAAATTCAATTTAATGCACCGCCCGTAGGAACCGATATCATACAGTATGTACATAATAGTTTCCAAGCAATGCTAGATCATTTGTTAGCCAATGTCGACGATGAGGCGATGGTTGGTTTATCGGTAATATCGCCACGTAACACGAATAAACCGTTTTGGGTGAGTTTTCGCCAAGCACGAAACTTAACACTGGAAACGATGTGGGCCTCCTTTGAAAGAGTGTTACAAAGTAACAATGCATTTCTCCTGCACGAGCCATTCACCGTTCATTTCCATCGTGTGGATATACCACGTGGCTACGGCGGCGGTTTGCGGCAAGGAGTACTTCAAAATGAAGAATTGTTACGTTGCAAAAAAGGGATTGTACGTGTACAAAATCAAGATTCAAGGTGCTTGGCGTACGCCCTTGTTATTGCTATTGGTCTGAAGGCATACAAGAATGTAGATGTGCAACGTTATAAGCAGTATCAACGCCAATCGAAATATGTTGTGGATCAAGAAGTCGATGCGCTATGTGCAAATGCAAGAGTCAATTTGGATCATGGTGCCAGTGTAAATGAAATTCGACAATTCCAGGCATACCTCAAAGAATATAAAATTACTGTGTATACTAGTTTCACAGGCCGTGACATCATGTACGAGGGGCCCAATGATGAAAATCGCACTCCCATAAATTTGATTTGTTTGGCTGGCCATTTTGATATCATCCAATCTTTAACTGCTTGTTTTGCAACCAAGTTCTACTGTGAAGCGTGCCATAAAAAGTATAGTAAACGCAATGAGCATGTAAAAAATTGTCCTGTAACGTGCTCCAAATGTCTACAGAGACCCCTATGCGACAAGAACCAAACGCTGATATTATGCAACGACTGCAATCGGCAATTTTATGGGGAACAATGTTTTAATAATCATCGTAATATTGTATATCATCGTGGGGAACCTATATGCAAAATGGTGAAGCAATGTACTAGATGTTACAGAGTATATTCTTTTGTGCATACTGGACAACGACATCATGATTGCAATGAGATCTTTTGCAATGTTTGTAAGAAGATTGTTCCAGGATCGCATCAATGTTTTATGCTTCCTGATCGCCAATGCTTGAAACCTGGTGTTCCTTCACTCATGCACGCAAAGAAAGCCTTGTTGATATTCTATGATATAGAATCTATGCAGGACACGAATATTGGCGATAATACGTATGTACACATTCCAAATTTATTGGTTGCAGAACAAGTATGTTATGCATGTGTTGAAAACAATAATATCCAGCAGTCTTGCAGTACGTGTGGTCAGCGCCAGCATATTTTCCAAGGAGAGGATCCAGTTTATGATTTTCTCCAGTACTTGCGGGAACGGCGTCCCAATATAAATAGGATTTTCTGTGTCGCGCACAACGCTAAGGGATACGATGGACATTTCATTTTAAAGGCTATGGTAGAACAATGCCAATGGAGACCTGACGTCATATTAAATGGAACCAAGATACTGAGTTTAACGTTGAATAATCTGACGTTCATTGACTCGTTGAACTTCCTACCTATGGCATTAAGTAAATTGTCAAAAGCGTTCAATTTACCCGCAACCAAAGGCTACTTCCCGCATTTCTTCAACACCAAGGAGAATCAATCGTATATTGGACCACTTCCAGAAACGAAGTATTATGGTGCAGATGAAATGGCCGTCGAAGACAGAAACAAGTTCATGCAGTGGTACAACGATCATCGTAATGATACGTTTGATTTCCAGAAAGAAATTCTCAAGTATTGTATTCAAGATGTCAATGTACTGCGACAAGCATGCGTTTCGTTTATGACGTCATTTGAAACAGAAACCAAAGTGAATCCCTTCTTGGAGACGATCACGATTGCCAGTGCTTCTAATTTAGTATTCCGCCGGAATTTCCTTAAACCTAATACTATTGGAATTCTACCGGCACATGGCTATCGATGGAGAAGTACCCAATCGATCGCTGCAATGCAATGGCTGGCCTACATTGAAAAAACCGAAGAAAAACAAATCTTACATGCGGCCCGACAAAAAGAAGTGTTTATTGCGGGATTCCATGTTGATGGTTACTACCAAGATCCTGAGACGTTAGAGGAGCACGTCTACGAGCATGCCGGCTGTTTTTACCACGGGTGTAAAGTATGTTTTACTACAGGCCGTAATCAGCCCATCTACAGCAATCCAGAAGACACCATGGAATTCCGTTATGAACGAACGCAACGCAAAAATGCAAGACTGCGTGAATTGGGGTACATTGTACATGAAATGTGGGAGTGTGAATTTAATCAGTTCTTAAAACAAAATCCTGCAATGGCGACGTATCTGAAGAATCACCCGTACATGAACCGCAGACCATTAAATCCAAGAGATAGCTTTTTTGGAGGCAGGACCAATTGCGTGAAATTGTACCACCAAGTCGACGAAAAAGCGGGGGAAGTAATAAAATATTACGATATTGTCTCACTTTATCCTTATGTAAATAAGTGTGCTAAATACCCTGTAGGCCATCCACGAATTTATCTACAGGGTGATGAAAATATACCACCAATAAATAAAGTCAATGGTCTAATCAAAATGACGATATTACCAAGTCGCCATCTTTATCATGGTCTCCTGCCTTACCGATGTAACAAGAAACTACTCTTTCCACTGTGTGCTGCGTGTGCGGAAGAAATGAACCCAGACCCTACAGCAACGTGTACGCACAACGACCAGGAGCGATGCCTCACTGGAACATGGGTATCATATGAAATCCAGAAAGCAATAGAATTAGGATATCAACCAGTGGAAATTTTTGAAATTTGGGACTATGACATTGAACAATATGATCCCATCACGAAAACAGGTGGCTTGTTCACGGAATATATCAATACATTTTTAAAATCAAAAATGGAAGCGTCTGGCTGGCCCAGTTCCTGTGTCAGCGAAGAAGACAAATCAAAATTCATACAAACCGTCCTGGAGCGTGAAGGTATTGCATTGGATCCGTCCAAAATTGAAAATAATCCTGCACGAAGAAGTTTATCTAAGCTTTGTGTTAACTCATTATGGGGAAAGCTTTGCCAAAGATCAAACTTTAGCCAGACCACAATTATTGATCGGCCGGAAGAATTTTATGAAAAACTCACTTCCCCCGACATTAAACTCCATCAAATTGTACCCATCAATGATACGATGTTGTATGCGTTCTGGGAGTACAATGAACATGTGCCTGTTCAAAACCGAAACACCAATGTCGTGTTAGGTGCATTTACAACATGTCAGGCACGTCTGGAACTGTACAAGTACCTGGAAATGTTGCAGGAACGTGTTTTATATTTCGACACGGATTCTGTAATATTTACGGAGAAGCCCGGGGAGCCAACCATTGAACCTTCAACGTACTTGGGATGCTTATCGAATGAGATGGAGTCTTACGGACCACGAGCATACATCAAGACATTTGTCAGTGGAGGACCAAAAAATTACAGCCTAGAAATATACAATCCGGATACCAACGTCACCAGTTACATATGCAAAATTAGAGGATTTACATTAAATTACAATGCAGGACAACAATTAAATTTCAATACGCTAAAAGAAATGATTACAAATCAATGCCGTGGACAAGTCACCATCACTATCCCCCATAAGATATGCAGGACCAAAGACCATACCATCGTCACACGCAAAGAAGAAAAAATGTACAGTATCCAGTACACAAAACGTCGATTTAAAGAAATCAATTCTTATGATACGGTTCCGTACGGGTACGTTAAAAAACAGAAGATGGAACTGGAAGAAGAAGATGAAGAAGAAAAAACTGTAAATACCCAATAAGGCCGCCATTTCTTTTTTCCTTTTCCTTTTCTTCTTTCCCTTTTAAGGGGTGGGCCAAGGTACCCCTCCCAAATTTTTCAATGGGTGCATTAATATACCCATATGTTATGAAAGGTAATGGACCCCTGTATACGTCCATATAACTATATAAGGTAATAACACCTCATCAAAGGGGATAAATTAGGTCAAAAACCTCCGAAATTTGAATTTTTGGCAATTTTTTACCCATGAAAGGGAACGACATAGACACCCAATACTAATAGAGGTACATACTATGGTCCTAGGCTACCACACCCAATTTTTAGATTTGGCAATTTCCAAAATTTAAGGGGGGTGGTCCTAGGTACCCCTGCCAAAATTTAGGGGGTGGACCAAGGTACCCCTGCCAAAATTTAGAGGGGGTGGTCCTAGGTCATTGACCCCGGGTCAAGGTCATTGACCTTTGACCTATGACGTCATCAAGGTCAATTCGCGCATACGGGGGCCACTACTACTACGACCCTTACAATGTTGGGTAAACCATATAAATTATGTAGTTCCTCGTTATGAAGTTTCCGCCATCCCCCATTCTCGTTCCTCTTGGATCCGAATATTCGTCTCAGGATCTTGTTCTCAAATAATTTCAGTCTATGTTCTTCCCTCAGAGTAAGTGACCATGTTTCGCAACCATACAGAACAACAGGCATGATTATCGTTTTGTATATTTTAAGCTTCAAATTCCTCGACAGAATTCGTGGCGATAAGAGATTTTGAACCGAATAGTAACACGAATTCCCTACTTTTAGTCGACATTTAATTTCTCCGTGAATATGATTAATTTCTCGCACTTGCATTAGCGTCCCTAATTTTGTTTGCAGTTTCGTAATTATTTCCCCTGTGCTCACTGCTCACTATATGCTCGCTGGCGCATAGCGAATGTTTCCCAGTAAATGTTAATTCTAATTTGGAGGATTTTATAGAGTTTCAAAATATTTCTCACTAGGTAGTCTTCTATCTACGTGTTTGGATATTTTGATAACAGATTTCCCTATTAAATGTTTAATTTTCCCTAGATGTTTAATTACGGAAAAGTTTTACAATGTAGGCCTATTTGTATTGAATTGAAATTGTTTTGAATTCACTACATAAAGTAAGTAGCCCGAAGGAGGAAAACTCAAGTAATTGATATTCTACGTAAAAGCAACCTATTTTAGAATGATGATGCTTCTTACCTTCAGCACATAATCTTTACGTTAGAGAGTCAGACAGAAAAATCCTGATTTTTCCTCCCCTATGACCACCCATCTTAAACCTCAACATACCATTGTTCGTCTCACAAAATTCCGGTGCTCCAAAAACATTCAAATAATAATAATAATAATAATAATAATAATAATAATAATAATAATAATAATAATAATAATAATAATAATAATAGTCATCATCATCATCATCATCCTAAATATGCCATCCTTACATAATGTAAGGATATCTTAGTTTCTTAGTTTAAATCTTAAATATCTTAGTTTAAAATGCTTTCTTTAGTAATTGTTTGAGCAACCATGTAGGAGGGGGTACGACGTTTTATTTTGCCCCTCTCATTTCAGTACCCTTCCAACAGAAAGTAATTTCTGATAAGCAGGGCAGACAAAATGAATAAGATATATTTACAGCATCCTCTCCCCTTTCATGATTGGAATATCACGTAACATTTTTTATTCTACCAAAGATGGGCCTGAGCGGTTAGGGGTAGGTAACTAAAGAAATACCTAATATATAGCGCCCCTTGATTGTAATATTACCACTTCTTTATTTGTACGAAGGAGCCCCTACACAATCAAGGGTGACAAAAAGAATAGGAAAAGTGTCTATTGATTCCAGTGGCGGAACCAGCACGAACTTCTGGGGGGAGGGGAAGTGAAACATTCTTTTGATGATGTGAAGCTGTCACAAATTACCACTTAACTAAACTAAACAATAGTGGGGTGAACCGGAACCCAATCAGTTTAAATTGATGTAAAAATTTAATTTTTGGCCTCATATTAAAGTTTTGGTTTCAAATGAGAGTTTCAGTCCAAGTGGTCAATGATTAAATTTCGTAGGGCTCTTCAGTGTAGGCTAATACGGCCCCCTTATGAGAAAAGGCAAAAATATTAACATGTTTATAACTTTCGAATTTTTCGTCTATTTTAAAGAAATATTTTGCTTCGTATTAAAGTGTTGGTATCTCGCAGAGATTGGAATACAAAGTAGAAACTGGATGCTGTTAGCTAATGATAGAAGTCAGTGGAGAGCTTTTGTGAACGCGGCATTGAACCTCCGGGTTCCATAGGCCATAGAGTTAGTTTTACTAAAGTGTTGGTTCCAAATGACAATTTCAGTCCGAGTGGACACTGATCAAATCTCGGGGGAAGGAAGGGCTCTTCAGTATAGGGGGCTACCGCTCCCTTATGGGAAAAGGCAAAAATATGAAAATGCTTATAACTTTCGAATTTTTCGTCTATTTTGAAGAAATTATTGGCTTCATATTAAAGTCTTGGCCTCAAACGACAATTTCAGTCCGTGTGGACAATGATTAAATCTCGGAGGGCTCTTCGGTGTAGGGGTTTCGGCTTTTTTATGAGACAAGATTCACGCAGTTGATATTGCAAAATTGTTTTGTATACATGAGTGGAAACTTGCACCATTTGGTTACTTTAACCTCTTATATTTTACAGATTCAAATTCGAAACAATAGTTACTTCGCAAAGGTAAAAGATGGCACTTACTAGTTTCATTAAAATGAAATGTCTTTTATGAGAAGTTGTCATGGAGCAGACGAACGAACAGGCACCCAAACGTTGGTTGAGTCGGACGGTTGAAACTCGTTAAGCTCGTTAAGCTAGGAGCTCCTCCGTGGCTAAGCGGTTAGCGTACGCGACTTTGGCGTGGGAGATCTGGATTGGATTCCCGGCGGGAACTCATGTGTTTCGGATTCCATGTTAATCAGTAGGTTCACGTCTCATATAGCCTCGCTGTTGAACAGGACGTTAAACTCAAAATCAACTCAACTCGTTAAGCTCGCTTAAATTATTATTATTATTATTATTATTATTATTATTATTATTATTATTATTATTATTAATAATAATAATAATAATAATAATAATAAAGCCTTCACCTTTGGCGCATGGGGTCCGTGGCTCGGTTCCACTTCGCGCCAAGTGAAATTTGAGGTGGACAAATACCATGTGCATGGGTATGGGTTTTCTTGGGATTTTCCATTTTCCTCCCACTTTCTTCATTTCACCATTTCATTCATCATCATTCTCCCTTAGCGTAGGTGCATAATCGTGCAACGTTAAACTAGATATTGCATTTAATTTTAATTTCAATAATAATAATAAAAATTAATTCAACTGAAAGGACTGTAATTTATGTTGACAGCAATTATCATAAATATGCAATCATTATAAAAACAATGCTTTGAGTAGAAAGATAATCCTTTCCAAGTGTTAACGAATGCGCACGAGATAAAACATGTCTCGAGAAAGACGAGACGCGCTTTCTGACATTCAAGATAAGACGAGACAAATGTTTTGGACACAAGATACCTTGTAAAATGTCTCGTCTTGTGTGGAAAGAAGAGTCTAAGTTTTAAAATTATTTTTCAAGATCTATTCTCTCAGAATAGCTCTCTGCCTTAAAATTAATAACAGCATTTGTGATTTAAAAAAGATAAACAATGCCTAAATTAATAGTTAACTTTTCGAAAAGAAGCTTCATTAAAGGTGAACCTGAAAGATGTCCACAAACTTTGGGAGATGATTCATGACATCAAAAGGAGACAAATGGTCCTCTTGTAGTTTTCGAATTTAGCTTCGTTGTCGAGATACAGGGTTGCCAACTGGCCGTGTTTGAGAAACTCACTGGGAATAAATTCAACTCCAAGAATAAACTACTACTCATATGTTTTTCAGGTCAATTGATTTATACCATGTTGTAAGGTTAAATATTTGTTTATGAAGTGTGTACAAAATTTGCCAGAGTCTTTTGTGAGAAAATCGTCGAGAAAAAGTCCCCTCAAAGAATAAATTACCCCTCGTAAATTTTTCTGAGAGAAATATCTGATACTGCAATATAGGGTTGTTAATTAAATATTGATTAATGAAAAATAAACAAAATTGTTAAAACCATTTTTGAGAAAATAGCTTTTATCGATTTTCAGCTGTTGGTAAACCACACTTATTTTAGGTGGTAGGAAAAAAATTGGACAATCTCCTGTAGGAATCTGTATGGTCCGCTCAAAGAAGCAATGGGCGGCAGGAAGTTCCACTCCGATGAATAGGTACGCAACGCGGTGCACGAGTGGTTGCGCCGTCGCCCAAAAGACTTTTTTCTGCAGGTATTCACGCTCTTCCGAAGCGCTGGCGGACTTGCATTGAACGAGGAGGGGACTATGTTGAAAAGTGATTTACTTCTGTACCCTGTGTGACCAATAAATAATATTTAAAAAAATAATTATGGTTTTCATTTGACTCCCCCTCGTAAAATGGTAGGAAAAAAAGTAATAAAGAGTGCTGAAAATCAGGAAAAGAAGGATTTATTTTTGAAAATTTTCTTACGCTTCGCGCCAATTATTTTGGCTCTTCGCGACCAGTCTGTTGATCTTACTCATATTTGCGGGGGCACCATTGTATACTCTCGCAACGGGAGCTGATTTGCCACGCCACGGCACTGGATTTGATACCTATTTTAATAGAGCAAGGCAGTAGAAGATATCGAAAATATTTTGTTTCTGACAAATTTATTGTCGCAAGAATGACTTTGTCTCAAGTTTTATGTTTTTGTTCAAATCGGAAGTGGACAAATCAATGGGTTTTTGGGCACATTACTGAATTATAGTGGATAAAATAGAAACAGCGGTAAATAGATTTTTTTTTAATATGGACTCAGACTACAAAAATACGTTTCACTTCTGATTATATTTCTTTATTGTAACCAAAATTGGTACGCCTAAATTAGCACTTGCGGATTTAATATTAATTCCCATACAATGAAAACAAAATGAAATGAAATCTTTGAGTTTTACGTCCCACGATTATGCCGGGTAGGCTAAAGGAGATGGTGATGATGAGAAATGAATGAATTGGTGGAATAAAGAAAGTGGGAGGAAACGGGAGAACCCCGAGGAAACCCACGCACACAGTGTTTGTCCACTACAAAGTTCACTTGGCGCGAGCTGGGATCGAAACAGGGACACCATGCACCAGAAGCGAACGCTCTACTACTGAGCCACCGTGCTCATCTCCCCATAGAATGAAAACAGTATGAAATACGCTTGTGCAAATGGGAACTAAACAGTTAGCTTTTTTTTTTTTTTTTGCTGCGAACCCAGAACGTACGCAGACTATCAACTTGGAACATCTCGGGCCGCATTGGCTCAGGGTAGAGCGTTCACCTCTGGTGCTTGAGGTCCTTGGTTCTATCCCAGTTCTCGTCAAGTAAGGTTTGAGGTGGACAAACACCGTGTGTGTTTTCACGGGATTCTCCCGTTTGCTTCCCCTTTTCTCATTCCACCATTTCTTTCATTTCTCATCATCACCGCCTCCTTTACCCTAGCCGGCATAACGTGGGACGTAAAACAATGATTTCATTTCATTTCGGAACTTCCACTCAAGGACAAATAGTGAGAGAATCAATTGCAAAAATTAGGGACATTGTAAGGAATCGAATCTTAAAAGGGCTTTCGAACAGCAGAAGAAATTACAGTCTTATATATAACAACGGTTTTCTTAGCGAAACGGTTTATCTCTGTGTTCAAACTCTAAATTTCGCAATTTGGACTAACACTGGCACCTGTGAACTGAGCCTATCTCTCTGTGACATCCTATGTTTAAAATGTGTAAATTACTGGCACAGACGCGATCCTAACACACGGGTTGCCTTTATGATTTGATCTTTAGAAACTCAGCCTTCAGTTATCATGGCAAACCTTCTCTGCCAAAAACAAAATAATTTTATTTATATCCACCTACCGAATTATTATTAACAAGGAAACCTGTCAGAATATCTAGACAGCTCAACCGTCAATTCTTCATTGACATACTTCTTCCATTATGAGCAATTTGAATTTATTAAGACAGATATTTTAAAACTGCCAACCAGACATTCAACGAATTTTACAGTAAAATAAAGCTACTGACAATTTTACAGCTATCTGACAATTTCGATCTCTACTTTACTCTCAGAACGTTCCACGATCTACGAGTATAATCAAGGTCCAGTCCCTCCTAAAATGAGAACAAAATAATTTATAAGATCATTTTCCCGAATTTAAATTTCATAGCGCTTTGCCCTGAACTATCAAAACCACCGGCGCTTGAATCTTTCTACTTCCTATCGTTATCGGTATTTCACTTCATTTCCTCCACAAACGTTTAGTGCGTAACGCAACAGTGATTTTCATTTTTCTTTACAGAATTATTATTCTCCTGATATCACCTATTATTGGGGCCATTAGTGTATGGGCCTATTATTACTCTTCTCATTTATGTATGCCTGATTTATAAAAGAATTCAGACGAAATATGCATAGTCCCAAAACGGAAGCTTCACTATTACTCGGAAGAACAATATCGGAACACAATCACCCGCTATTGTACAAACTATATATTTTAACGAACATTCAACTATATGTAGGCGGACTGGTTTATCTATTAATTAAAATCAGTTTCAGCATACCCTTTCTTTGATGGAAATGGTACCCAGTGTTGATCCTGCCTCGAGGCAAGAGTCATCAGTTGTTAACTGGTCATACTCCACCTCTCTCTTCAAGCTGCAACGCACAGGAAAGACTCCTCTAACCTACGTCTGAGCTGCAACGGGCAAGAGATATCCTTACTCATCTCCGAGCTGCAACGGGCAAGATGCACCCTCACTTATCTCTGAGCTGTAATGGGCAAGAGGTATCCTCACTCATCGAGCTGTAACGGGCATGAGGTATCTTCACTCATCTCCGAATCCCAAAGGGAAAGAGATACCCCTCACTTATCTCCGAGCTACAACGGGCAAGAGGTATCCTCACTCATCTCTGAGCTGCAATGAGCAAGAGATACCCTCACTTATTTGCGAGCTACAACGGGCAAGAGGCATCCTCACTCATCTCTGAGCTGCAACGAGCAAGAGATACCCTCACTTATCTCAGAGCTGCGACGTGCAAGAGCTATTGTCACTTATCTCCAAGCTGCAACGGACAGGAGATATTAACCTTTCTTCTGAGCTGCAATGGGCAAGAAGTTTTCCTTTAGTCCCAGCTGCAACGGACCATTCTAACCAGCAACTAACAAACCTCTGAGCTGCAACGGACAACAGGTCCAATTATAGAAATAAATTTAGAGATTTAATAATTTGTAAGGTACTGTACAAACTGTATAAAAATATTTATAATAAAAAGCATGTGTACCGTTACTCTACCGAATATTACAATATTTTTGACATTGGAATATTACATTGGAATTAACGTTGATTGTTGTTCATGAACGCATCTCGCAAAACTGCATACTGTTTAAAATGAATTTTGAAACATTGTACTTACTTCAAAGGATTTTATCATGTCACATCGATAAACGTGCGTATCCTAAGCGGGTAGAAGATTGAAAGGAAATTGCTGTAAATAAGGTATCTTACGGCTTTTTATAATTACTAGCTGAACCTGCGCTCTCTACACAGCGCATCATTCGCATATGAGCATGAATCTCCTTGGCATTCCTCACAACATCTGTACATGTCCCTTCACAGACAAGAGTTAAAGATGTCGTGATAAAAATCGTAAAGTATACTATAAAAGAGAGATTTTTTCGATTATCTTTTCAATATCTCGGACCGTTTGAAAGATTTGAGCCTACTTCCGGTTGAAATTCCTAATTCATGTGTGATAAGTGTATTCTTTCTTCTTGCATGCAATATGTAATAAGCAAATACATTACATACACAATTAATTATGTCAGTGATATATGGTGTTCATTGGGCAAAACACTCCAAAACATTCATCTTATACTGGAGAAATGATTATTCTTCCTTTTTCATTAATATTTGGCCATGGAACAAACGCCTGAGATATATACAACCACAATATACAACCATGTCGTGTTGGAATGCATAATGCGTAGGATATGATGCTTTAGTTTTTAAAATTTCAACACTTCCAGTGTATCCGTAAAACTGTAATAAAGAATCCATGTTTTTTTTAAATATTCAATTAGAACTGGGCAATCTACGCAAAATTTGTAATCGATCAGTGAAATCGTCATCTTTCTAGATCCTGTAGCTTCCGAGATCTCATTGTCGAAAGGGTTGGCCACAAACATATAAACGTTCACAAACATATACTCTTAAAGAACTCCCAAGATGGCAGCACAGTTCATTTGTATTGATTTTGGAGAAGGCGTATTAAATAAAAGCCTTTGAACAATAATTATAAAACATAAACTTTATGAAGAAATGTATTTATCTAATTTATTTAAAATACACACATTTAAAATGTTTGTCTCTGCTAAACGTGAAATCACATATAACAGTAAATGAGAGATTTGACAGCCAAAGTTATAGGTTGAGCTCAGGCGTTCTTAACTCATACTTCCGATCGATTGCTTGATCGATCATAACCAACTGTGACGCAGGAGACGTCAGAACAGCTGTTATTTGAAATATCTTTCTGCTTCTCCACTCCATTTCTTCCAGCACTGTAGTCCAGATTGATCTAGCCAAGGGTCTCCAGTGCTACGGATCTGGTAGGAGTCTCACTCTACCTTGAGTAGTATACAAATTGGTACTCTCACCTGCATCATTCATTTATTCATTTCTCATTAAAACATCTGACATAGCTTCTTTCTTTATCCCGGGCTCTTGCCCATTGGCTGGTTCAATACTATGGTGGACTCTGGCAAGGCAACCGGATCAAAGACTAACGGCAAGCATTCTAATCTCTCGCACGTCGTAGCCGGACCATCCGTTCGTGCCACGAAGGCAGAACAACGGGCGGACTCTTGTGCTTCAAAATAGACGACAGCGGAAAAGCTCACTTCTGTTGTCTCTACCAGCTCAGTTCTAGATCTCCTCAGGAGAAACAGAGCTATGCCGCCCGCCTCACTACTTCACCTCCATCAAAACAGCAGCACTTACATTCTGATTCAGACTCTGATACAGATTAAATGATCATCGAGATCCAGTAAATGAAGAATCTCGTACTGTTACAAAATCGATTTATTCTATGCTCCTAACTAACTTCAATACTAAGCTTCCTAACTTTAAATTTGTTGGGGCCGCGGTGGCTCAGTGGTAGAGCGTTCACCTCTGATGCTTGGGGTCCGGTTTCGATCCCAGCCCCCGCCAAGTGAACTTTATGGTGGACAAACATCGTGTGCGTGGGTTTTCTCGGGATTCTCCCGTTTCCTCCTACTTTCTTCATTCTACCATTTCCATTCATTACTCATCATCGCCGTCTCCTTTAGCCTAACCGGCATAAATGTGGGACGTAAAACTCAAAGATTTCATTTTTTCTAAATTTGTTGCGCTTCAATTACGAAAATATCTACCACGTGCAGCTATCTCTGAAATAGTTCATACTCGCAATGGCATCATTCTAAAAACTACAGATTCGTCTCTATTTTCAATTATTAGGAATAAGGTCCCTATAAACACTTTCGGAAAGAATCCTCAATTAACATCACTACAGGACACCCGTCGTAAACAGGCACATCCTCCTAGGCGTACGCTTTTGCTCTCAGTGTTCATCCGGGGAGTAGATCCTTCATACACTGATAAGGAGATCCTAGAGGAATTGAAATACGAAGAGCATACGATCACAAAGACCATTAGAATTAAGAACGATCGAGGCCCTACCTATATGGTTCGGGTATTGACCTCATACCAAGAGACGATTGATGACCTGCTTGCTAACGGAGCTGTTATATATCAGCACAAGCACAGGGTGGAACAATCACGTTCCTCACCACCATTGCCAGTGGGATGCGAGAAACGTCAAGAGTATAACACGCATCCTACTGCTGAATGTCGTAACAAACAAAAATGTGGTTATTGCTCTCTGGACCGCACTCTACACGTACTTGTACGAATTTCAACTCTTCTCCGAAATGCCCCACTTGTCAAGAGCAACATCCTGCATATAGTTATAGATGTAAAGGCAAACCTGAACAACAAAAGGATCATCCCGAGCTTTTAGTTCCAATTCGTACTCCTGAGCAACCTATCACGCGCCAATCAACTTCACTTTGGCAATGCAAAACATTCAACCCTTTCAACGACCACACATACACAGTCTTCCAAAAGTCCTGCAAAAAAGTAAAAAGCAGCAACTTTGTAACAATTTATTGTGTTTGTACAAAACTTTTAGTGGACTTGTAAGAAAGTCTGAAATTTTGTTTCCAAGCGTTTTTTCAACGCCAAACCTCCAGCTGAGCACCATTTACGTCCAAATATTGCTGAAGTCTTTTCGGGAATCCAATAATGGCATTTGGACGTGCTTCATCCATAATACTCCCAATCACATCAAGTATCTTCTTCCGGAGGTCTTAAACATCTTTCGATTTTTGCTTATAAACTTCTGTATCATTTTCTTACGAACGATATTGTGTAGCGTTGTCATTGACACAAGGATTTGCGTTTCAACGATTTCTTTGGACTTCGCAACACGCTTTCCTGCACGGACTGGATCACATCAACACTGGTTGTTGGTCTTCCGCTACGAGAAAAGTCCAAGACTCTTCCGGTAGCTAGGAACTTATCGTACCATCTCTTGATACTTGAACCTGGAGGCGGTTGTTTCTGATGTTTTTGTCGGAATTTTCTTCTCACCAAAACACTAGATTCTAACTCACAAAACCACAACATACACTACGTTTTCTCTTCAGTTGACGCCATCTTTGTCACGTGATTTTTGGTTATGACGTCAACATTTACATCCGCTCATTGTTGCCAACAAACATTTTAACATTTCCACTAAACATTACAAACAAAATACAAACTTGTAAGTAGTACTTTCAAAGTTACAGCTTTTTACTTTTTTCGCAGGACTTTTGGAAGACTCTGTACTTCAACAGATCATTCAAGCTGCCAAATGTACATTCAATATGAATTTTGCTGCCACCTATTCTGGAAACACAGTCCATTTTCATACTTCCATACCAGACACTTCCAACTATGGGTTTGGTGTTCTTATATCTTAACATCCGTTCTCTTCAAAAAAACAAAGTGCTGTTCGAAACGTTGCTCAGGGAAGAATATGCCAATGCTCTTCTGCTGAACGAAACATTTCTAATACCCTCTATAACATGTCGCATACCAGGATATTCATTGTTACGTGATGACTCCAAATTACCAGCTCAACGTGCCCATGGTGGTACGGCCATAGGTTTTCTTCATATGATTCCTCACCGACACCACATCTGTAATGCTCCTCAACTCCCAGAATACGCTATCATATCACTCTATTTTCGAAACCTCACAATTACTGTAGCAGCAATATACGTTCGACCTGGTCACCCATTACCTACTACATTTGTTCAATTCATTTCCAACAACTTCAACTATTATATCATTATGGCAGACTTTAATATGCATGGTCGGACAGAGCAGGACAGAACTAACTTCAGAAATTCCCTCACTACTCATATCACTGGTATTATTCACGATCTTCCCAGACCAACTCGCCCCATATCAAAGAAAGCATTAGTTCTTTACCAGCTTTCTAGTTCGCTACCAGCATTATTTTAAACTGTAGTAACGACGTGACGTGCGAAGCGTTTAGAGTACCATCTAAGCACTATTTGTGAATAGCTTTAAGTTGGTAGCCTTGCAACTGAGAGCGTTGATGTCACTGCCAAGATAGTTCTCGCCGACTGTAGTAACAGGTTTTTTGAGACGCGGAATCGATTGCATTTTTTTTTTAAATAATAATTTAGTTTTTCATTGTACGGAAATCATTATTGAAGGTAGATATATTAGTAAATTTTAACCACTTCAGGTTTCAGTAGAATATCATAAGTGGTTATAATATGTTGTTATCCTGAGGCGCTGAATCAATTCAAAAAGAAAACACTTGTTTCTATCTGTTACTGCTTTTGTTTTATGCTGATGAACATTGAAAACGGAAGAAGTGTGTTTTTACCACTTGCGGTTTTAATTGAGAGAGGGAGCCTATTCTTCGAGTGACCTAAACAGCTTTTCGATATCCTTTAACGTTTTTATTCTGTAGAAATCAATATTAAAACCAGAATTATTAAAATTTGATCAACTTTTAATTTCAATAGAGTACTGTGAAGTGTGGCTGTATTCTCTTTAGATGCTTAATCGATTGCAGAAAGCGGCTGGTCGCTATATATGATCATTTTTTATATGTTTATATATTCATGCTCAAAAGTATGAATTTCGGAACTGTTTTCAGGAGTGAAATTTTGAAGCTCACTGTTGATTCTGGAATCGTAATATTAATATTAGTTCGAAGTTTGAATATAAAAGTTCGAAACAGTCCTGAGGCAATGGTTCTCAAACATTGTTACAAGGCTTTAATCCCACAAATTTACTCGCAAATACTTTCTCGTTTTCACTTTGGTATCTATGGAACATAGTAGCAACATGTCTTAAATAGTTATGCATTCTCGTATTTACAATTATTGGAATAAAGTACAGCATTTTATCTTTATCTTTTACAGTTTTTTCAAAAATTGTCATTTTGTATTTTGAAGTACCAACAAGGAAACAGTTTACATGTTTGGCATTTTAATTCCAAAATATTTGTTTTACTATTAAGAAAACAATACAAGAGCACACGAAACATTTGTAGTCATGTCATTTGGAATTATATTAATGAACTTTTAATCTAAAGTACAAGGAGTACACATGAGTAATACATAATTGTGAAAATTTTGACAACTGAAACCCTGAAAAGGTATAACTGATGCTCATGGCCGTAGCCAGCCCTAAAACTTAGGGGGGGCCCGATCCAACCATATGATAGTTCATCACCATATTATAGTTCTTTTGCAAGTCTACTGTAAAACTTTTAGGGGGCCAGCAAAAATTTAGGGGGGGCGGCCCCCCTAGACCCCCCTGGATACGGGCCTGCTGATGCTACCTGAGAAGTCATCAAATAATGCAACAAAAATGTAAATGTAAATTACTAGCAAAATTTCTGTGCTACAAAATAATACTGTTAGAGAACAATGATGTGGATAAAATATTATAAGAGCATGTATTAAATGTCAATTTTCAATATAAATGCCCAGATGATTATTTTAAAAATTAGGGGAAAGTAGACTTTAGACGATATTAGACAAGGCAATTATGTATGCAAAATTAGGAGACATGCATTCAAATTATTTCCTGTAATAAAAATTAGAATTCAACTTTCCATGGTAGATTGCACATGTTCTATCTCCGAACAAGGTGAAATACGTGCAATTTACTATGGAAAGTTGAATGTTAATTATTATTACACGAAATAATTTGAACGCATGATTCTTAGCATGCAAGATTGCATAGAAAATTGCATCGCATAAAATGGGCTTTAGGGACTTTTAGCTTAACAAACTTCTTTTATCTCATTGATCTTTTTTATCTGATTTATTTGAGAAATCAGGAGAAAGAAAGTTTTCGCCAACTTTTCTACTCAAGAAAAGTAAGACATCAATTTTTGTAAAGATCAATTTACGCGAAGTACGAATAGTTTTTGATACAAATTAATTATTTCATAAGAGCGAAATGTGAACATTAGGCTAATACTTTTAATGTGAATATTAACATTTACGAAATGATTTCTTTCATTTTTTAACTTTTACCATCGCTACTCACAATTTCGGGTATACTAATTGAACATTTACCTTTCTTGTTGTTAGTTAGTCATCGGTGCAGACCCTTTCATCTGAATGCATAACTACCCTTCATATTGCAGCTTTGTATGAAAATGTACATATTCTGTTGGCTTGTATCAATGTAATTGTTTAAAGAAAGTAACATGCTTTTACATCAAAATTTCACAACATTGATAATATATTGGTGATTAATACAATTTCTCAACAAACCAATTTTAAATGTTTTTCACTCACACAATTCATTTATCACCTTGCATAAAATTTTGATTAGTAGAGTTAGAACTAATCTTCATACGTAGGTTCCAATGCTTAGTATTTAAATGATGGACACCTTTATTTAGTTAGTTATTCAAATAAGTGTCGCAGGACAAGAAAAGAGTAGCGCGTACATGTGAATAATTATAAGATATTGTACCGATTCACATAGACCTACCAAACATTAAAAACAAGCTCACAAGCCAAGCTTTGATTTTGGCGCGATAAATTCGGTGCTTTGGGTACGTCATGTAAATTCGCTTTTATCCTTTGTAGGGCATTATTTCAGATTGTTTAATACAAAAGCGTCTTATTTCCAAAAGGACACTGCTTCATAGCGTATGCTATGCTATGGCATACTGAAATGCCACGAAAACTATACTCTAGTGTTCACGTCATGTTACATATGCACATCAAGCTTTAGTCAATGAAATGATCTATTTGTTCACAAAACGGAAACACCTGACAGCAAAATAATATTCTGTGCACTATTGCAGATTATCACAAATTAAAATGCCAAGCCATCAACCAACTATCAAGAAAAAATCTAGCAACAAAGCACGGACGTCGGTGGGTTGGGAATCATGTTCCTCTTTAGATTATTGACAAATAATTTCTACTTCCCTCCCTGTAAGTAGGAGTGTGGGGCCACCGGAAATACTGGTCAAATTTTTTTTCAAATATTTCAGACTATCCTATACCTTTAATTACTGAAAATCGTATTTTCTTTTAAATGATTCTCTGCCCCTCCTTCAGGTACTTATACTTAACAATGGGCATACATCAAAAGATATGAAGTTCAATTTCTTGTTAGGGTTGCCTCGTATAAATGGAAAAGGTACAGTCGGTATTCATTTAAAAAAGAATATACAAAGTGGTTTATAAAAGAGGTGTTTCTTGGAAGATAAACCAAACTAAAGGGAAGAACTAGCTCGAATTTCTATGTTCCGATTTCTGCAACAAAATCACGGAATTTACACCGAATCACTTATGATTGAGACTTTATGAATAACCAGACAAAGT
The DNA here is from genome assembly GCF_964235325.1 of Thermobia domestica. NCBI lineage: Eukaryota > Metazoa > Arthropoda > Insecta > Zygentoma > Lepismatidae > Thermobia > Thermobia domestica. The sequence goes on from NC_137456.1 coordinate 177,588,734, forward strand.
TCCAAATCTTATGCGCAATCGTTCACAGTGAACGGATCTAGAGAATGAAACAAACCAGTTGCCGTGGACCAAAACTCCTTCTTTCAGCACAACGGAATCAATATCCAGTTTCAAAGCTAAGCTTTGCGCACACCTCTCAGTTCGGGGTAACAGCAAAAATTATTTTTTCAATAAGAAGTTCCGGAATGTTCCGAAATTCCGGAATGTTTTGAAATTCCGGAATGTTTCGAAATTCCGGAACGTTTCGAAATTCCGGAATGTTCTGAAATTCCGGAATGTTCCGAAATTCCGGAACGTCTTGAAACTGTGTTCCGATTCCGGAATTGGAATTTCCGTTCCGAAAAGTTCCGGAATTAGGAACAGCCCTATGCTGAAAGCACGTCTCGATATTATTTACCGCTTTTTCTCTGATACATGTCGATAGACAAACGGACGGACAGACGAATGGACAAACATAGCAGTTCTATAAACCTTCCAATACTTACAGCGTAGTTTGGAAGACTAATAACCTGCAGTGTCGTGTGTACGTCACGCGAAGGAGTTTGTTTTCAAGGTCGTTCTATGTTCTCAATTATTATTGAAAATGGAGGTGGTAGTAGGTTTATCCCTTCCAGCTGTTACTAGAGAGATGAGAGTGGAGATAGAATATATTCTTGGAACGCTTAATTTATTACAGAAAACAGCTTCTCACTATCCGTTACAGTTTTCACTCTATTATGATCACGGTTTCAACAGGGCTTATGAGAGAATATGCTATATATTCTTAGAACAAATCGATTCTATAAAACTGCTCATTGCTATCTTTAAGCTTTTTGCTCTACGTATATGAAAATTGAAACAGAAAATCGTAGTGGATTTCTACCACTTCCAGGATTAGTAGGAACTTAAGAATCTTCTTTCAATCTATTAGTGATTTTATTCTATAGCGATTATCGTTAACATCGGAAGTGGTTGATTTTCTCCCTCTCGTGCTTTAAATAGAGATATTAGAAAGAAGATAGCATTTCTGGGACGCTAATTGATTGAATAAAACCGTTTCTCTCTATTTGCAACCTTTTCCAATATAGAACGACTAAAGTTAAAAACAGGAGTTCCGACATTCTAACTTGTCTGGCCTAGTAAAGATATTATAGTATAAATGGAGTATATTCATGGAATGCTTAATTGATTACACGAAGCCGCTTTTCGCTGTCTGTTACCGTTTACACTCTATGACACTCCTGTTACTACCGGAAGTGGTTGTCGCCGACAATTCTCATTTTAGTAGAGATACTTCTTAGAGTGAAGATGAAATACTTCTCACTATCTATTATAGTTTTTATTCTATGTGATCAACGTTTAAACTGGAAGAAGATGATCGTTCATTTGCAGTATTAATGGAAAGATTATACTATAGATGGAATATATTCTTGGGGCGCATGTTTGCAGAAACCGCTTCTCGCTATCTGTTACTAAATAATGATCAATGTTAAAATCGTAAGTGTTTGTTTTCTGCCAGTTTCGGATATAGTAGGGAAATTAGAGTAGAGGTGGAATCTATTTTTCAAACGCTTAATTAAGCAGAGAAAACCGCTTTTCCATCTATTTTTATTTTTATTTTATTGTGATCAGCACTAAAGCCGAAAGTAGTTGATTGTTGCTACTTCCAGTCATAATACACAGGTTTCAGTGGAGATTGGATATCTTCTTAGCATACTTAATTGATGGCAGAAAGTCTCTTCTCGCTATGCTACAGATTTCACTGTAACGTTAAAGCTAAAAATGACTCATTTCTGTCACTTCTGGTTTTGGCAGAGAGATTAGAGTTAAGATGGAATATACGAGGATGGAATATACTTACATGAAAACAGAATGTAAGTAATAACTCAGAGCCTTGTCGGTCATGTTATCCTCAAAGTAATAACACACATCTTCGTCAACACATAACACTGTTTTCTTACACACACGCCGTCTCCTTCAACGCATATCTTCATTCGATGCTACTACTGTTTGTAACATCCCAAGAAGTTATCTTCTGTAAGGATTTTCAGTATTTTCCATTTTTTCAACTCACTAACGAAAATAAAATGTGTTCCTTTGAGTGAGATTTGTTTTCGCGAACAAAGAAAGTCACAAGGTGCCAAATCAGGTGAGTACAGCGGGGGTTCTAACACCACGATGATCTTTTGCAGCCAACAATTGCTGTCTGCACGGAACGGACTCGGACCTACAAAAGCATATAGGCATGGGCCTTAAAGTTCTAAATATACAACCATATTTCTCGGGCCTTTTCGGGCCTAGCTATGTAAATATACTTTACAACGATATTTATTGCACCATTCTTTCTGGAGAACTTTTAACGCACAACTGCAAAATTAAACCTCTAATTGCTGTAAATAGAAATACAATTTTGAGTTATTAAGTTTCTTTATTCGGGCTTATTCGGGCGGGGCTCGGGCCTAAATGCTAAAACATATTTCGGACTCGGGTTGCGACTCACATTATAAATTCACAGGCCGGGCCGGGCCAGGGCTTAAAATTCCGGCCCGGCAAACCTCTAACAGATAGTACCTTATGGGCGAGTGCATTGTCCTGATGTAAAATCCATTCACTTTCCACAACTAGGGTATTTTTTCGAACGTTTTCACAAAATTTCACCAACACCTGAAAGTAGTAATGTTGATTTGCAGTTTTTCCTTTAGGAACCCAATATATTGTCACTATCCTACGAATGTCAAGAAATATTAGTAACGTTCCATTAAATTTGAACTTTGACATTCCAGATTTTTTAGGTCAGGTGGAGCCGGAGCATTTCCGTTGCATCGATTGTTACTTTGTTTCCGGGTCGTAGATAAAAATCCAAGTCTCGTTGTTAGTAATAATCAAATTCAACAAATTTAGGTCGTCGTCAATCCCTTTTAAGTTGTTCGTACACAATTCGTTTCGAAGGCTTTGAAAGGAAAGAGGAAGCCTGTGAGGATGTCTTTGTAGAAGACTCTTATTTTTATTTTATAATTTTAATTCTTAATTTTATTTTATAACGTGCGACATTAGATTCTTTGCTAAATGAACATTCCTTGAAATATAGTGAACCATAGTTTACGAACCCTTCGGTTTCGAACGGGACGTAAGGGCGCACAGAAATGACTCGGCAAACGAGCACACTGTTGTGTGAGAACGCTTCGAATCCGTTTCTAAAGCATGTTCTTTGCTGGTATGGTGAGGGCCCAAGGGAACAGCCTACTGACATGGCAACGTTGTACTTTTTTTTTATTTAACATTGATCTGTTTACCAGTGTGGAGCTCAAATGGTTGGTGTGATTGGAAAAATTCTACCATTTTAAATTGAAAAATTATCTATTTCCAAAAACTATCCTTTCTTTCGATTTCTGTGTATCTTCACTCGTAACGAAGTTCGCCTATGACCCCGGGCAACTTATACATCCGACTAGGTGCCCCTGCTACTACGCCTACAGAACATGTATACGTCTGCCTCCTTATTGTTGTAGCCATACATACTTGCCACTAAGTTATCTATTTACTGTGGAGAGTAAAGGTAATTCCATTCCTTTTCCACGAAGTCAAGATCTGCGATCACGATCCATTACATTTGTTTCTGTTTTCTTGTGCTGTCGTAAAGAAAGAGAAACAGATGGAAGCTGTGAGTGCAGACACAGAAGAGTCTATTGGATGAGAGAAGATTTGAGGTGCAAAATGTCCTTCAAACCATAATTCTATTGATGACTAAGTAACACGAAAAACCATGATAGCCGTCTCAGAACGGTAACTTTCCAAGATGGCATCAAATTAAAGATGACACCTTTCTATTCACATAACTGGCAGTATCTCAGCTTTCAACTATAAACACTCTCTTTTAAAGAAATAGAAGAAGATTGTTATATTTGCAACAAAATTTATCCTTTTTTGCGAAGGATCTTGGAAAATAGAGGATCTGCCCTTACCTCTTGAAGCCATACGTCACAGTTTCGCCACCCGTATTCTGCCCACTCCGCCCAATAGGATCGCAATGTTTTGAGCTAACAATCATGGCGGAAACGAAAGTAGCCAATCAGACGATGGCATAAACGAGAGTAGCCAATCAGACAGATTATAGGTTGTTTTTGGCTTCATTGATTTAATAGGATGAAGATAAATATGGGCAGATCATCTATTTTATAAGATCCTTGTTTTTGCTGTATCTTCAACAGTTTGAAGACAATAATAAAAATTGAATTTCCCATTCTTGTAAGTTCTATTTAACTTTTAATATCCGTAACAAATACACATTTTGTGAAAAAGAAAGTACCTCAGCAAAAAAAAAAAAAAAAAGGAGAAATTAGTTTGCTTTCGTTTGACGTCTTTGTGAATATTCTAACAGTAAAACAGCCGAAAACATCTGAATTTGAACATTCAGAGGTGCACGGAGGCCAGAGGACAACTTAATCAAAACCAAATTTTTACAAGAAATTCTCCTATTCTGGATATAACACGTAGCATGACATTAAACTATTTTTCATATTACTCCCATAAAATGTAAAGTTAACTTGAAGGAATATACAATAACTTGCAAATTTTAGTTCTCTTCACTGAAAACCTAATCTCTTTCTTAATCGTATACTCCTGAGTTCTTGTTTAAGGTAGGTTGTCACAGTCGATGAGCTTACAGGCAGGTGTGCACTTTCAGTTATTAACCAAATAGAAACTACTAGTTAGTCTACAGGAACGTCAACAAGAGAATCTTAAAAGATTCAAGACAGGTTTTGGAGCTTATAATCCAGTTATCCATTGAGCAATTAATGTCCACTCTCGTCAAGTGTCAAACCATGATTTTCAGGTTCAGAAATATCAGGAAAGTTTTCCAGGTATCGTTTCTAAATTTAAGAGCATGTCGATAGAGACAACTTTCATAGACGAGAATTCAAGCAGAATCAACTATATCTGATTTGCATCGATGAAATTTGTAGAATGTTTCATTTACTTGATAAATACGCTTATTTGTCAAATACAAGAAGCATAGTTAACTGGAAAATTCAGTTTATATTACAGTCTCTTCCAAAGGAAGAAAACGAATGTATACATTTTTTATAACTTTTTGGAATTTGATCGCTATTAATTTTTTCTTGGCTACATATAGCACTAACTAAATTACAATGAGTCATTGTGTAAAGAGAAGGTAAAGCAGACACCAAAGGAGATCCCAAAATTGACAAGTTTTGTTGCACCCATGGACCGAAACTGTTTTTTTCTTTTATCCCACGTTTCGTGTAGATGTTACGGACAACGTTTAACAGAAGGAGTCCAGCTACTTTTTCTTGAAAACATGTTGCAACAACGGTAGTTTCTGTTCACATTAGGTTAGTTTAGGTTAAGTATGGTTAGTTTATACTGGACTATGTTAGTATAGGGGTTCAGAATAATTTTCGAAAATATGACAGAATTTCGCTTATTTCAATTATTATTAGGTTAGTTTAGGTTTGGTTAGGTCATGTTAGGTCAAAGTACTTTCATATTGCATTTCTTCTGTAAATTTTACATTTTTTTACGTACCTTCTGGACCCCTTCCGCTATCACTTTGATTTTCAATGTGGAGACATGGTTATTCACACAGAATGAATACATCAGTCATTTAACATTTCAACATATTTAATGTATAACATTTGAAAGCTTTCCATAGGTGTGTTTAATGAAGTTCCGGGCATTTCGTTGGTCTCTCCTATTGTAATTTTTGAACACTGGTTTTTATATGTTGAAAACTTTTTTTTTTTTTCAAATTCATTTCTTCTCTTTTTGCTGCCAACATTCAGCTAGTAATTTTCTAACGGCCATGTATATACAAAGAAGATACGTGTAAGTGTAGTATGTGTCTGAAGAAAGCCCCAATTGACGCCCTTCCTCTACACACCGCCACAGAAACACGATATGCACTCGAATGTTGTCACTAACGAACTGCCACCGTCGAACTCATCTTCAAAATTACAGATGATGGCGACAACATGTAAAGAGCTTCCAAAATGTGAAATCAACTTCCGTCCAATGCTTCGTTACGTACTCCACGCTCTATAATTATATTGTACATGGAGTAGACACATTCTACATAGGTATATAACGTATTACTGCATATGAAGGTGTATAATTTCCATGACGTTCGATTTTTCGATGAACGATTTTCACAGCTGGTACTTCCACTCAAGGAGGCAATGAACTGACTTCACAATCCGCCGAGCAGGGGCAGCGATTACGGGGGCAAGAGGGTGTAGTTGCTCCCCACTTTTTTGAAGTGACCCCTTAAAATATGTAATTTCATTTGGAAACAAAGTGTTTGTAAATATTACTGATTCATAGAAAAAATGGTGCCATATAATAATTGCCGTTGAGTGAGTATGGGTTATTTTATCCTCCCGTGGAGTTAAGAAAGCTACAGGAATTGCGTTTTAATCGCCACGGAAAATGGCCCAAAAATTAACCTATTGGAATGCAACAATTCCAGCGTACATTATTTTCTTCCCACAAGAGCTCGATATGTTAGTCAGTCGCTTTGAAACTGATTCGCGAAAGAGAAAAAGAGACAGTTCTTAAAATGTCATTATTCATTACTATAATTAATATTATCCTTTCTATTTATTTGTTTTCCAAATTTGTTATTAAATAATCTGATCATATTATTTTCCACACAGAATTTTAAGATGTTCATAAGCAAGGAATCAAATCTCTTCTTACACTTTCGTTGGTTAAAAGTACAAAGGGCTATTACCTACTTGCTCCTGCCATTTTACTTAATAAAGTATGAAATATGATATACAGTATTTGAGCTGAAAAAGATAGTATCCTATTAGTTATACAACCCAGAATTATTAAAATTTCGTCAAACAATGTGTAAAAAACAACCAGGAGAACTAACATTGATATACAAATATTCAAATTATGTCTTGCCCACCACTTTTAACGCCCAATCGCGCCACTGCCGTCCAGTGTAATGAGTTAGAATGGGTAACAATCGGTCGGAGAATGGGTAACAATCGGTCGGCAAATAGGAATACTAAGTAGAATGAAAAACAACCAACAAAGGTAGAGGTTATAGACGCTCAAAGATTTACTTGACAACAAAAAGAAAGAAAGACTGCTTATTTATGACAACTGTTGTCTTGGCAACAAGGACTATCCACAATAGTAAATATTAAGAAAAAAAGACTTTATAACTAAATTCCCTTGACAAAAGGGCAACCAATGAGAATTAACCACCAAATACGGAAATTGTTTATGATGACAAAATAAAAAAATGATTTTATAATACTATTAATAATAAATTTAATAATTTCGGTACGAATTTTAAAATATTAAACCATTAATAATATTATTTTAGAATACTTTCAATTCGAATTTTGTCAATTTTGAGAAAATATATTTTGTAATGAATTTAAATACAAAATACCATAAATATTACTTGAGTTAATGAAATATTTAACATTTTGAAATGTTATCAATACAAGTCATTGTATCATTATTAAGGGATATTTCCAAAATTACACATTTTCCACAAAATAAAATTAAGTTTGACACAAAATTTCGAAATTTGGAGTTTTAATATACAACATTATTAACATTAGAGGACATGATTAAAATTAAACAAAACAGTTGGGATGTCTTTGGGATGTCTTTTACGACTCTGATTATGTTGTATTGTAAATCATAGCGATTCCTTTCAGATATACTCCTAATGCAATTCTGGGAACTTAAGTGAGTAAGACGCCACAAATCGTTCAATACAAGGGGATTTTTGGAAGAATTCGCGGTGCATCTCCATGCTCATGTTTAATATATGATTTTTTGTCCGCTCTTTTGGTTTCAGTAATAACACTCATCTTAACCATAACATGCTATCGAACTCACAGTCAGTGTGACACTCAATGGACATATGTAAATTTGTATCGAAGGAGAAGGACAGTTGTATCGAAGGAGAAGAGGTCCAAAATTAAATTACGCGGCAATCATCGTCTCGCTGAAATCATTCACTAGAACATCGTTGCTTAACCTGGTATAGCCAGGGAACGGCTGATTAAATATATTGGAACAGATCCCATACAATATCTTATATAAGAACTACTCGTCTAGTAAAGCATCTCTCTATTCTTGCATAATATTAATAATATCTCACTGGATTTTGTATGTCATTGATTGCTTGCTAACTGTAGCGCATGTGGCACCATTTGGTGCCACTCCTTAGCGATGGCAAACTTTTCTAAGGGTCTCACAAATATTACAAGCAATAATAGTTGTTAATGTATTTCCTTTTCTCAATTAATACATTTTAAACTCAGAATTCGGCAAGCTTGAAGTACACACCCACTGCATTATACTTCACTGTTCAGCATTTTTCACGTTTATTTATACAGGAACGATAGTAGCCGTTGGCCACAGAACGCGAAAATCGCAGTTAAAATTCCCTCCTGGCTCATGTTTCTGAGTAATTAGCGTTTTATATTTTACACATAACGCCATGGGACATTAAGTACATGATTTGAAATTATTGTTTTACACGGTACAAAGTGTCGTTCTTGACAAGTATTTGCTGCATATTCGAATTGGCAACGTTGTACGTTATCAACAGCTAGTGCGAGAGTCTCATGAGTCACGTGGGGCAATGGTTGCAAGTTGCAACTAGCTCCAGTTAACGTCTGTAACCGTATTCGTGGCGTGCTTCAAGCAGTAGTTTGGCAGATTGTTTGTGTTACTGTTGAACCAGCAGTTTGAAAGTAGTAAGTGAGGACATTATCGCTGTTATTGTTTTCATTGCGAAGTGTCAGTGAATCAAGGAAAGTGCAGCAATGGCCCGCGTTTGTAAAAATTCGGTGGTCAATGTGTGCTACATATGTATTGTCCGTTCACTCTAGGATGGAAAATTGTTTACAAACAACAATTGTAGTGCGAGCGCCAAAACCTTGCTTCTCACCCCTACATGGTTAATTCATGGTTGCCAGGCACATGAATCGCCGAACCGAATGTACCTACTTCTGCACAGTCATGGACCAAGTGCTATTACTATATAAATTGCTGCTTTTGAGATGAGTGAGATATTAACGTTATGACAAATCGAGTTAGTTATTATGTAATACAATCTTACATATAATGCACACTCAATTTTGTACAAGTGCTCTTGTTCGAAAGTGTGCGAAAACCTTGTACGCCTGGCAATATTGGAAGATGGCAGTTTGAGTTGTAAACAATAAACAGAGGAAGCGAAGACCGTTAGGTTCGCTGGACAGCGTTGTTTTCATGATAAGGCGGCAGAAACATATTGTACTGATTGTAAACAAGGGCTGGGAATTTCGATGCGAGTATAGGTGGAAATATTCTCGACACATATTGCCTGTTGGTGAAGGTTTGCAATGTTGCAAACTGCTAAGTGTAGAATTTCATACTAGTTGAACGAGCTTTGAGAAGGATTAGTATGATGCAATAATTATAAATACTAACAACCATAGACTTAAAGTATTAGGAAATAAACCATGCTGCTGTAAGAAGAATATAATACACATTGAATTACGTGTTCAAAGTACAGTATAAAGCGAATTTTAACATTTAAACATTTTAAAGCTGTACACATTTGCCCTGTTTGAGTACCCTTACCAGACACTATGCAACACAAAAAAGGCATTAAAATAGGTAGATCGAGCGTGGGCATGAACCCGGCTCTGGCCGGTCTTCCTTATTAAGGTTTTTCTCAGTCCCACGAGATGAATGCCTAGATGGTAGCTTCTGTAAGGCAGGGCGGATCCAGGACGGATTTCTTGGGGGCGGTGGGTTTTAATACTGCTACTTAGAGCTACTTTAAAGAGCTTCAAACTCTGGGATTGGGTTTTATTTAAATATATAAAATAAGAAAGTTTCCTTTTCTGGGGAGAGCAATCGCCACGATCGCCCCCCTGGATCCGCTACTGCTGCAAGGCCAGAATTGGGCCAAACACCGAGGCCCCAGAATTGGCCGGAAATATATTCCTTTAGAATATTATGTTGCCAACACTTCCACAAATATTATGGTGGAGGGTTCCGACATCCCTTTTTCGTTTATATGTGCATAAATTCATTATGAAGTAAATGTAGAAGTGTTTTTTCATTCTCTTTCTTTCTTTCTTCTCATCTTTCTCATCCTCGCTCTCCTTTCCCCACCTTCTTAAAATATGAATACTATCCTCCTGTAAGATTGTTTCTTTCCACGGTCCAAGGTTTAAAGAGATCAACCTGATATAGTTAACTATTAGCAGAATTGTACCTATAAATTCACATTAGAGACAGCGCCGTAACTTAGATTTTTTCTGGGGGGAGGGACAAATATTAATACCTGTATTTGGGCCTCCTAGAAAAAGTTGTTTTTCTCATTCTTGGGCCCCCTCTTTCTATCTTTTTCTTACTATTTATCCCCCTCCCCCGGAGCCTGTGGGCCCTCCCTCACGATAAGGTCTGCGGGGCCGTTACTTACGCCCCTGGGCCTGTTCCATACATGACAAATTAATTAAGGGGACAATATTGACAAATCTCAAAGCCATACGAATAAATGTTATTTCTAGGGCCCCTAATAATAGACGTTTCTTACTGAAGTGGGCACACGGCTCACTTTTGTTTTATTTACCTTTTGTGTGCTGCTTTATGTAATGTAGTGAAACTGTTTGATGCTTCATTTATAATTTCATGTTCGTATTGTATATGGATTAAGAAAATTTTGTCTCCAAATGGACCCCTTCGAACGGCGGGGAACCTCCCTGGGGGGCAGTTACCCCTCCCCTGCCCCACACAAGCTACGGTCCTGATTAGAGAAGAAGTAAACTCTTTCGAAATTTACGCAACTTGCAAATACCAAACCCTACTAGTGCTAAAATTGATGAGTTAGTGCCACTGTTACCACTGCTATAAGGGGAAAGTAGGGGAAGGACTGCTAAGATTCGCTGGCCAGGTTTTGTGTCAAAACATAGCGCCAAGCTACAGTAAACGGACAATACGGACGCGATTCGTGGTTCCAGGAAGCGGCCATTGACTGCTGGAGTGCGAAGAGCATATTTACTATTTTTTGGGTGTCGTGTTGGAGGCCTGGATAAATCATGGGCTCCCCACATTTCTTGTATGAGTTGTTAATCTACTCTCAATATCTGGATACATGGGAAGAACGTTTCCATGCGCTTTGCTGTGCCCGCCATTTAGCGTGAACCGACAAACCATAGTACAGACTGCTACTTTTTCATGCTACCCTGCTTGAAGAATGGTATAAATACGAAGAAGAAGAGGAAAATCGAATACCCAGTGATTCCATCTGTCATTCGTTCAGTGGTCCATGGAGAAGGATTGCCTATTCCCGATCCCGGTCCCTATACCATTTCGGCGGAAAGTGATACAGAGAATGAAAGTGAAGGTGAACCTGCTCCACATACCAGTGACACTGATTCTTCATTTGAGCCGAAATCCAACTATCCTGAACCACATCGATTCACACAAGCGGAGCTTCATGACCTGATTAGAGATTTGGAACTGCCAAACAATAAAGCTTTGCTCTTAGCATCTAGGTTACAGCAGTGAAATCTTCTGGAGAATACAGTTAGGATATCAACTCTACGCGATCGTCAAATTGCAAAATATTTCTGCTGCACCGATGAGTTAGTATTTTGTAATGATGCTCCAGGTTTGATGCAGAAACTTAACATTCCGTACAAAGTAGAAGATTGGATACTGTTTATAGACGCCTCCGAAACAAGCCTTAAGGCTGTGCTCCTGTACAACAGTAAGGAGGTATCAGCATCAACCCCTGTTGCCTATGCACCCCTAGATAAAGAAAGTTATCCTATGTTGGAACGCGTTCTGTAGCTTATAACATATCGTGGACATAAGTGGTTAGTTAGTGGTGATATTAAGGTAATGGCCATTTTGCTTGGTCTACAGAGTTGCTCTACAAAGTACAGTTGTTTATGTGAGTGGGATAGTCGTCGAAAGAATGTCCATTACACTCAAAAGGAATGGCCTTGGCGAATAGCTTTATTCCCACGCAAAAAAAAATAAAAAATAAAAAATAAAATAAATAAATAAATAAATAAAACACATTTCAAATCTACCTCTTGTGAACCCAGAAAGCATTGTGCTACCACCATTGCACATCAAACTTGGACTCCTGAAGGCATTTGTGAAGGCCATAAACAGGAGTAAACGTGCATTAACATACTTGTGCACCCAAGTTTCCGCGTTTAAGTACAGAAAAGATTAAGCAGGGAGTCTTTATTGGTCCGCAAATACGCAAGCTGTTGCTAGACGAGGTGTTTGAATCTATTCTCAGTGCTGATGAGCTCCTGCGTCACATTTTCCCGCAATGTTTGAACCAGATTCTTGGGCAGCTGAAAATTACAAAGAATTAGTAGAAGAATTACTATCTGGCTACGAGAAACTTGGGTGCAATATATCACTCAAAATGAACTTCCTCCATTCCCACCTTGATATCTTTTCAGTGAATTGTGGATCTTTCAGTGATGAGCAATGAGAGCGATTTCACCAGGACATTTATGCGATGGAACAACATTACAAAGGAAAGTGGTCAGTTTCAATTTCTGCTGGATGATTTCAAGAGATGCTGCAGATGTTCCCCACAAGAAACAAATGGCGTGTTTAAAACAGATACTTTAGGTAACTTTTACCAACACAGTTGTTATCCTGTAGCGCTATACTGTATACAAAATATTAAGAGTGTTCTTGCACCGATATTGTGCTAGGAGAACGTTATAGTTCTGATATTCATATTCATTGTCCAAACATTTATAGGGGACAGCTATCTTTATTTCCGTAATTATGTTAATGTTTGTTACTTTTACCTTTACAGTTTCATTATGATAGCACTATATGCAAAATGTAAATTGTGTAATTAATACTAAATCTGAATTCGAAACACGTATTTATTATGTTTTTCGTGTTCAGCGCCCAAAAAAATATAAGGGACGGATATTTCTATTTACGTAATCAATTCAAAGTTTGGTGACTTTTACCTTTACAATTTCATTATAATAGCGTTATATGCAAAAGGTAAATTATGCAATTACCACTAAATCTCAGCTAGGAGCATATTATCAGTGTCATTTTATTGTTCAGCGTCCAAGAAATTATAAAGAATAGCTATTTTTATTTCCGTAATCATTTCAATGTTTTGTGTCTTTTACCTTTACAATTCCATTATTACAGTGAAACCTGTCAACTTGGCCACCTCTCTAAGTTGGCCACCTGCTTATCTTGGCCTAGTTCGTCTTCAACCTGCATTTTCCCATAAGACATTCGTTACTTACTACTCTATAAGTTGGCCACCTGTTTATCTTGGAAGTTGGCCACACTGAAGCAATGCTTACCCTATGATGATAATGATAAATTTACCTGCGTATCTTGGCCACGAAAAATACAGTTTTGTTATTTTTCTTAACTCTTTCGAATTCCCATATGAGAGGCAGATGTTCTGTATTTGTGACTGCACACAAAGAAGCATAGATTCGCACGATTTGTTCTTGGAGGTTAATGGCCAGAATACTACCCTCATAAAAGGGTGGTGAAGGAAGATGTGAATAAGAAAAAGCACGTACAGGAATTCAGGAAATGGTTGTACGTATTTGTTTACCCTGTCTGTTTTGGTAAAACCATTAGCTATATCGGCTCCTTTCATCAATGGGAAGCTTTAGTAATTTCGGAAAATTCTCAAGGTTAAAGCTCAATTGTCATTTATTGGTACCTGACTGCATGTCAAAAGGTAGCGGAGGTTTTGAGATATGAATTCCCTCAAGATTTTCTCAAAACATTTTTTGCTCGGAGGGAAACACTTCTAGCTCATTAACAAGAGGTAGTTAACTACAATATTAGAATGTGCATATCTGCCAAAAAGTATAAAGCAAATATATCTAGAATGAACCACCATTCAGTAACAACTGAAAACAAGTCATATAAATTGCATATGAATTTCTAAATTTATAACTTAGCTTTTGTTGTTTTCAATCTGAATAACTCAGTGTGCTATACTATCAATTTCAATAAACTGCGTACATACACTTCTATTTCATGGTTGTTTGTGTTATTGTGTTTTCAATCCGAATAATCTAATGTACCAGACTAGTTTTCAGGAAGAGAAAGGTATGCATATATAATAAACATATCATCAAGAGCGCCGATCTTGGGGGGACCGAGGGGGCCCCCCAAAGCTCATGTGGCCCCTATTTTATTTATGAGTATGCAATATTTGGTATAATTTGAATGCAATTTGTCTTAAAATCTTCATATATATACCTTCTGCATCTGAATGCCCCCCCCCAAATTTACAGAGAAATCGGCGCTCTTGCATACTATAGTAATATTTTCTAGTACTGTATATTTTTATGATTACTCTATATACATTATTCATAAGTAGCTGTCGTGCCACTGCTTATTAAAATTTTACAATTAAATAATACTAGAAATCCTATTCTAAAAATACACAAATCACACTTATTTTCTGTAAGTTGGCCACTTTTCGATGGAACTGATGGTGGCCAACATAGACAGGTTTCACTGTATAGCATTATATGTAACATGTAAATTGTGTAATTACAAGTAAATCTTAGCCAGGAGCACTTTTTTATTGTCCGTTTCGTTTCAGCGCCCAAAAATCAATAAAGGATGACCATTTACATTTCTGTAAAAAAAAAAAAAAATCACTGTTGCACAGCTTTCGAAAAATTTCACCTACAAAAATCCATCGTGGCTTGTAAGGCTGGAATATTTAATTGTACCTGTAACGGAATAAGTTTGTGGTCTTCTATGTCTCCACGCCGCGCCGTTGATCACGGCATCTCCGATTTAGGGGCACCTTCTCCCAGTTATTCGTTCTCGTAAGACGTCGATGGCAGGTTAATCCTTAGGCTTAAAGGTTACTAGACAGGATCCACAATGATCAAGGGAATTTTGTATTTGAATGGCGAAGGGTATGAAGCGCGCCTCCAGCCTTCCATCCCGGAAAGAGACGACCTGTAAAGTAACACAATGTTCTATAGAAAGTAATTTACATAAAAAATAAATTCATGTCCCTTGAAAATATTTTGTATCAATTAAAAGAATTTTTACACTAATTTCATATTTTTGTCTTTACACCCAAATGTTATATGTAAATATTTGTGTTTCTATTCTTATTATTTAAATATTGTTTAAATGTTGAAGCATTTGTATCTATTTTCTCTTCAAACAGCAATCATTCACCGCGAGGAACGATACAGAGTTTAGAAGGTAGCTACCGCTACGACGCCTTAACTACCTTTTCATATGCACGTTCTTTACCTCCTCTACCACTTCCGGATAACACTGACGGATATGTAGGTGGTTAGTGTGAGTTTTGAAGGTGGACGTCTTCCTCAAATTGAGGTATAGGTGTATCCATCTCGATCTTCTTGTGTGTAAGAGCAGGGTTATGCTTATTGTTATTGATTACCAGGAAATTTTAATAACCAAAAATATAGATTCCAATATAATACTTTCATTTTTTTTTATTTTTATTGTTTGGGTTCATGAAGGTTGTAATTATGTAACTCAAGCTTATTATCATTTCTCTATTGTACCTTCCGGGGCCACGTGTTCTTGTAGCTCGTTATGGTGCATGTTACATTTTCCTTGATCAGCTCGTTTTACGCTGATCTTATGATGAGGCCATACTTAGATGATTTTTGAAGTAGTGTTAGTTCTTTCTATGAATGCTTCCGTGGAATGTCGCGACAGAAGTACAAAATTCAAATTTCTAACATTTTAAAAATAAACTCGCGTTTAGGGGTACACTCTTTCCCTTTGCATCTGACCTTACCTTGTAAAACAAAACACAAATCTGATCTATATGAGACCGAGACTCAACCTACTAGAAAGAATATTCAAAAGACTACTATACGATTTACTGTAATCCAATATTTTGTGATTAGAGAAGAGGACTCAATTTAACCTTTCGAATAGTATTAATACTCTGTCTCCTTTTGCCATGTTCAAAGCTACCATATTCACAGCTAGACATTAAAGACACCTGAAAACTAAGAAATGATACATTATTATTGGGAACAACGAATGATAGAGAAACGAAATAGCTAGTGAGACTAGAGGCTTCGGGCCTTATGTAGAGTCGTTCTGACGCGTGATTAGTGCCATACTAAAGAGTTCGACTAACATATGATTCCTGCAGTAGTCAGGCCTTTAGTATGACAGTAATCATACGTCAAAACGACTCTGCAGAAGGTCCTTCGTCTTTCAGCTGTCTTCGCTGGTCTAATTGCTGCGTGTGCGCCTTTTGTGTGTGGTCCCGAGTTATGTTCCCGGTGGGAGAAAGTTAAAAATGTGAACGATCACTGTGGTTCGGATTCCTCTTTTATCTGTAGGTCCACATCTCATATAACCTCTGTCCTGAAAACGGAAGCTAAACTTCAACAAACAAACAAACCTTACCTTTCGATTGAACGTCGATGTCTATTGAATATTAATCAGAGAATAATTTAATGTTGGGGCCTTGACTTCACAACTGACGAGAAGTTCGGTACATGTTAGTGGATAAAAATGCTGTATCTCGAATCAAAAGTAAAAGGTCACATGTATTGCTTGCAATAAATGACTGATTCGTACGTTGAGCCTACCAATGTTTTCGTAATTTGTAAAGCCTGGATATTGTCGTCCCAAAGTTTGAATCTAAGTTACTATTTTTCCTCTCCGGTTCAAGCATCAGCATTTCATTGTCAGTACAACATCATATATTGCAGCGTCTGCTATATGTAGGAGGGGATACGGACAAAATCTCGCGGCCGAAACATCGCCGCCCAAAACCTCGCCTTCCAAAATCTCGCGTGGTCAAAACCTCACCACCCAAAAGCTCGCGGGACAAAATCTCGCCGGGCCCAAACCTCGCGTGGCCAAAACCTCGCCGCCAGAAATCCCGTGAGCCAAAATCTCGCCTGGTCAAAACCTCGCCGTCCAAAACCTCGCGGACCAAAATCTCGCTTGGCCAAAAATTTGTGGAATGAAACCTTTCCTTAAAATTTACCCAATGAGTTTCTTAATATGCAATTATATATTACAAATAATAATAATAATAATAATAATAATAATAATAATAATAATAATAATAATAATAATAATAATAATAATAATAATAATAATATACAAAACATCGTGTGTGTGGGCTTTCTTGGGGGTATTCCCGTTTTTCCCACTTTCTTCGTTCCATCATTTCCTTCATCCTGATCATCTACGTCTCCTTTAACCTACAGGACATGATCGAGGGACGTAAAAACTCACATATTATTTCATCTTTCATAAATATTATTCGATTTTGTTAGAATTTCCTGAGGTCACCGTTAAAATGAAATAAAAGCCATCCCAGGGTCAAACTCCTCTATATTGAAAATTTTATCGAGACAGGTCGGGTGACTCAAGAGTTACTAAGTCACAAACGCAGCCAATTTAATTTTTATGTATTTCTAAATGTTTCCCCCTCTCCTTCCGCCTTCCCGTCAAAGTGAAATGATAAAAATCATCCCAGGCGTTAAGCTGATCTGTCTGGCAAATTCGATCGACATTGGTCTCTTGGTTCAAGAGTAATTAAGTTTTATTTATTTTTATATATCTCCCCCTCCACTTCATTATGCCGTCAAAGTGAAATTACAAAAAAAAAAAAAAAATCCAGACCCGAAGCTCATCTATGTTGAAAATTTGATCGAGATCGGTCGGATGGCTCAAGAGGTATGATGTAACAAACATAATAATCTTCAATTTTATATGTACAGATTTTTAAATCACGTGTTAGAATATTTTCTTGTCATTACAAAATGTATAGCAATATATAGAGCATTATACATCGAAGAAACCGTTGTGACGAGGTTTCATACTAACGACATTTCTTCCCAGGCAAGATTACGTCCCGCGTAGTTTAGACCAGGCAAGATTCTGTGTCCAGAGATCAGGACCGCGAGGTTTTGGTAGGCGAGATTTTGGGTATGGCGAGATTTTGGGACGCGAGGTTTTGGCAAGGCGAGGTTTCGGCCTGGCAAGATTTTGGACTGCGAGGTTTTGGACAGGCGAGGTTTTCGCCCGGCGAGATTTTGGACCACGAGGTTTTGGTCTGCGAGCTTGTCGCCGCGAGGTTTTGTACCCAAACCGTGTGGGAGTTGGGACTAAAGAAGAAATGGCGCAGAGGTCCATACAAAGATCGAACTCGAGTGTGTTAATCCTGTTTAGCCTAGGAATTGTACTCTTTCTATGGAGGGAATATGATTTCCAAACATTCATAATTGTCGATAAGGTTTCCGATATCAATGCTAGGCGTTGCCTAAAACAACTTTACAAACATTTTTTCTGTCTTGTTTGTCTCTGTTTCTTCTGCTTACGGATAAAAGTAAGTTCGACTTTTCCGCTTAAACCGTGCTCGTAAAATTCCAGAATCCTCAACTGAAAACCTAAGACGCTGAGAACCTTCCTTAGCAGATAGTGTTGTTTGTACAGGCAGTCTGAAACTAACGCAACCTTATTCTCAATGGTCATACGTTGCTGGCATGAAACTAAAGAAGCAACACGCTGTCGTCCTAATAAGGCTATTCTCTTCAAAATGTCAATATGAGACTAAAATTATTTCTGTTCATTATGAGACGAATATTTTGCAGCCGCCATATGCCACGCGTATGTAACACATCTCACGTTGATATTCAACAAAACAGGCGTTCAATCATACTGCAAAGCGAAAAGTGATGTTTATGAAGTAGGTGTGAAACGGAATTTCATCAAATCCTTTTTACAGACGTTTTTGCGAAATTCATTGATACGTTCTCATGGATTTTGTAATTATTTTGTTGTTAAAACGAGCATTGCGCAGCCCGTAGCCGCACACACTAGATAGTCTCTAGAAAGCTACTTAAGAGGAATACAACATACGTGATCAAACTATGTTTCAACAAAGTCTCCTTTGGTTCAAATTGAGATGTAGGGTGATAGCTAAGTGATAACGTTTGTACATCGAGTATAGCTGCTGATAGATTCGCGATATTTATTTAACTGCTAATTTCCTAAATTAACATAGATATGGAACGACCTGCTGTGGCCAAGTTGTTTTCAAAATGGTGGTTACTGTGAATTAATTTTGTCATTCTGAGACTGCCACTGCATTAATATTTTAATGAATGTAGAAGGGAAGAAAGAAAAGAGTAAAGCTGGGTTCAAGTTGAATTGCTTGACCTTAAGGTATTTTGAGCGGTAAAAATTAACCTGAAATTATCAAATAATTAATTCTATTTCCTTTGGATCTTGACAAAGAAATGCTTTTCTTAAGATATCACTAATAGGCCAAAGTAGGCAAATTGCTTTTGCAAACAAGTGGAGTAAGTACTGAATTATAGAGTACCATCACAACATTTGTGAACTGCTCCGTATCCATCATTCAACTACTATCTTTAGTGAGGAGTAATGTTTCCTCACTGATGTGAATAACAAGGACATTCGGCGAAGTTTCAATTAACATATCCATTTAATATATCAGTTAACATTTAGATCCATTATTATCAGTTATTTACTACTTGCGACTTATGACAGTGAACGTTCAGTTATGGCTCACGAGTAGTATGCCTGCTAAATCATTGACTACGCTATTGATTTTTTCTTGTTTCGATGTCACTATGTTTCTTATAATCGTCAAGTTAGCTGCTAGCTCCTTCTCTTCAAACGGAGAGGTCAAAAAGCAAACTCTGGTATAATAGAATATTCGCTGGCTACATATTCAGTTGACATATATGTACAGGGTGCTTCAAAACAACATGAAAAATGTTTGTGAGGTGATTCCTAACAGGAAGATAAGATGAAAAGTATAGACCAACTTGGGTTCACAAATGCTTCCTTTCGGAGTTATAAGCTACCAGAAACATGAAAAAATGAATTTTAAAGCTCTAAAACTATGAGACCTACTGTAATCGGTTCAAGACGTCACTTAGGAGCTAGTATGTGCCGCATCCAAATATCTATGTTTCAGAATACTGTGGTACTTCCGCAACTATTTTTGTAGAGGTAGTTGGTGAGTACTTCAAATTATATGCCCGTAGCCAAACTGCCTCTACAAAAATTGTTCTGTAAGTATCTTAGGATTCTGAAACATTAATTTTTGAATAGGGCACATATTAGTTCCTAAGTGAAGTCTTGATCCGACTACGGTATGTGATAGGTTTGGAGCTATGGACCTTGAAATTCATTTTTTGATGTCTTCGGCAGCCTATAACTACGAAAAGAGGAATTTGTGCACCCAGGTTGGTCTATACATTTTGTCTAATCTTGGTGTCAGGAATGACCTCCCAAGCGTTGTCTGTGTTTTGAAACACCCTGTATATACAAGGAACAGTCAAAAAATTCTCGGAATGTTGTCCTAATTTTCAAATTTGTGATGCAATCACAATGAATCTTGAACAGTACAGTCCTTAGGTTGCCTAATTGGAAAGTGGCAAGTACACGCCATAGCAGGCACTCTACACAAGTAGTGTGGCTGAACGAAGGAGTTTGTGGTGATCAGTTGGTGCAATTTCACAGATCGAGAAACGAGCAAACATCAAGTTCATGAGCAAATTGGGGAAAATCTGCTTCAGAGACTTCGATAGCCTTAAAAACAGTTTAGCACTATCAAATGTTTCGCTCTTACCAAAGTTAAAAGTTGGCCTTTTTCGTTTCGCCAACTCAGAAGAGATCAAAATCAACGCGACGTCTGAACTTCGGAAGACACCAGAAGGGTACTTTCGTCGGTGTTTCCAGCAGTAACAGGAGCGGTGCAACAAATATGTCTGTGTTCCGAAGGTGCCAACTTCGAAGGCGATTATGTAAATGTGTACTTATATTGTGGTAATAAACAGCTAGAAGAGAATTCTGGGAACTTTTTGACTGTTCCTCGTCTCTCTCTCTCTCTCTCTCTCTCTCTCTCTCTCTCTCTGTAGAGTAAGCGGGGACAAAAAGCCGCAGTTTGGTGTTTCAATTGCGCTGGAGCAGAAAGATATAACGGCAAAATAACAAATTTCGCACAGAAGTATAAGTGAACATTCCTCTATATTTTGAAGGGGCTAAAAAGCCTACCAATTTATTACTTAATAAGAAACAGCAATTAAAAAAAGGATGGACAAATTCGGACTTCTACCCCAGTATAGGGGGCAAACGTCCCATTGCAATGGGGCTGAAATACACGTGGTTGAAATACACGAAGTAGTAAATCGACATACATGCATTTTTATTGAATTATTTTCCTTTCTACAAGAATCTTAAGATAACACTTTTATCCGCATGAAGTGATTCTTCGTATTAAAAAAAAGGGTAGACTAAGCTAAAAGATAAGTTTATCTCACTTATCATACAAACTCAATAAACATACAAAATATGAAGTTATTCCTCGTATTGATAAACTACAAGTAGTTCATAAGTCTTTGTACAGTGAACTATTTTGGAAACAAACATGAGTAAACCAAATCTGACTAGTGGAGGGCGGACTTGTGTAAAGGAACTACCGATTGATGCATGCGTGGTGAATGGCGGCCATTTATGATCCAATTTTTCTTAATGGGAAGGAGGGCATGTGACACATCAATTAACACTGTTTGTTGCAGGGGAATGCAGTCCCGCAAGCAGAAATCCGTCATCATGTCCCGTTTTAAAGTTATGACGCCCCAAAGTCTCACCTACAGGATGTTCTCCACATGTTTCTCGTCCATTGCAGTACACACTGGACTCTCTTAATCCAGTTCTCCTGAACCCGTAAGAACACAGCGGGTGTGATGCTATCAAAGGCGTCCTGAAACGTCCCTGTAGATGTGCAACATCCCCAATCTTCTCCTGATACAGCAGGTGTTTTAAGTGTCCCCATAAAAAAATCCAAGGGAGTGAAGCCCGGCGACCGGGCTGGCTACTCCACAGGGCCTTGGCGTGTGATCCAACGTCCGGGAAAATGTAGATCCAAGTATTCTCGCACAGTCAGCGCATAATGAAGTGCGGCACCGTCTTGCTGAAAATATCGCGGCAAGGTGGCATCAGGGCGGAAAAACAACGGAAACACCAACTCCTATAACATGTCCAGATATCGGACATCATTTAGGGTACCAGGAATGAATAGGGGTCCTGTGATCGACTTGTTCCATATACCACACTACACCATGATATAAGCAGGGGTAACGCTCTTGCAAAGATTGATCGCATGTGAGTTTGCATGCGACCAATATCGCATGTTCTGGCGATTCACTTCCCTATCCAAATAAAAGTTTGCCTCGTCTGTGAAGAGAGTACTGGCTGGGAAATGCGGATCTCGGTCATATTGTAAGAAAGCTCAATTCGCGAATTCCATGCGCCGGTCTGGATCATTCTCTGAAAGGTTGTGGACTAGCTGCAGGTTGAAAGGATGTCACTTGTTCGTATGGAGAATCCTCGTCACGGAAGCACGTGGTACGGCTGTTATCGCCTTGTGCTGCGCTTCGGACTTCTCACACTCGCAGCAAGCACCATTGTGGATGTTTCCTCATCTGTCGCGGTTCGTGGGGAACCTGACCGTTGTATGTCGGCAACATTACCAGTTACACTGAATTTCCTAATGAGGTAGCTAACGGTGTTGTGGCTTATTGCAGGTCTTTCGGGGTGTCGCGCGTTGAAGTCCTGGGCAATCACACGACTGCTTCTTTCCCCAGACATTAGGATGATTTCAATTCTTTCCTGCTTCGTCAGTGCCATCTCGCTCTACCTGGAACAAAAGGAAAAACTGTCAAATTTGGGGCATCACGTCTTTCTTGCAGCGTTAGTGCCATGTCGCTCTCGCTGTAAGGAAACAGAAAACCGTTAACTTTGGGGCGTCATAACTTTAGAACGGGACATGACAACGCATTTCTGCCCCTGCAAAAACAGTGTTAATTGATGTGTTACGTACTTACCTTCCCATTTAAAAATAATAACCTGGATCCAAGATGGCCACCATTCATCACGCATGCATCAATCGGTAGTTCCTTTACACAAGTCCGCCCTTCGCTAGTCAGATTTCCTATAATCATATTATTTTTTCAAAATAATCCACTGTACTAAGACTTACGGACCACCCTGTAGAAAAAAAATATACAAAGGTTCGTTGTTGATAAGATTCAGAAAATAAACTACCGCCACTCCCAAAAAAAAGAAACATGTGTATTGTAAGTTCAGAGCCAACCATGGCACATTCGTCCAACCAAAGCGACAACGCATTTTTTCTTTTTTTTTTCTTGACCTTCCGAAAAAAGTGTGGTATCGGTTTAAATTTAAACCATAGTTTCGTAGTGTTTCTAATAGTAAAGGACAAATCTCTCTCAGCACCTATGAACCATGACATCAAGAGCACTTTTCACACCTCAACAGATGAATTCAGCAATACAAACCGGTATGGGTTAGCACTACTGACTCTTAATCCTAGGTTCTGTTTACACCGCTGAAATATGAGTAGTGCCCTTGGTGCCATCGGTACGCTAATGAGTGTTGAGCGTGGCTTGCCCAAATTCAAAGAACAACCCGCATACAGGCCTACACAACTTTAGTTAAGCCAAAGAAAGCCTACATAGCAAATTAATTTAAATAGGTCTACTGTTAGAAACTGGAATTTAAATTTAAGAATAAAATTATTTACAAATTCGAGAGTTGGGGCAGAAGTCCGTATTCGGATTCTTGCCCCGGAAAAAAACCGGACTTTTGCTCCATTTACACATGGTTTACAATGAAATGCTGACTTCATATCTGATACCGGGAAAATGGGAGGTAGTGTACATTGTTACTGAATAAGTGTTTTCATATGAAACAGCAATAAAATAAGTCGTAACTTCTCCCACAGACTGTAGTACTATTTCCCATAAAACAAAATATTACTTCAAAGTAAGGCAAAATAGGGTAGACCGGGCTGGTTTGCGAACTTTTAATTCTTTATTTTTTTATGAGCAGATGGTGCACTGTATTGCAATGTAATGGATGTGTACGGGCAGACCAATGTTTCCTCTAATAAATTCAATTTTTGTTTTTGGTTTGCTATTACAGTTTTTGAGAAATAAAATTGTCTTTCTTTTAAAGTGGAGTATGCCAACCGACTCCTAGTAAGGGGCTGGTTGGCTGATATTGTGAGGCTAGTTGGCATACGTTTTAAATATAGCAAAAGACAAACAAAATTGGATTTATTAGAAATAAACGTTATTTTTCTAAATTCTATTATATATATTGCAATCAAGTAGGCTATTTGAAGTTTGAAATTACTTTTATTCACAACATTTAAACGAATCAGCATTATGAAATATGAAAACTTCTTTCTTTCATTCTTGTTTGGTTATCATGACATTAAAAGCTACAAGATTATCAAACCACATCAGTTTTAATATGATTTGGTGTACGATTTAATATGATTCTTCATATTATTTCAAAATGTAATTAAAACAACTGAACTAAAAGGAAACGTAGTTTATTTCCCGCTGTTCACAAAGTAGCTAAGAGAAACTAAGATATGTTTTTGCTGCATTATCGAGAAATGCAGTGTATTTCCTATTTTCAACAAAGAAAGAAAAAGAAATAGCTAGGCCTCTATTTTTGTAACAAAAGAGCACATACAAAATATTCTTGATCCTGGGAATTAGGCCTATTCAGAAAATTCAGAGTCCGGCATACAGTCTTATCTCGATTTCTAAATTTGACAGTAATCTAATACGTGCATACTATTCTCTAACATTGAAGTAAAAGATTGATAGAACTGTAAACAACATAATAATAAAACAAACAATATAACAATAAAAGTAAAATGAAAAATTCCGCATGGGGTTGTTTGACGCACTTGCCAACCAACCCCAAATGTTATACGCCAACTAATCCCAAGCCCATGTTGTGCAACAAAGTTGTAATTACACAGCAATTGTATGTCATTTATGTTTTATTGTTTGAGTATCCATAAAAACAAAGTTCGGTTCTAACTAATGCTATATTACTTACCTCTGTACTCAAAGTAGTGACGATTCTCTAATGTTGTAACGGAGAACTGAAAAAAATACTTTAGACTGGCAAAAACACTCTTTATCTAATAGACGCCATAATCCGAAAGACACAAATTCCATATGAAGGTGGCAGCTGCATTCATAGGTCGCTCTTTTATGACAGAAGCAACAGCTCATTATGTTAATTAATGAAGGAGTTATATGCAGTTCGTCAACCAGCCCCTGGTGCCAACGAGCCCCAGTGTCCCCTATAACTTACCTCATTGTATTAACAAATTTCACCGCACACCTTTACGAACATGAACAGTACACCGCCGCCATTTAATCTTTCTGCAACGTAAGCAATGTTACACAACCAACAAAAAGTGCCCCAAAACTTATTCAAAAGAGTCAAGTCTAAAGTCTAAGTGTTCAAAGTTGAGTAGTAACATTTTAATTTAGAACCAGTGTATTCCTTTCAACAGTATTGACAGTCGAAGAATGATTGTTTATTCCACTCTAACTTAAAAACAAACAACACAAAAAGTTTAAAGAAAAGGTTTGAGAAAAATGTTTCTGAATACTATTTCCTTTCTGGCTAAATGTTGAAAAAAATCGAACATAGCTATAAAGAAAAGATCAGCAGTTTCGAGAAAACATTAGTTATCAGTTTTCTGTGGGGGTATTGCAAGCCATACGGCTGCCAATAATACTTTCATCGAGTGTAGGTACTTATAAAATAAATGTCAGACTACATGCGTACATAACTTTTTCATTCTTAGTACGTAGTAAGGTTACCTATTTGGAATTTACTAGTTACTTTATTTTATTGTTGGTGTTGTCCCATAATATAAGAAAATAATAATAATAACAAAATAATGTGGTTTCTCTTTGTTTCTTTTTAGGTAAGTACCCATGATAGATCAGATAGATAGATAATTTGTGAGTATATTTTTGTAATTTTTTTGAATTCTTTTACTTAGAGAGGGAAAGGTGGTATTATGACCTATCTATGTATTATGAGCCTCTTAATATCTTTTCTTACAGAATGCACAACCTAGCCATGACGACTTGAACTGCTAGGTTAATAACGTCTTGTGTCGTCAGAGCATTCAGTTGATTGTTCATTGTAGCTAATAGTTTCTAATGACTTCAAGAAAAGGAGTATGTTCTAAATTTTGGATTGGATTGGATTTGGATTTAGCGTTCCGTTTAGCAGCGAGACTATATGAGACAACGTACCAACAGCTTAACGTGGAATCCGAGCCATGTGAGCTTCCGCCGGCAATAGAACGCGGTTCTAAATTCAACCCGTTTATATATATAATATTGTGCCTTTGTTCTCGCGTAATATCGACACAGGTGTACTAATTTTCGTTTTTCTACGTTTGTTTGAAAGAGTGTGCTTTCGCGGTCGTTCCATATTAAGTTTCGTTAGAATGTAATGATACCCTTCGTAGCTAGACGATGAAATTCTTCAACAGTTGACAGTGTTAATATCGTAAATAACCGACATCATTATGCACATATTCACGCCTAACTTCAACATTGGTGTATCGATTTTGATTATTCGTTTTCAGTTTCAGAGAGTCTACATTCTCGCAAGATCGATGTATGTTGTACCGTGATATAATTGAAGTCTTTGGAGTGTGACCATGAAACTTCTCAGCAGATAATAGAGTTAATACGTGTATATGTTCAGGATAATTCCGTAATGCGGAGAACGATTTATACACACACACACACACACACACACACACACACACACACACACACACACACACACATATATATATATATATATATATTTGGTCTAGGAATTAATTCGTGCGGTTTTACAAAAGATGGCGTAACTAGCTTATTGTCCCATAGTTTCGTTGATCCAAACATGCGTTGAAAACTACTGTCATTGAGCATCTTGTTTAGTATATGTCAGTTGCTTGAAGCGGAAACAACAACATTTTTTCTTCAACTGAAAATGGCGCATTTTGTGCCTGATAAAGTGTTTTTGCGGGGAGTTATTCTTCATTGCTTTAACATGAAGAAAAGTGCTACCGCAAGTCATCATATTTTAGTGGAAGTGTTTGGTGACCATGCTCTAGCTGAGCGAACGTGTCAGAAGTGGTTTGCACGGTTTAAAGGTGGTGATTTCAGCTTGGAAGACCAAAAGCAATTTGGACAGCCAAAGGAATTTGAAGATGAAGAATTGAGAGCATTGCTTGATCAGGATTCGTGTCAAACGCAGGACGAACTTGCAGAAGCATTTGGAGTTGAGCAAACAACAGTTTCCAAACGTCTCAAAGCCATAGGAATGATTCAAAAGATGTCTTATTGCGTTTCACATGAATTGAAAAGAAAGACGTTGAAAGAAGAAAAACCGTTTGCGAATTGCTGCTTCAAAGACAGAAAAGGAAGGGATTTTTGCATCGAATTTTAACTGGTGATGAGAAGTGGATTCATTACGAGAATCCTAAACGAAAAAAGGCCTGGGTGAAGCAAGGTGAACCAGGTCCTTCACAACCGAAACGAGATATTCATTGTGCAAAGGTTATGCTGTATATATGGTGGGATTTGAAACGTGTGGTGTACTATGGACTTCTGAAACTTGGTGAAACTATTAATGGACACCGCTATCGACAACAATTAATGCGTTTGAATCAAGCTTTGGCCTGAAAACGACCAGAATGGAATAACAGGCATAATAAACTTATTTATCAAGATGATAACGCTCGACCACATGTCGCAAAACCGGTCAAAACCTATTTGGAAAATGTCGGATGGAAAGTGTTACTCCACCCGCGATATTCACCAGACACTGCTCCGTCTGACTACTACTTGATCGATTGCATGAATAACGATTTGATTGGACAGCGGTTCACTTCTTCAGAAAATATCGAAAAATGAATCTTTGATTAGATTGCGTCAAAAGATTAGGAATTCTTTCGACACGGAATCCGTAAATTGCCTGAAAGATGGGAGAAAGTAGTGGCTAGCGATGGACAATATTTTTGTTAACGTATTCATTTACTTTGTTTTTGAAATAAAGTTTCAATTTTTATTAAAAACCGCACGAATTAATTCCTAGACCAAATATATATATATATATATATATATATATATATATATATATATATATATATATATATATATATAGTTTAGATATCGATCCCAATTACTAGGCACAACAAAAACCTGAAAAAAATTAAATAACCTTGAAAGAGAACTAACCAACTTCAAGAACGCACTAAGTAGCAGAAAACAGAAACTTGTTGAAAGATTATAATAACAGATCTCAACAAAAGGGCTAGAAAATGTATAAAAAATGATGAAAGCTCTAAAAGCGGAAATAATAAGTGCTTGAAATAATTGATTACAATTATCCTTAAAGACGTTGGAACTTTGTGGTAATGCTTAATGCCTAATGTTTAATTTAATGCTTAACATAAAAATATGTTTGGATGGTAATAATTTGTTTGGCTTGGCACATTCTTCAATTATTTTATAGATAATGGTAATAACTATTTTCAACTTTATATATATATATTATGTAGTATTACCGCTCCTATTATTTTCTACCCTTGAGCGAGTGTTGTTGAAGTCGGTTAATATTATCAGTTTAAATAAATTTTTATTTACTAAACATGTTTTACCTGTGTCGGTTTGAAAAATTTCCAAGTATAAGTGTTTTACATTCAACTTCATTCTAGTATTGTACTGCAAAGGATAAAATAAATTAAAGTCATTTTTTAAAGTAGATAATATTTAAATTTGCGAGTGGCAAAGATTCGTTATACGTGTTCCAATTTCATTATGTTTTAGATTGTAAAATGAAACCCAAAAGTCCAATATATGTATGATTTCCTAAAACTGTGGCTGCTGCAGGAAAGGGACAGAACCCAGACTAAGCTGTAGGTAAACAAAAGCTAAAGTATATAACGATGGTCAATAGGCACTAAGACCCCCCTCCCCCAAGAAACGGGCTTTAAACATGAAGTTCTTGAAGATTGAGAAGAGAGATTACATGATTCGGATATTAGTTGTGAGGAATCTCTCTTAGAAACACCAATTACGTGGAAAGTTCTGATCATGAAAGAGTTTATGAGGAAAACAGCTGTTACGGTTTGAATGATGGCATACAAGACCACCCTGTATTCAAGGAGAGTATTTTTGTTTATGAGTTCTCTTAAATCTTCGTATACAATATGTTTTTTTCTTTTACCGTTTACATTTATCATACGATATCATTATATTTGTAGTGTCGTCTTCAACAATCTCGTAATGAAGAATTGTTTTTGATGGATTCTCACCTTATAGTATTCTTTTTTTCAGGTTTTGTAATAAATAACATGCTTTATTTATGAACAAATTTATCATTCAATTTCCTAAAACAATTTTATTTGTTTTTCATAGAGGTTCATATTATCAGCATCGTTTTCCTACAAAACGTCTTACTTTGATTTGTTTTCATATCTGTAAAGTTGTTCAAGATTTAAAAAAAATATAAGTAAAAAGCCTAGTACTCACCCGAGTTCAAACTATTCCTCTGAGAAGCGCTTTTGGAAATTGATTTCTATCATCAGCTTAGCAATTCGGAAAAGCACATTTAAACATAGGAAATAAACATGGGTGGGTATAAACAAGGGCCGTAATAGAAAGGAATAAAATATACGAAGTAAACACAGAAGTTAACACATGTTGTTTACCAATTATTTTTTGACGAAGTATTTTACTTCATACACTTTTTATCCCTTTTTAACTCTGGTTTTTTAAAAAATGAATGAAGTCAAGTTTTATGTTCCACAGTTATATCGGTTAGGCTAAAGGAGACGGTGATGATGAGAAATGAATGAAATGGTGGAACGAAAAAAGTGGAAGGAGACGGGAGAACCCCGATCAAACCCACCCACACGGTGTTCGTCCCACCACGAAGTTCACTTGGCGGGAGCTGAGATTGAACCCGGGACCCTAGACACCAGAGGTAAACGCTCTACCACTGAGCCTACTCGACTCTAGATCTTTTTTTAGC
Organism: Thermobia domestica; assembly: GCF_964235325.1. Taxonomy (NCBI): domain Eukaryota; kingdom Metazoa; phylum Arthropoda; class Insecta; order Zygentoma; family Lepismatidae; genus Thermobia; species Thermobia domestica. The sequence goes on from NC_137456.1 coordinate 177,618,701, forward strand.
CATCCATGTTTAAAACCACTTTTTCGAATTGCTAAGTTATTGATGGAATTCATAATTTCCAAAAATGCTTCTTAGGGAAATATTTTGGTCTGCTGTTAGTACTAAGCGCTTTATTTATATTTCTTTCTAAATACTGTATAATCACCGCTCGCAACACACAGTGATATATTGCTCAAGATTGTTTACAGTTACAGTGGTCAAGAAATATTGCAATTAATGTCTTTATAAAAATTTACATTAAAAAATTAGGTTTGTAAAATCCTAAATAACGTGTTAGGGTTCATAACATCACCTTTACCTCAATTTAATTTCAGTTAAATATGTATGAACTTTGTTGAAGTTTGAGTTATTATTGAGATATACCTTTGACCATTTCATCCAAGTCGTGATACTTTTGTTTTGTTTGATTTGTCTGTGTTTTATAAGAAGATGATTAACAACGTATTTAGAAATACAGGTGAAAAATCAAATGCAGAAAAGAGAAGTATACAAGTGACAATTTATAGATACAAAACCAGTAAAAAAATAAGGTAAAAACAATAATGTCATTGAATATCAATCACAGAGATTGTTTTTCTGTGAATGTTTCATGTCCCTTTTCATCGCAAAAGCTACATGAGACATGAATATAAAATTTAAAGTGGAATCCCTACCACCATAATGCGTTAAAATTCTAAGATTTTCTCACTGGGAATCGAGCCTGGATTGACAGCACGAAATACGAAGGAGTGCTCCAGTACAGTATCTTGCGGTGCAGCATTTTTGGCTGCTCTGTCGCCAGATCAAATGCCTGCATGCCTCGTTACCTAGGTGACAGTAATCACAATATGATTGCCCGAACTCTGTGCTGGTGAAAAAGGAGGGGCATCTACTAGTTTCCTTCTGATCGTGTCATTGGTTCCAGATGAATACGTGCCACTTTAACTCTGACTCTTGAGGTCAATAAGTTGCGTAGCAATAAACATGAGCTGCTGCTTCTATCGAGGCAGTCGAGGCTTTCGACTATCTCCCAATTGGGCAGTTAGCACGTGCATTCGGGTTTGGGATATAAATAAGGTAGGTGGTATTGGCCTAAATTTCAGTTAGTTGGGTCACCTAGAAACGTGTTGATTTCAACTCCGTCCAGAATATACATGTCTCACCTCTTCAATAGAGGTACTTGTACATGTCCTTGGAGCTGGGAGAAGGTACGTAGTACGTCAACGTATTTGTAGTATCTCAGTATGTAAGTTTGAGGCAGGAGTCTTTCCCGCACGTAACGGGGAGAGATTCGCCTCCCATGGTGATATTGAATGCGAAAGCAATCTGTCCCACATGAATTATTGGATCCATTAATGTATGAACTACCTCAAACGTAATTTGAGGTAAACAGGGGTTGTAAGTCTTCCAACCCTACCGGGAGAGATCAGTGGTTATTGCCCTTCTCTCAAATGACGACTTACACGTGTCATTGGGTCCGGGAAGAAGCGCTTTTCAGTGCTTCAACGTGTACGTGGTACCTCATCACGTAAACTTGAAGTAGTTTCACATTGCTTGGACGAACCTACTGTAGTGTAAGGCCTCGGCCTACTCCGAAATGACATCGATTGATAGGAATCCAAGCAACATCACTTATTGCGACCTGTAATATACGGTTTACCTCAACTGTAACTATAGGAAATCCCGTGTTACTTAGACGATCCTTCCCAAAAGGAGGGGTAGGAAGTCCAAATCCTGATTTTATTGCTGGTTGGTCACCACGAATAAACGGAAGTGGTTTGAATCAAAAATGATGATTAGACACTTACCACTGAATCCGAAACGCGGAGTAGGAGTAGGATTTCGGTTCTTCCACAAATCAGGCATATACTGATCAACCATCTCATGTTCAAATGTTAGAATTTCAAAGAGAACAAATTCAATGCGCATAGGTAATGGAGATGTAACCAATGACTATGTGTAAGGTCGTAAGTGTAGGGTACTTACCGACGAATCGGACTAAAGCTATAACACAAGAAAGTACAAAACTTCGGGATCTCTTTAACTCCCAACAATGCTATAGCCAGTGGTGTATTTAGGGGGGCTTCCGGGCTTAAGCCCCCCCGACATCATACTTACTATAGTAAAGTATATGAAATATCTTGAAGAATTTTCACATTTTCAGGCAAAGCCCCCCCGAAAGTTAGCAAAGCCTCCCCGAAAAACAAAATCATAAATACGCTACTGGCTATAGCTGAAGGTAACCCAACAAAAGGTCTTGCAAGAGGTCTTATTTGATAAAGTTCTCCTACAAACCTTTAATCGTGTTTGTGAGTCAGTGCAGATAAACAAAATATATCGAAATTGAAGTGCATTCTCCAGGAGAAACTTAACTCATGTTACCTCAGAAGTGTCCTGAACACAAGCGATGAAACCACGTTCCTAAATAATCATTCTTCAAAAAAGGAACAGAGAACAGAATCTTAAATATTGAAGAGCCTGCGTATCACACATTTAAATCAGGTTACTATGCCAGCACAGCACAGAATTTTTGCTTCATTTCCGGTCTATTTTTATTCCGTTTACTAAGTGACAACAAAAGAAGATAACCATCCATTGAGTCAACGTATTTGGGGGGCGGGGCGGAACTAACGTCTAGCCTACTATGAGAATCACACAGATCCATCTGTGGTGAAACACTCGTAAGCATGACTGTACCGTCGTCTGCAGCAAGGAACGTAATGCATATTGGTCATAAATCTGGCCAGCATGTAAAAGAAAAAAGAAGTTGCAACAGCATGTAAAAAAACGTATTCTGTATAATTAGGGGGGAATCACTAATAACGAGAGTCTTATAGTGTTCCTTTACTTTGACAGACGACAAGAATACGGTTAGTGAGAGAAACGCCAAGGACCAGCAGAATAGTCATGTGATGAGTAGTGTCAATTTGCATATTAAAGAGGAACACCCAGATAAATAAGCAATATAATCATATAGCAAATTGGATCGAATTAGTTTACGGTATAATAGCAAGAAAAGAAATTGCTCAGCATTCGAAATACGGTTAAAAGTGCTCAAAGCGGTTTCATATCTCAGAGACACGAGTGCATAAAATACCTGTGTGTGGTGAACACACGGCAATCAGAACAAATAAAAAAAAACAGGAACTACTCAACAAATTCTAGGTAAATGGCACTTGGAACGGGAATCCTAATTCCAGAGGTGACTCGTAAACACTAGGCAACGGGAGGCGGTTTGAAATGAAATGACGTCGTTCAGTTCTACGTTCCACGGTCATAGCGGCTAGGCTAAATGAGACTGTCATGGTGAGAAATGAGTGGAATGGTGGAATGAATAAAGCGTGAGGAAACAGAACCCCGAGAAATCCAACGCAAACGGTATTTGTCTACAACAAAGTTCCCTTAGGGCGAGTTGGGATCGAACCACGGACCGCAAAAACAAGATGTGAACGCTCTACCACTGAGTTACCGCAAGGGATTAAGTTTCAATACGAAATGTTGACTTTATATATACTAGTCCGAAGAGACTTGTGAGAGGACCTCAACATGATCACGGGAACTCTGCGCGAGTTTGAACCACATGAACTATACACGGAATATTCGATCCCTTCATGATTACCGGATTGGTTTTTTTACTTTAAAAAAAAAATTATATATTTAAAAAAAAAACTATGATTTACATTGTATGTTTTTATTAATAGCTTTTTAGATCGACACTCGTTTGTAAACGAGTGAATTACTAACTACTCTCTATGGGCTGTCTATGCTCTGACTTTTGTTACTACTACTACTTGTTTACTGTATTGCGCAACTTGATGATAATAAGGATGATGATGTCACCTTTCCACATTACCATGGACGAGCAGTTACCCGAAGGGGTCAGTCCTCTGTACTAGGTTAGGCCTACACCCGTTCAGAGAACAAGCTCTTCTTGTATATGCTACTTCAGTGCAATATGGAATGGAAGACTCAAATACAAGCCTGGATTCGAACTCGGGCCTTGACTCAATCTTGGTTGTTGACCCTCACGGCTCGTATACATACCTCCGACCTTTGACTTTGATTTGAGAACCCAATCAATTGCCAGGCATGGATACAAAACGCGAGTACTTCAACTTTCCAGATTAAGCAAGCGCTCACAGGAAAAAAAAAAAAAGTAAGCTCGAAAAATAAAATTAATTATTCAATAAAAATATTGATTTTTGAAGCCGAATGTTGTCTAACATGAAGAAGATTCCAAAAACTGTTTTTCCAAGCACGGTTTCATTCTCATACAACGCAAATATGAGGCTTGTTTACATTCGAAATAACCCTTGCACTAGCTTCCGCTTCCTAACGAGAATATATTGAAACAACAGCAAATCTCTACTTAGCAATACGAATACAGTTCTGCTTGTGAAATGAAAAGTTTCTTCCACTGAATTATTTATTATAAACTCCAAATAATAATAATATGTACAGTAAAGCTACATTATTCAACTACCAAAACAGGTTTATCCAAATAGTTTCATGTACTTCAAATAAAACAGGATTTAATTTTGAATGTCCTCTTTTCGAAATAATTCTGAAATTGTTTACATAGTTTCTTGCCAATAATGTAGAAGGAATTCAAAGCTTATTAAGAATTTAAAATATTAAGTACCTCTGCTCTGCATTGTACAATCTGCGGATCGCATACTACGCTCTCAAAACAGCTCTATACAGTACGGGTTACTTGGCTTATAGAGAATCAGGGTAAATGTCAGGGCTACTTTCGGCCCCTTTCCACATTCTTACGTTTCATTCAACATTATCAAGGGACACAATATTTATTTTATTATATACCTAATCTAACCTACTACTACAAGACCTATTCTAAGTACACATATAAAAATACACATATAAATACTCACACACGAAAATATTACAGGCACTGACCTTCAATGTAAATATTATCCACAAAATTTTAATCTAGATTCCCTGTTCTCAAGCGCTTCTCCCAAAATACATCCTATGACGATATATATGAGCCTCGAGCAAAACAACACGATCAGATAGCACATAAACATGCAACGCAACTGTTTACATTTTTCATATCTGGCAGAGAGAAAATATTTATTCTACTTAATAATTTACTTAGCCTTCTTTCAATAGGAACTAATATGAAGTATTGAGTTCCTCTAACAAATTTTTAGATCAACATTCCGAATAATCCATCAGTGTAAACAGTTTTCTTTTAATTCAGGAAAAATGTCATCATAAACAAATGAATACTATATAGCGAAAGCTCATACTGAAGACGGAAGCAGACAAATGACGATCGAACCTCGTTAATTTCTAGCACCCAATTGCATTGTTGTACAAGATTCTGATTTCTTTCTTTACTTTATATTGAAATATCGAAACATCATACCACAAAAATAATGTCAATAGTAATTTTAAGAGCCAATTATTTAAGATATTAATTTGGAAGGTTGTTATTTCTGAAATAAGACTATTTATATCAATGTAGCCAAACTATGATCATCACATTTTGAAGTTACGATACAAATTCCCCCTAACCCCAAAAGGTATACTTTCGAACTACATGTGGAATATATTATCGAAGGTATCCGAGGGAACTTTAGCTTACTACACCATCATTGCCATTATGATTCTTGCACATACGAAATTTTAGCCAAAGAGTTAGTCAAGGTTATCACTTTTGAAGATTCCGTAAAAAAAAAAAAAAATAAATAAATAAAATAAAAATAAAATCCACATAAACAATCCACTAATTCTTGTAGATTCCACTGACGAGTTTCCGTAGTTCACGAGACACGCATTAATCTGAATGAGACTTACTTGCTGTCCTAGTTGGAATAACTAGGATACTGACACCTCATCACTCCAAGAAAACAGTAATCCAGCCTCCTGGTTACTTCGTTATTACAAGGTAAATAACAAGTCCAACTGAACTGACCCAAAGCCATGTTTTATCTGGATGTAGTCTGCCACACTTTACCTCTCCAAAAGAAACTCCAAGGTTATCATGAACAATAGCGATTGTTCCAACTGTCCACATTAACATGGATCCGCCAAGCCGTGAACCTCGAACACCACGTTCAAACAGATGACAGAACTGTTTTATACAACCCTCACTGACAAATCAGTTTACATTCAAATGTAGACATTCCTCTAACATCTCGAAAGCATAATTTTAGTTATTTTGAGGGTTGAATCACGGATTTAATCGTTTTCTTGAAAGTTTTCCAGGAACCATTCAATACGGGTCCCTCCTAGGATACAGCATCCCGCCATACAAGCGTCTAGAAGCGTCTTACAACAGAACCATGGGTAATTAAAAGCGAATCATAGAATTGTTTTCATGATGACGTAACTGAAAACCAATTAAATCTAAACACCTTTCTTTTATCCCTCTAGAGTCTAATTGATTATTGGATACCTAAATTAGAAAAGAAATATGTTTTCGAAGAACGTAAAATATTAAATATGGCCGAACAAGAAATTTTGAAGATTAAAATAAATTCGGTTATTACCTAGTTCAATCCATTTCCTACTTCCCTCTTAGTAACTTCGAAAATCCTAAGCAAATAAAATAATAATAATAAAAGTACCCTCCTTGAAACGAATTTCCTTACTACAAACTGTATGAAATAATAAACTATTACAAAAAATTCTACAATACCTTTCCTCTACAAACAAAATATTGAAATGACAAATAATAATTAAAAAATGCTAATATGAAGAAATAAAATCAACTGCGTAATCAATATCTATTACATGAGCATATTCTCATGCGCCATGCTTGACATTACTCACTTCTTTTTCTCAGCAGTTGGATTTTTTTTTTTTTTTTGGAAATATTCCAAATGCTCCATGTATATTCCAGATTGGAACATCCAACTGGGATGTTACATCCTCCTGGTCGAACAGGAGAAATTCTGTAAACTGGAAAATACCAGTTGGAAGAATTTCTTTTCTTCTTTTCCCTCTTCCGCACAAGTCTACAGAAGCTCTGATTTGATGGAACTGCATGTCTTACTTTCGATGACATTAGTCCAGTTACCATCGGTGGTCCACTGGTATACCAATTGCCTGGTATTGACCATCTATTCAGCATTAAATGCCTGTGTCTTTTCACTCGTAATCTTTGACCATGAAGCTTGGAGAATGCATACTGATTCCTAACTTTCCACCTTTTCTTTCGTTTTTCTGAACTCATCACTCTATTCCTTTGACTTCTCCGCTTCACACAAAATTCTGTCATGTGAGATCGAAATCTCTTCCCAGGGCATGCTACGCCACTGAATCGCTTTTGTTTTCTTTTTACTAATGGATTACACCCTTCATAACCTACGTGTTCCTGCCGAGTATCAAGTTCCACATGTGATATACCTATATGACTCACATCGTGTTCGTTGTTTGTCATCATTTGATGTCCCGTCTCATGATTTGTTGAACACCCTGTCTTATCAAAACACCTTACATCACTCTTTTCTATCAACCCTACAGTTTTCTTTATGTTCACACGGGATTTTATTGGTAGGTGGTATCCGCCACTGAAACCACAATATTGCTTCCCTTGGGACATATCAGAGTTTACCTTTTTCGTCTGTTTCACCGAATTGAGGGATCTGAAATGCGGAACTCGTCTCTCACCCTTTCCTCTCTCTCGTAGTAAATCGTTATCTGATGTGTTGCTAATCTGTTTCATTTGTACCGTAAATACCGAATTAAGAGGTACAGAAGAGATGGAACCATCATTTCCCATTTGCGATTCACCATTTGATCCTGTCATTTCAATTTCCTTTTCCAGCCTATTATCCTGCATACACTCTATGTAACAAAATCTGTCCACCTGACTACACGATAGCGAACCTGAATCAACCTCAAATACTGATCTACTACTTAGAATCCGACCTTTAGAACTTACTGATGAACGAAAATACTCCTCACTGTTATCTCTCGTGTCAGTTCCCTTTGACATCATCATTGATATGCAAACTGAAATAGAAATCGTCCCAGGATATTCCGCATCGAAACAAGTCGAAACACAATTCCACTTATCGATCTCCATTCCAGTTTTCATATCCCCAACATTTGCAGGAGTTCGAAAACATTCCTTCACGCTCGGAATTCTTTCAATGTTCGCGCACTCTATATTAGATCGCTCACTGAGTTGATCAACCACACGTTGTGATAGATTATCTACAGGTTGATTCACGAATGCAAACTGTGACCTTTCATGATTGTAATTATCACAGTTTGAATTCGTGTGCTGGCCAAAAATCCGATTGTTGAAATTCAATACACCTAGTCTATCGTTAGTTCCTTTGTAACATACTTCCGTATTATCCTGAAGGACATTTACGCAAACTTGAGACTCGCATGTATCGTCATTTACAATACTATGATTTACATTAGAAATACTAGACATTACAGACATGTTTCCAAATACATCTTGGTTTTTGTCCTTGTCTGGTGGTTCACAAACCACACCTCTGGTATTTAATAAACATTCAACAAGTTTCGCGAAATTTCCATCCTTATCATACTCGCTTACACATCTATCACGCTCATTCTGATTGATGTCCACTGAAAGACACACAGCATTGTCTTTGCACAAGAACCTACATTCCTCACTTCTATTATCATAAACAATTCCAGTTATTGTAACTATATTTACATCTCTTGAACCTTCATTACTGTTAACAACTAAAACATGATCTGGCACTATAGATTGCAGTGCAATATTCTTTTGAATGTTTACTACTACACCATCACCTTTGATAACTCTACGTATGCGCACCATTTTCTTAATCTTCTGCTACACTTTTAGTTCCCAGACTACCATCTCAAATATACTCCACATACAATTACGACTACCCTCGGGATTTTGGCAATTTGTATCACAACTTCCTAATAGGCTGCTTGCTATGAGAACGGTTACGTGCTCATGGAAACCATATCCTAAGGCTGAGTCGCCAATTTTACTTTAAAAAAAAAATTATATATTTAAAAAAAAAACTATGATTTACATTGTATGTTTTTATTAATAGCTTTTTAGATCGACACTCGTTTGTAAACGAGTGAATTACTAACTACTCTCTATGGGCTGTCTATGCTCTGACTTTTGTTACTACTACTACTTGTTTACTGTATTGCGCAACTTGATGATAATAAGGATGATGATGTCACCTTTCCACATTACCATGGACGAGCAGTTACCCGAAGGGGTCAGTCCTCTGTACTAGGTTAGGCCTACACCCGTTCAGAGAACAAGCTCTTCTTGTATATGCTACTTCAGTGCAATATGGAATGGAAGACTCAAATACAAGCCTGGATTCGAACTCGGGCCTTGACTCAATCTTGGTTGTTGACCCTCACGGCTCGTATACATACCTCCGACCTTTGACTTTGATTTGAGAACCCAATCAATTGCCAGGCATGGATACAAAACGCGAGTACTTCAACTTTCCAGATTAAGCAAGCGCTCACAGGAAAAAAAAAAAAAGTAAGCTCGAAAAATAAAATTAATTATTCAATAAAAATATTGATTTTTGAAGCCGAATGTTGTCTAACATGAAGAAGATTCCAAAAACTGTTTTTCCAAGCACGGTTTCATTCTCATACAACGCAAATATGAGGCTTGTTTACATTCGAAATAACCCTTGCACTAGCTTCCGCTTCCTAACGAGAATATATTGAAACAACAGCAAATCTCTACTTAGCAATACGAATACAGTTCTGCTTGTGAAATGAAAAGTTTCTTCCACTGAATTATTTATTATAAACTCCAAATAATAATAATATGTACAGTAAAGCTACATTATTCAACTACCAAAACAGGTTTATCCAAATAGTTTCATGTACTTCAAATAAAACAGGATTTAATTTTGAATGTCCTCTTTTCGAAATAATTCTGAAATTGTTTACATAGTTTCTTGCCAATAATGTAGAAGGAATTCAAAGCTTATTAAGAATTTAAAATATTAAGTACCTCTGCTCTGCATTGTACAATCTGCGGATCGCATACTACGCTCTCAAAACAGCTCTATACAGTACGGGTTACTTGGCTTATAGAGAATCAGGGTAAATGTCAGGGCTACTTTCGGCCCCTTTCCACATTCTTACGTTTCATTCAACATTATCAAGGGACACAATATTTATTTTATTATATACCTAATCTAACCTACTACTACAAGACCTATTCTAAGTACACATATAAAAATACACATATAAATACTCACACACGAAAATATTACAGGCACTGACCTTCAATGTAAATATTATCCACAAAATTTTAATCTAGATTCCCTGTTCTCAAGCGCTTCTCCCAAAATACATCCTATGACGATATATATGAGCCTCGAGCAAAACAACACGATCAGATAGCACATAAACATGCAACGCAACTGTTTACATTTTTCATATCTGGCAGAGAGAAAATATTTATTCTACTTAATAATTTACTTAGCCTTCTTTCAATAGGAACTAATATGAAGTATTGAGTTCCTCTAACAAATTTTTAGATCAACATTCCGAATAATCCATCAGTGTAAACAGTTTTCTTTTAATTCAGGAAAAATGTCATCATAAACAAATGAATACTATATAGCGAAAGCTCATACTGAAGACGGAAGCAGACAAATGACGATCGAACCTCGTTAATTTCTAGCACCCAATTGCATTGTTGTACAAGATTCTGATTTCTTTCTTTACTTTATATTGAAATATCGAAACATCATACCACAAAAATAATGTCAATAGTAATTTTAAGAGCCAATTATTTAAGATATTAATTTGGAAGGTTGTTATTTCTGAAATAAGACTATTTATATCAATGTAGCCAAACTATGATCATCACATTTTGAAGTTACGATACAAATTCCCCCCTAACCCCAAAAGGTATACTTTCGAACTACATGTGGAATATATTATCGAAGGTATCCGAGGGAACTTTAGCTTACTACACCATCATTGCCATTATGATTCTTGCACATACGAAATTTTAGCCAAAGAGTTAGTCAAGGTTATCACTTTTGAAGATTCCGTAAAAAAAAAAAAAATAAATAAATAAAATAAAAATAAAATCCACATAAACAATCCACTAATTCTTGTAGATTCCACTGACGAGTTTCCGTAGTTCACGAGACACGCATTAATCTGAATGAGACTTACTTGCTGTCCTAGTTGGAATAACTAGGATACTGACACCTCATCACTCCAAGAAAACAGTAATCCAGCCTCCTGGTTACTTCGTTATTACAAGGTAAATAACAAGTCCAACTGAACTGACCCAAAGCCATGTTTTATCTGGATGTAGTCTGCCACACTTTACCTCTCCAAAAGAAACTCCAAGGTTATCATGAACAATAGCGATTGTTCCAACTGTCCACATTAACATGGATCCGCCAAGCCGTGAACCTCGAACACCACGTTCAAACAGATGACAGAACTGTTTTATACAACCCTCACTGACAAATCAGTTTACATTCAAATGTAGACATTCCTCTAACATCTCGAAAGCATAATTTTAGTTATTTTGAGGGTTGAATCACGGATTTAATCGTTTTCTTGAAAGTTTTCCAGGAACCATTCAATACGGGTCCCTCCTAGGATACAGCATCCCGCCATACAAGCGTCTAGAAGCGTCTTACAACAGAACCATGGGTAATTAAAAGCGAATCATAGAATTGTTTTCATGATGACGTAACTGAAAACCAATTAAATCTAAACACCTTTCTTTTATCCCTCTAGAGTCTAATTGATTATTGGATACCTAAATTAGAAAAGAAATATGTTTTCGAAGAACGTAAAATATTAAATATGGCCGAACAAGAAATTTTGAAGATTAAAATAAATTCGGTTATTACCTAGTTCAATCCATTTCCTACTTCCCTCTTAGTAACTTCGAAAATCCTAAGCAAATAAAAATAATAATAATAAAAGTACCCTCCTTGAAACGAATTTCCTTACTACAAACTGTATGAAATAATAAACTATTACAAAAAATTCTACAATACCTTTCCTCTACAAACAAAATATTGAAATGACAAATAATAATTAAAAAATGCTAATATGAAGAAATAAAATCAACTGCGTAATCAATATCTATTACATGAGCATATTCTCATGCGCCATGCTTGACATTACTCACTTCTTTTTCTCAGCAGTTGGATTTTTTTTTTTTTTTGGAAATATTCCAAATGCTCCATGTATATTCCAGATTGGAACATCCAACTGGGATGTTACAGTTTGGACTCTGCTAGTTGTAGTCAGAATGTAGGATTCGATAGCTGGAATTTGTTCTAGCGGAATCTGAGCTAGTTTCATTCTTGGGATAGTATCACATGATGTGATATGCTTATTTCTTAAGATTGTTCTCTTCAATACCAGTAATAACTGGTAGAAACTCGTGACTTCTGACCGGTCACGATGAAAGAGTATCTATTTACCATACTGGTGACAAGATTTCAATGAAGATCAGTCCATATAGTAACTGACTGGAAGGAGATAATCTATCTATCCTCGAATCATACGTATTTTGATCAACAATGTCAGCTCCAAGTGCTAGAATTTCAATGTAAAATCATTCAATATGCATACGTAGTGTGCGTATAACCAATGGGTTTGATGAGGCCATAAGAGTAAATTACTCACTGACTAATCAATCTATGTTTATAATTCAAAACACAAACAACGCCTCCGTATTTTTCACAACCCAATGATGCCGTAACTCAGCGTATCTCACAACGTCTTTCATAGGGTTATCTTCGCTAAAGTTGTGGTGCTAGCAATTAATCTTCCTTTCAAAGTCAATGTAGATAAACATACGCCATAGCAAAACAGAAAGTACGTGGTCGAAGGTAAGGTGAATAGTGAACAGAAAACAACGATGACGAAATTCCAAACTATCCACATTCCTCATAATGCCCCAAGGAACAGGTTTCTAATTTTGAATCACTATCTTCCAACACATTAAAAGCGTTCTACTGTACCATTATTGCTAGGAATTCCTACTTGAAATCCTGTTAATTGTTGTGCTGTATGTTGAATTATGATAACCGCGTATGAACGTAGGTCTAGCTAATAAATACGTTCAAATAGCACAAATGTATAGGAAACAAATAGATATCCATAACGATTCGTCTACATGAAACTCTCTAAAGCATGACTATTCCTTCGACATGTTATGGTAAACATGGTGAAATCCGAATGTAAATCTGGTCACCACGGAAAATCAAGTTGCAGTGATATCAAATGCATGAGATGTTTGCTGTAGGCGAATACTCAACAAAATACTCTAACAACGATAATCCTCGAATAGTTCGTTTGTATCAAAATAAAGACTAGAAATAAATCTAGTGTGATGACAGCTAGTGTGTTCAGAAGATCGCTAACCGGCCATGAGATGAACAGTACCAATTTTATCCAGTAGAGAGAACCGGGATGACAAATTAGTAGTACAACTACAGTCAGATTTGTATCGAATTTAACTACGGTACAATCGGAACAGAAATACTCGTTCTGAACACAAAATGATGTGAAAAAATGGTAGAGGCAAATTCATAAGTAGCGGTCGCGCGTACCATATAGTGCGCATGTGTGGTGCAAATCTTAGATGATGATAAGTCAATAGTCAAACCGTGACAACAAATGAAAGACAAGTACCTTCAACTTAAAATTTCTAATGCCAGCAGTAATATGTCAACACTGTTTATTGGAGGTCTTAATCCCAAATATTGACTCGACAGCTATTTGAGGATACGAGGTGAGGAATGGAAGTTCTTAATCGTTTTAGCAGTTTATTTGGGCTAGGATGAACATCGTGTGGAAGGTTAATCTTAGACAATAATCCTCTCTTAAGCTCCAGACATTCAAAGATTGCGTGAGACTCGGTTGGGTTAAGGTTACACCGTTCGATTTTAACTTTAGGAAAAAAAAATAAAATAGTAAATAAAAAATAATAATAATAAAATGAATTGAATTAATTGAATTGTCTGTGTTTTCTTGTATGATGTTCCCTTTCCTTGAGATTACATGCTATGTTGAATGTATCACTGACTAGTGACACCGAACCTACTGGGCCCGTATGGGCTCGTCATCAGCAGTCACTGATACACTCACCAAGCCAATCATCTACGGAAAATAGAACTCAAATTTGGCCCGAAATATAAAGCTTCCAAACTCTCTTCCGTCTCGACTCGCAGTCCGATATCCAGGCCTGCAGTTCATCATCCACGTCCCATCCGGAAATAGGTTGTGAACCACGACTACAGACACAGGACACCGACCTCCGAGTGGAGCTGGCACTGAGCACAAAGAAGACCTTGATGTTGTCTGTGAAAGCCCTATCTGAATTTTAAAAAAAAAATCTTGAAACAGAATTTTGTAAATAAAAAAAAAAAAGTCCAAACTGAGATTTTGATAGAAACTGATAAAACGATAAATTTCTACAGATTCGGTTGTTTTCAACTCGGTCACACTAAGGAAAGTCTTTTCCCTGAATTTCACAGCTGTTTCATTTCCCCAGCAAACTTATTCTGCGCATACTGCTCTTCGTTTTGACCATGCTTCGCATGCATACCAAAACCTCAACTACGTATTTCTACGACTTCTTAAAATTACAAGCTAATTAGATTTAGTATTCGAAAAGAAAGATGCATTCACGGCTAGTAAGTTTTATTCTTTCCAAAATATTCATGAATGTATTATTGGACAAAATATTCATTAACAGGAAAATATTTTACATTGAACTGACGTACCCATCAAAATAAAATTTAATAAAATCGATTTCTAGACTTTTCAGAGCCGAAACATTCTTTACTCTCGCTAATATTCTCGAAATATTTATATTCTTCAATATTCATTAAATATTCTTGCCTTCTAAGGCATTGACATTGTATCGACACGCAAAAACAACCAAAAGGACACAATAGAAAATACAAAACACTACTGAAAAATAATAACTTCACTGCCTACATGTTGTGGTTGGCTTATTTTGCTTCTGTTTACATATTCTTCGGTGCTCAACTCCTCTGTGCGTCGAGATTGTGGCCGGCGTAGAGGATTTACGCTCTTCGCGACCTCTCTTCAGCTCGGACCCACATGACAATCTAGCACAGGCAAAACATTCATGTACATATTGACATCACACTTAAACCTAAAGCCCTAATCTAACTATACTAACTTAACCTAAACAAGCATATATATATTAAAAAAAAAATCACACATATATTTTATAAAGCACCATACTTATTTTGCATTCTATATTTTGTTTAGCTTCGCTACCACAATCCTGCCGAAGACGCAGTGGTTATTTTTGCATCAGTGTCGCTCAGAATATATATTGAGTTTCTTAAAAAAAAAAAAGGAAAAGATATTTACTAGTAATTAACAAAAATTGCAATTTCTAACTTGATGGGTATCAGATTTTTAAAATATTACGTAGGTATAGCCTACTGATGAAAGTTTTCAGTTATCGGTACGCGAAATGCATGTACCCTTGCACTTGACAGTAGCCGTGAAACTGACACTTGTTTACATCTTCGACATTCATAATCATTCTATTTCAAAACCAAAGAAAACATGCCAAAATAAATAAAAGTTGAATTTTGAGCAGAATTACCGAAATGAATACTTTCTAGATTTTGGGGAATCAAAAACATCTTTTCATCACTGGGGAAAATATGTGTGTGGTACACACATTTTCTTGAGATTACAACAATCGCTCTGTGCTGAGATTTTAGCTATCTTTTCCCCCCCCCATCGAATGAAAACACGATGTCACATTGCCTGAATCTACATGTGTGCGGCGTTGAGGGAAACTTTACGAACTTAATGCTTCATATCACGAATATTACACTTACACCAGAAAATATATTCACACATGTTTGTCAGAACAAGGAAATTTTGATGCCAAATACCTGGATTGAGATTCACTTTCACTATTCCTTACTTACATGAATCCTCTTCTTCACAGCGACTGGACGGATATATTAATAACAAAAAAAGTTCCTGATAAAGCTTCCACGCGAGATTCCTGGGAAAACTCGTAATACGTGTTCTCAAAAACCTTTTTTTAGGATACTAACTCCTACAGCACCTATCCAGAAAGAAGCATCGAGCGTGGCTTAACTTCTTCTTCCTCGATGTCTACACCACCACTCAAAGCTCTCTCTCCTTCACCGTCTCCTTCTGGCTTCTCTTAGGTTCTCTGGATGATCGAGAACGCAAAATTTGCTAAGGAGCTCATTCCATACCACTAGAAATCTACAGGCTAGTATCCATTATGTTATACGAAGTCACTTCACAGTTGGACTATTTCTGGAGTAATAGTCTGTTAAAACACCAAACACCGTACGTTTATCTCTGATAACAATTTCCAATATTCGCCAGAACGCAAAATTTAACACAATTTAACGTGATCACAAATTATTCCACTTTTCTGCAGACGTTAAACACTGCACGTCTGACTCTTGAGATGGCTGACGCCGTAAGACAAAGAGTTACAAGAAGATGATCCCTAATTGGAAGATAATCATGACGTAATGATCGGATGATAGGCTTCTGTGCGAAGATCAAAGAGAACCGAAATCTCAGCCGCAGCTGTGATTGTGGATTATCCAATCAGATAATTTTACTTCGAAACAAAGAGATGCACCAAGAAGAAATTATGGCTGACTTTATTAATTTGGAATTTTGAAGAAGATTTTACGAAATAAAATTTCTAGCTTTCTTGTGAAGATTCCCTATGCCGAAATATGAATAGAAATGAACTGAAAACCATTGAAAAAGCTGAAATATATACTTATTTGTCTAAAATAATAATATATTCATGAATAAATGCGTAAAATATATAAAATATAATTAATAATCATGTAATCCTCATATACTATCTATCGAAACGCTCTGTTGTACTAAAATTACACAAAATTTTCGACCTACGGTATTTCTACTATAAAATAAAAGTTTCTCTTACACTCTAAATAAATTTTTAAAATTTTCTACCAACATACAAGGTGCTCAAAAGCATCGGGTCATGTTACATTATGCTGGGCATAAGGTAACATCCTCCGGGAGCTTCGGAGAAAAAAAAAAAAATCTGAACTTATGAGTTCTTCTTAAGTTGTTTTTTTTTTTTTGTTACTACTAAATTACTAGAGACTATACAAGATAAAACATTCCCTTTTTTTTCTCTAATTACAACTATACATTCTAATCAAGCCTAACCTAACCTTAACCTATAAACTAAGTTTTCTTTTCTTTTTTTTTTTTTTTTTTTTTTTTTGTTACTACTAAATTACTAGAGACTATACAAGATAAAACATTCCCTTTTTTTTTCTCTAATTACAACTATACATTCTAATCAAGCCTAACCTAACCTTAACCTATAAACTAAGTTTTCTTTTCTTTTTTTTTCTCATCCTTCTAATAATTCCTTTCTTTTCTCTTCTGAGCAGCGAAACAGTTTCAGATTGTCAAAACTCTGAACTCCTATGTTTTCTCCATGCAGAGTTTGCAATCTCGCCGAATTTCGAGATAAAGATACCACTTGGTAAGGTCCGACATATGTGTGCATAAATTTAGCAAACACCTTTTTGGGTATTGACGATATATGATGAGTTTTCACCATCACCAAAGAACCTTCTGTGACGATGTCTTGCTGTTTCCGCAGCTTTCTCTCCTTCTTCGGTTCTGCTGCCGGAACAGAAACTACAAATTTCTTGTCTTCATTTACTTGCACCGTCTCTTTGGGCCAAACGAAGTTTTCCTTGAAGCTCTTGGATGCTGAATACGTCAAGAAACGCTCCGCTGGAGTACATCCGAGAGCATCACACCAAGAGTGATTACACAAATCTTGGGCTGCTTTTAGAAAATTACTCCATTTGGACTGGTTGTCACTGCAATATAGGCGGAGAATGCGATGAAGGTCACGATGTCTGCGCTCGATAATGCCATGTGAAGCCGGATGGTATGGCGTGGTAAGTATATGTTTTATCCGGTGTTTTTGACAAAACTCTTTCCAGACGCCCGATAAGAACTGCGGACCTTGGTCACTCACCAAATACTTCGGGTATGGTAGCTGATAGTAATATCTCTTTTCCAGGACCGCCACAATCTCTCTTGTGTGCGCCGTCCGAAGAGGGAAGAAACACACAAAACGACTGTAGACGTCCAGGATGGACAAGATATATTTATATCCCTGGCTCTTAGGAAGAGGCCCGACCAGGTCGAGGCATTGTTTCTCAAAGGAAGAAGACGCCTCAACATGACAGGGCTCCTTTCTAATCACCCTGTAGGAGTATTTGGTTCGTGCACAAAGAAGGCACTCTTGAATATACTTTGTAAAAGTCTCACGCATACCTCTCCAATGGAACATGGCCTTAGCGAACGACAAACATCGCTTCACTCCAAAATGGCCTTTGTTGTGAATTGCCGAAACAATATTTTTCACTGAGCTGGAAGGAATGACCAGCAACCAAACAGAATTTTGAGAATTTCTGACGTAGACTAAATTATTCTCCATACGTACCCTAGTATTGTTTTGACAACCCTTCCAAATGGCATGTAGTTTTCTACAATACGGATCTTTCCGCTGTTCTCGCTTCAGTTCCGTGACATTCAAGAAGTCCGTGTCCTCCGCGGTCAAGAAATTTACAAAATGATCCTCTTCTGCCTGAGGAATCTCTGGAGGATAGCGACTCAACAGGTCTGCGATTTCATTGTCCGTGCCTTTGATGTGAATGAACTGAAGATCAAAGCGTTGCAGTTTAAGCAGAAGACGAGTTGTTCGAGCATCTAGGTTCTTTAAACTGAAAGCATACGTGACTGCAGCATTATCACAGTGGACCGTAGTCCGACGACCTAATATGAAGTATGAAAATTTCTCGCAGAGGAAAAGAACTGCAGCTAATTCCAACTGGAACACTGACAACGAGGCCTCGTGCGGTTTTATTCGCCGACTCGCATATGCAATAACCTCCGGATCATCCTGTCCCGGGGGATATTGCGCCACATAGCCGGCCAACGACTCCGCAGATGCATCGCTGTACAAATGAAAATCAAGATTGAAGTCCGGTTGCGCAAGTGCGGGAGGACTACTTAGAAGTTCTCTCAACTGATCGAATTTTTTCAGTAACTCCGGAGAGTATTCAATCTTTCGGTCCTTTTTCAGAAGATCATAAAACGGAGCTGTTAACCCTGCAAAGTCAGGAAAATGTCGCTTTCGCCATCCCACGAGACCAAGAAATCTTCGTAAAGCTTTCTTAGTCCGCGGCAGAGGAAAGTGACGGATGGCCTCGTTACTTTTTGGATTAATTTTGACTGAAGATCCTGAAATTATGTGGCCAAGAAAAGGAATTTGTGATTGAAGGAAATTACACTTTTGAAAATTGAGCGAAAGATTTGCCGAACGAAGAGTTTCAAAGACCTTTTCCAAATGCTGAAAATGTTCGTCAATAGATGATGAAAAACAAAGGACGTCGTCAAGATAGACAATGAGAAAGTTTTTGAAAGGTTCTAGGCCGAAAAAAGTATGCATGATTGACTGGAAAACTGCCGGAGATGATTTCAAACCCATGGTTAGACGTGTCATTTGATACTGACGACCTTTGTAAATGAAACTGACGTATTTGTAAGAGTCTGGATGGATCGGGACACTGTGATATGACTGCGTACAGTCCAATGAGGTGAAAATGGTTGCACCACTGACTCGTGCGATTAGATCAGAGATCGGTTCGACTTGAATCTTTGGTGCAATCACACGCTCATTGATACCACGCAAATCAACTACAGGCCTTAGCTCTCCAGACGCCTTACGCACAATATGAACAGGGCATCTGTAAGGTGAAGGACCTTCTATGATGATTCCAAGTTTCAACCATTTGTCCAGCACTTGCTCAAATTCTTTCTGGAGGTGAACAGGTACAGGATACAACTTTCCTACCACGGGAACGTCGTCTGAAAGCTGTATTCTATACGGCTCAACCTTCACGACTCTGGGGTTCTCTGTAAAAAGACAACGAAACCTGATCAACAAAGAGAATAAACGATTCCTAGAATCCGAATCTAAATCAGTTCTCTGAGAAACAAAATTTTGAATATCTTCTTTCGAAATAGCTGGTTGGTATAAAGAGTCTTCCTCTTCATCTGATGATACTTCCGCAACTGTGACTCGACAACAATGCTGCTTTTCCATGTTGATGGAGATGGTTTGACCAGAATCAGTCTCAAGAGAGACTTCTTTCGTTTTACAATTTAGAAGAACATGATACCGAATAAAAAAGGGAAAACCTAGAATGCAATCTGTTTTCAATTTCTGAATCACATAGACTGGAACCTCGAAAACGTAACCTTGAATCGTGAAATTTAGAATCTGAAAACCCTTGACTTGAAAAGATTCGTCTCCTGCAAAACCTCGTAATGAAATGTTGGATTTTGGACGAAGTTTAGCTGACGGATAAATCTCCTTGATCCTCCTCCAAACGTCTCCAGACAACAAATTCGTGTCCGCTCCAGAATCCAGAATGCAAACCAGAGTTAAACTTCCAACTGAACAACTTAACGTAGGCGAAGGATAGGTTAAAAGGATACCCTTTTCCGCATTGGAGTCACACTCCTTCTCGTCGATCACGAAACGAATCGAGAACAGAGGCGTGCCCAATTTTGTTTCCCGATTTTCGGAATCTGCCAAAACATTGAATTTCGAATTTGGAAGGTTAGAATTAAAATCGAACGAGGTTGTTACCAAATTGGAATTTTGACTACTCGCTAACCGATCTTGTTCTTTCTGGGGAGTTGAGGAATCCACATCGCAGTCCACACTCTCCCCTAATGAGGGCTGCGATATGCATTTCCCAAACTATTCCCGTTCGTTTCTGGTGGCTGAGCCATCGTAGGTACGAATGTCGTGTATTGCGGAGGCCATCCGGTGGACATCACCATGTTCACTCCCGGGGAAGAAGTGGACGTGGGAGCCGCCACTCCCCCTCCAGGAAGTAAATTCGGCGCGTATCCCGGATAGGCTTGCGCTCCTGCTGAGTTCATCGCGTTTGGCGCGCATGTCTGAGATGTACCCCGCGGATACCCATAACTCATCGCTGCTGGATAGTAGCGTTGGTTGTACCCATACGGAGCATTCCGATTTCCATTACTATCTCTTACCCAATTCGGTCTTCCTTGATTGGGCCATGGTCTTCGAGACTGAAAATTTCTTCTTCGACCCCGGTTTCCGGAAAATCGGTCATCTCCTTTGCCATTGGAACTTCCTTCCTTCCTCTTGCTTTCGTCTTCCTCCGTCTGAGACGAAGTATCTTTGGTGGTTTGTTTCCCTGACTTTTCTGTCTTTTTGACGACTTTCGCCTGACGCACCTGAAAGCGTCTAAACTTCTTGTCCGTGACCGGTTCACTAGGCTCTGGATGTCCCTCTATCTCAGCTATTTTCACCATAAGGTGTTGAATGTTCTTTGGCTCAACAGCCCTCAACAACTTGGCATCACCAGCTGGTAAGCAATCCAAGACTATCTCAATCAGTTCGGTTTCATCCGGGTGTTGTGCCACAGCATAATATTCTGCTACAATTTTCCACGCGAAGTCCGTTAATCGGCTGTACTTCGCTCGATCGTATTTCATTCCCTGAATGAACTTCTTTTGCAACCTTTCCATTCTCGCCGAAAAATAGTGTTCTCGGAACAGCCGCACAAAATCCGCATAACTATTAATGTCTTGACATACAGTCTGGAACCATGTCTTGGCCCCAGCTGTTAAGCAACAAGGTACCAAGGTTAGACGTTCGTGTTCTGATGCCGAAATTACCTTAAAAGTTTGTTCCAAATTTTCTAGAAATGTTCTAGCCAAACCGTATTCACCAGAAAATGTAGGTAAGTGATTCAATTCAGAAAGTCTTAAATTTAGAGTTCGCTTGCCAAAGCCTTCCTCGCTTCTACTGGGGTTCACGGGAGAATTGTGGCCAACGACGGGGCTCTTTGCACCCAAGTGATTTTGACCGAAAATGGAATAGTGTTGGTAATTTTGTCCAGAAATTAAGTTGTCTGGCATTGATACCACCGCGTGACCACATATTCCCTCCTGAACTCCAGCACACGAAGGAGTCATGTCTGCTACATTACTAGAGGACACCACCTGGTTCAACCGACAACTAGGATTGGAAAATCCTGACACCTGAGATGAAACTAGCAATGGATTCGACCTCCTGGACAACGCCTGACAACCTATTGTCTCAACACAGGACGTATGTGACTTGTTTAAGTTCAACGTACGTGTAGATAATTCAAAGGGAAGGACATTTGTGCCGTGTATGTTGGTCGGCTGACAGACAGAGACAGTCACCGTGGGAACAGTACGAGTCTCCCCAACTGAAGAGACCGGTACATCCACTTGGATGTCTGACTCGGTCCCGTCAGACTCGATTTCATCACCGACAACAAAGTCTCGCGCTCGTTTACGACTACACCGTTTGTCTTTTCTTTGGTTTTGTTTTCCCTCTAACGTCTGAATCCTGGCTTCAAGTGCCTGACACGACCTTTGGGTACTGAGTTCGAGATGTGAGAACTCCTTTGTCAAGTCGTCACATCGTCGATTCTGCGCTTCAACCGATAACCGGAGACCTTCCTCAACGGCATCTACCCGCGCGTCTATTTTATTCTGATAGTTCCCAACAGAGGTATATAAATCGCGAACTTCCGACCTAACAGCCTCTACGTCTTCGTTCACGTGGGCTACTTTTTCATTAATCGTTTGTAACAATTCAAATTTTACATTATCGAATTTTTCATTCATTGCCTGAAAGTTACTATTAATGTCCTGGAATTTACTGTCAACCTTTTCGAATTTTTCATTTAGGGTTACAGTTAAAGTTTGACTGAAGCGTTCCATCATGGCCGCAAAGTCTGTTAATTGTACATTTGGACCGGAAGCTACGTTTCCTCGACTTCCTTCCTCCTTGTCAGAATTGTTCGGACTACCCCGCGTTCCACGTTCGCCTTCATCACTCTCAGTTTCCGGAGATTTCGGCAGTGGCAACACTGTCACCTGCTTCGCCAGGCAAGGCTTACATAGCCACGGCTCACTACTTTTGTCTAACTCCTGCACTTGTTCATCTGACAATCCATAACACTGGGCATGTACCCATCTAAAACAGCTGTCACAATAAACACTAAACCCTGCAATTTCATCAGAACAGCATATGTATTCACTCGGATGACGAGATTCGTTACTTGATCTGCTACCCACAGACATTTCCACTTTCATGAAGGTTGTTTCCCACAACATCACGCACATACAGATTCAGAAGTGACCATGTTCCATTCAATGTAGCGATTGTCGTAATGATCCCCATTACAAATACTTCGCTGTGATTGTTTGTTTTCCTTAGCGCTCGCGTAGGATTGAAACAACAGAAATCCTGGATAAGGGTCGCCATTTTTACATTTAAAAAAAAAAATAAAATAGTAAATAAAAAATAATAATAATAAAATGAATTGAATTAATTGAATTGTCTGTGTTTTCTTGTATGATGTTCCCTTTCCTTGAGATTACATGCTATGTTGAATGTATCACTGACTAGTGACACCGAACCTACTGGGCCCGTATGGGCTCGTCATCAGCAGTCACTGATACACTCACCAAGCCAATCATCTACGGAAAATAGAACTCAAATTTGGCCCGAAATATAAAGCTTCCAAACTCTCTTCCGTCTCGACTCGCAGTCCGATATCCAGGCCTGCAGTTCATCATCCACGTCCCATCCGGAAATAGGTTGTGAACCACGACTACAGACACAGGACACCGACCTCCGAGTGGAGCTGGCACTGAGCACAAAGAAGACCTTGATGTTGTCTGTGAAAGCCCTATCTGAATTTAAAAAAAAAAATCTTGAAACAGAATTTTGTAAATAAAAAAAAAAAAGTCCAAACTGAGATTTTGATAGAAACTGATAAAACGATAAATTTCTACAGATTCGGTTGTTTTCAACTCGGTCACACTAAGGAAAGTCTTTTCCCTGAATTTCACAGCTGTTTCATTTCCCCAGCAAACTTATTCTGCGCATACTGCTCTTCGTTTTGACCATGCTTCGCATGCATACCAAAACCTCAACTACGTATTTCTACGACTTCTTAAAATTACAAGCTAATTAGATTTAGTATTCGAAAAGAAAGATGCATTCACGGCTAGTAAGTTTTATTCTTTCCAAAATATTCATGAATGTATTATTGGACAAAATATTCATTAACAGGAAAATATTTTACATTGAACTGACGTACCCATCAAAATAAAATTTAATAAAATCGATTTCTAGACTTTTCAGAGCCGAAACATTCTTTACTCTCGCTAATATTCTCGAAATATTTATATTCTTCAATATTCATTAAATATTCTTGCCTTCTAGGGCATTGACATTGTATCGACACGCAAAAACAACCAAAAGGACACAATAGAAAATACAAAACACTACTGAAAAATAATAACTTCACTGCCTACATGTTGTGGTTGGCTTATTTTGCTTCTGTTTACATATTCTTCGGTGCTCAACTCCTCTGTGCGTCGAGATTGTGGCCGGCGTAGAGGATTTACGCTCTTCGCGACCTCTCTTCAGCTCGGACCCACATGACAATCTAGCACAGGCAAAACATTCATGTACATATTGACATCACACTTAAACCTAAAGCCCTAATCTAACTATACTAACTTAACCTAAACAAGCATATATATATTAAAAAAAAAATCACACATATATTTTATAAAGCACCATACTTATTTTGCATTCTATATTTTGTTTAGCTTCGCTACCACAATCCTGCCGAAGACGCAGTGGTTATTTTTGCATCAGTGTCGCTCAGAATATATATTGAGTTTCTTAAAAAAAAAAAGGAAAAGATATTTACTAGTAATTAACAAAAATTGCAATTTCTAACTTGATGGGTATCAGATTTTTAAAATATTACGTAGGTATAGCCTACTGATGAAAGTTTTCAGTTATCGGTACGCGAAATGCATGTACCCTTGCACTTGACAGTAGCCGTGAAACTGACACTTGTTTACATCTTCGACATTCATAATCATTCTATTTCAAAACCAAAGAAAACATGCCAAAATAAATAAAAGTTGAATTTTGAGCAGAATTACCGAAATGAATACTTTCTAGATTTTGGGGAATCAAAAACATCTTTTCATCACTGGGGAAAATATGTGTGTGGTACACACATTTTCTTGAGATTACAACAATCGCTCTGTGCTGAGATTTTAGCTATCTTTTCCCCCCCCCATCGAATGAAAACACGATGTCACATTGCCTGAATCTACATGTGTGCGGCGTTGAGGGAAACTTTACGAACTTAATGCTTCATATCACGAATATTACACTTACACCAGAAAATATATTCACACATGTTTGTCAGAACAAGGAAATTTTGATGCCAAATACCTGGATTGAGATTCACTTTCACTATTCCTTACTTACATGAATCCTCTTCTTCACAGCGACTGGACGGATATATTAATAACAAAAAAAGTTCCTGATAAAGCTTCCACGCGAGATTCCTGGGAAAACTCGTAATACGTGTTCTCAAAAACCTTTTTTTAGGATACTAACTCCTACAGCACCTATCCAGAAAGAAGCATCGAGCGTGGCTTAACTTCTTCTTCCTCGATGTCTACACCACCACTCAAAGCTCTCTCTCCTTCACCGTCTCCTTCTGGCTTCTCTTAGGTTCTCTGGATGATCGAGAACGCAAAATTTGCTAAGGAGCTCATTCCATACCACTAGAAATCTACAGGCTAGTATCCATTATGTTATACGAAGTCACTTCACAGTTGGACTATTTCTGGAGTAATAGTCTGTTAAAACACCAAACACCGTACGTTTATCTCTGATAACAATTTCCAATATTCGCCAGAACGCAAAATTTAACACAATTTAACGTGATCACAAATTATTCCACTTTTCTGCAGACGTTAAACACTGCACGTCTGACTCTTGAGATGGCTGACGCCGTAAGACAAAGAGTTACAAGAAGATGATCCCTAATTGGAAGATAATCATGACGTAATGATCGGATGATAGGCTTCTGTGCGAAGATCAAAGAGAACCGAAATCTCAGCCGCAGCTGTGATTGTGGATTATCCAATCAGATAATTTTACTTCGAAACAAAGAGATGCACCAAGAAGAAATTATGGCTGACTTTATTAATTTGGAATTTTGAAGAAGATTTTACGAAATAAAATTTCTAGCTTTCTTGTGAAGATTCCCTATGCCGAAATATGAATAGAAATGAACTGAAAACCATTGAAAAAGCTGAAATATATACTTATTTGTCTAAAATAATAATATATTCATGAATAAATGCGTAAAATATATAAAATATAATTAATAATCATGTAATCCTCATATACTATCTATCGAAACGCTCTGTTGTACTAAAATTACACAAAATTTTCGACCTACGGTATTTCTACTATAAAATAAAAGTTTCTCTTACACTCTAAATAAATTTTTAAAATTTTCTACCAACATACAAGGTGCTCAAAAGCATCGGGTCATGTTACATTATGCTGGGCATAAGGTAACACGATTCCATATCTGATACCTGTACTGGCTTCATGTGTGCTTAGTTCAACGCTTGCGAATCAACCAATCACATGATGGTAGACTTACTAGCTGCAAGATTCTCTTCCTGAAATAGATAAACTTGGTTACGATTACGATATCGGTCCGGTAATCAAATAGACTTACTTGGTTACCAATAACTCGTTGCAAGAGTTAAAGCATAATGCCTGTACCGGAATATCTAAAAATGTTTTGAAACATCGTTGCATATAAGTCCAATAAGTAATTGATAGCGAGGATGGCTTCGGTTCTTCCGAAAATCATGTTTGTCCCCATTAACTTTCTCGTTGGTGAAGTGAAATATTGGTGGTAAGTGCATAAGAACAACACACCCACCGATGAATCGGCTTGTAGCTTACTAAGTGGCAGGGCAACAACTCGACATCTCTTATAACACAACAACCTTTTAACTTAGTGCATCTCAAGGAAATATCTACCACGACGAGCTAATTGCTAAACTTGTCCACCAAACTTTTCTCATGCACTATGTCAGTGAATATAAACGCAAGAAATTGCGAAAAATAAAATGCAGTCAAAGGCTCCTCTTAACTCTTGTTACTTCATCAGTGGAGACTAAACAGAAGCAATGATAACGACGTGTTAGATTACCCCATTCTTGACGAAGGCATTGACAAGAAAATAGTTTTAAACTGCCGGCATACAACGAATTAAGATCAGGGTATTATATTGGAAGCGGTCCGAAGTCTTTCTGGAATCCCTGTTTACTTTCCAGCGACTTATTGAGTGACGGTTATCGAATGATAGTTGTTTAGTCAGGAAATATGAGGAAACAGTACAAATAGGCAGAAATTGAGTGATACACACAAATAATAATGTGTAGTAAGATTGTCGAAAGCACGAGAACATCATCAGCACGTAGATGAAAACGTGAAATATACCGACCATGAAATCGGCTAGAATATAAAAAAGCACTATGTGTTCACAAATTGTACGCTTGTAGACTGTATAAATAAGGGAAATTCCTCACAACGGTAGACCAGTGTTGGTTGTTTGCCTCATCATGAAGCCTGCGTACCTCACTATAGCAGTAACTAAACGTATAGCTAGATGATAAACAATGAATATGTACTTCATTATTGAAGACGGGATGACGAGTAAGCGATACAAAAATAGTGGGATTTTGGGGTAATTATTTTGCGGTATAGTAATGACAGATCGATTCGGTTAGTACACCAGGTGTGGCAGTAAATCGCTGAAAGCAAATCCGTAGGTCGGAGACCAAAGTGTGGTGTCTACTCTAGACCATGATTATAACTCAAACCAATAAGGTTAACATTTGAAATCGAGTAACTCTTAGACATAATTTCCAGTCGTAGAGCATTCTTCGTCAAACTGGATATCGAGGGGTTTTTTGAATCTCAAAATGGTGTCTTAAAACGTACCATGGACTTAGAAACGTGGTATGGGAATGCCTGAAGTTCGTGGTTTCTCCAGATTAGTTCGGACGTCGTGTTGTATGCCAGGCGGTAGAGGAACCACCTCTTGATTTCTCGTGATTCCAGAGTTGGTTGGTCTCTCCCAAGCTGTGGTCCAGCTGTGGGACTTGATAGTTTGTAGTTGTACTGCGACATCTAAGATAGTCTCAACGGTCGGACACTATACATTCAGATGGTGGTAAGCTTCTACTTGCTAGGAAGGGCACCGTATACTGGTAAGTATAATAGGTAAACAGTCAGGATTGGTTTCGTTTTGAAATGGGCGTATTCTATTACCTCATTCGTGAAAAGAGTTTACGTTCTTCTGCGTGTCGCGGAATGTTCGCTGATGACTTTTGTAAATTTCACTGCACGTTGATCCAACAAGTAACTAACTGGAAAGGGATTTGGTATTTCAAAGAATCCAGCGTATCATAATTTACCATTCATCTTCCAGTGCTGGAATTTCAAGTGACGGAATTCAATATGTATAGCTAACGGAGAATTAACCCACATATAGTGCTGAAGTCGTGAGATACTCAATGGCGAATCAACTTGTTAAAACACAGTGAAGGGAGAAAGCCTTGGTATCTCTACACTGCCGAACGATGCTGTCGCTGGATGTCTTACAACAATGCATCACAGGAGGACACATTTGCCAAAATCCTTCTGCAAGATTTCAATCATAATTTGTAAATTGTTGGAGACAAGAACACGACGTAACGGAACATATACCCCACAATCGAGGGCCTACATAACTCCCAACAATTGATCAGTAAATTTTGTAGACAGGCGAATAAGTCAAAAGTTTGAGTTTTCCTCGTTCTAAGTAAGACTAAACCGAAAAAAATATAATTTGAACTCCTCACTCACCACACATTTTACCTGGGGGGCTTTTCTGGCTATGCTTCGTACTTTTACTCGAACCCGGTTCATTTCTTGCACTATTGAGTGAAAGACTACTACCGAAAGTGAGCAAAGGTTAGGGCAACAAACATGGAGAAAGAGAATAAACATATTGCAAGATGTTCCCAAGGATTCATCTGCAGTAGGAATCTCATAAGCAAGGTGTTCCATCGCCCCTCGACCTTAGATTGGTGCATTACAACCTTTAACAATCCAGCATACAACTGAAACTCACAGCTGTGATCAAAACTGAAAGCACATGGTCTGTACAATCGGGGGAAGTTTCTCGCGACAGTATACAAACGAATCGTAAAGATTAAATTGCTGCTTTGGCTTTCTCGACGTAAGAGCTAGCAACAATGCAAATATAAAGTACCAGTTGTAACACAGTATCCAGATGATGAACAACATCAATTTGCTTCAGCAGAGGGACGGACAGATTACTAGCCAATGCAATCATTGTGTAACTTGGACCGAATTAGATATACGGCATAACCGAAACAGAAGAATTCCTTCAGTATATCATGTATGGTCGGGAAAAGGTCGAGAAAGATTCTTAACTCGGATGTGTGAGTATTTAATTTTACGAAAGTGTAACGTTCACGAAGGTCGAACGCTCGTAACTCAAAACAAAATCTACCCGAGTTAAGAAATGAACGTCTAGTGTCGCCGAGGTACAAGTCGTGATCAGCAGCGCCTGCTCAGTAGCAAGAGAAATATATATACACTGGATTTACCCAGAAAATCGATGCTTATCTCGTTCGATCAGCGACGAAAGCACTCGAAAATGAGCTGAATCTATCAAATAGTATAGCGGTGATATCTTTATAGTCATTAAGTAAAAAGAAATCGACGACATAATGTTGAGTAGAAGCAGAAATTTCGAAATGTAGGAAGACCGTTTTGACGATTATAGGAAATAGTGTTAGAGTGAGAACGCTGGTCGCTGAGGCATCTTTTGTATCAAAATCGCTCCTAACAGTACAATACAAACACTTTAAAACACATTTATCCAGAAAGTTGTTTATTAAATCCGCCATAAGCTACGAAACTCTAATTTAGAAACTGTTTTATATTTCCGTTACACACAATTTCTATCTTACAGTCTTTCCAAATCGATAAATATAGAAACAGCATTCTGAAGTTAGAAGAAGAGTTCTTGAGCCCTAGTTTTCAAAATTGGCTACATTGTCGATATTGAATCATGAAAGCGGAAAATGCGCTTAATTGCTCAAGAGTGGCTTTCACTCAAAATACTGTACCATGTTTTTGTTCACTATGCGGTTAGAGTTATTGTAATCACATTTTGTGAGAGTAATGTCTCTGTAGGTTGTGATATTCGCTATGGATTTCTGTTTTTTCGCAGTTAAATGACTACAGTCTCGCACCATCAATGATGGAAATTCTCTTCTTCGAAGATGCGATTGAATATTTAAAATAGTGGAACTTCAATTACAAGAGATACATCGCAAGAAAAGTCTTAAAAATGCCGAACAGTTCTTGAAGAAGTCATGGACAGCTAACGTACTGTGGTGTTTAACCGCAGAATCCCGAGGTGCACAATGTAAACCTACGTAAGTTTGCAACGGAAATTTAAAAATTCCTACAAGTGCGAGAAAGCTAAATCTAACGATATGGTTTGACAAATCAGAAGTAGAATAAAATTTCTGCTTAATGTGTTCTGTATCATTGTAGGGTTACTTTCCAGGACCACATTAGTTGACAGAACGTGCACAAAAGTAGTAGAGTTCGTTGCTGTTTTTGGTACGAACTCAAGTTCAAATAGTATTCACACGAATTTGAAGATTGAGATATGTGATGGACAAAATCCTTTCAATTTTGTCCCTTGGAAGATTTATTCAGATATCTGCCACTAACACGAAGAATGCGAAATCTTTCGAGAGGCTCGGCAGTTTGATGCAGATTGACAATCACAAATCACACTGACTAATGTAATGGCTTTACGGATTTCCGTTTCTTTATTGTGAAATTCTTCAACATCTTATCACAACAATCCTCTAACATCTTATTTTCATTTCGACATGGAACATTGTAGATTTTATAGGTCTATTAGGTAATTGTTCAGCAGGATATAAAGGGAGATCAAGAGCATAACATAACTGCCATAGCTGAACTCTTGGGATCGTTAGTGAGCACCATTTAGGTTGAATCTTAAACATGACATGATAGAAGGAGTTTTCGTTGTAATAGGAAAATGATAACACTCACAGACACATGAATGTTGAGTCTTGTGAATAAAGCCTCAAGGAGGCACTACACTGGAAGGAGACAGCCCGAGCAGATACCAAGTCCAGTAGAAAAGTAAGTATGACCAGCATCATTAGGTACGTGCGACTCACTCTTATTAATTTGTGTTGTCTTTTAGTCATGAGTGACATTTCGAATGAAGTTCTTTACGTAATGGTTCACATTCACATCTCAGACAATCAGCACACATGGCTTTAGATGACTCTTATGCTGAATCATTTCGGCCACCTAGGGGCTTTTGAAAGTGAATTATAAAGCGATCAGATTATCGTTGGTGAAAGAAAGAAAGCTGTACTTCAGCTTAATGGAATCGCTAGTTTCTAATTGTGTACTTTAACGTTATGGTATCGGCTACAATCTCCGCAGTGGCTCCGCCTTGAACGGTGCGATTGTCACGTGTTTACTACACTTGTAAATCAAACAACGAGCTAAAGCAGGTGGCTGAGAATCAGTATCGGGCTAACAAAGAATTTCCGGTAATGTTCATGTATAAATTGTTCTATTTGTCAAGGAAAGGACTGAATCGTTAGGATTCCTTTCAGGGATTGCCAGTTATGGGGGAGATTAAGGTTTATTACTAGTCGTGCTTCATGATTCTTTAACCGCTCTTCATCCATTCATTTTCTGCCGTATCAATTTGCATTGAAATCGAAGATGGCATTAGAAGACCCTCCGGTTATCTTATTTTCCTCTGAGAGAGAAATAATTCTTTAAAACGGAGAGATATGTTTTGGCGTATATTGTTGCCAGCAATATATGGCCAAAGAATATCATATGGCATTAGTTTGAGACCGCCGTCACCAACAAAATACGTTGTTTTATTAGTTTCATTAGATAAAGCAGTAACTGCGACATTTGTTCAATACTGGTAAATGTGGAGAGTTCAGTTTGCGTTGAAACGTGAAAAGTGTCGATTTCTGGGGCATTTGAGAAGTATCGACAACAACGAGTCACAATACTGGAATGAGTTTTGAATGTTCTCTTTCAGGCGACGCTTAGCATAGGCAGTAGGAATTTTTTTCTACAATGGTCAGGGTTTGGATAGCTTTTCCCATTGGATGGGGAACATTGCTATATCAAGCAGTATAGTCACCCTGACAATTAAGAAAAGGAGAGCTTGGTTGCTATACAATGATGCTCCGTATTAGTATTTTCCTCGGCATTCTTCGCATATGTAGCGGCAGTCCGTTATAGGAGGTAGCGGTGTGACAAAAATGTTAGTACTTACAGCAGGAAAGAAAACTGAGAACATACGGACAAACTTCAAGACTATAATTTTAGCTTTAATTAATTGCAGCGTTGTGGACAAAATGGAAGAAAGAGTTAGTGACTAAGTTGTAAGCACTAACTCCTTTCTGACCCGAAAAACGTCAGTAATAGGTTAGTCTGCTAACTCTGAGTTCATCTCTTCGTCAATGATCTTGAGAAGATCCGAACAGGAGAAAACTTCACGACTATCATTGAAAAGATATTTTAGTTTTATTATAATATTATATTGTCCAGGGGTGTAAAGTTTTATTAGCTTCGAAGGCTTCCTTTGATTTTCAGGTTTCACTTATAGAATGCTAATACAAACTTTCGAAATCTCGTGACTTGACTTGCCGTGTAAATAATAATTTTATCACTTACAAAGGGTGAAAAGCCCTTTGAAGTCTCTTGAACTACTGGAGTTATTGCTGGTACTCTAATCTGTTTTCTTATCTTTCTTTTATTATAAAATGGGTCGTTACACTTGTGGGATCATTACACTTGTCTTTCCTACCACATCGTTAGGAGTGGATGCATGACGCTTTGTTATTGTATTTCGGACTTCTTTCCAGACGAAGTTGAGAGATGGTTTACTCATATGTTGAGTGTTTAGCTGAAAAATCATGTTGTTGTTACAATCTACACCGGAACATTAACACGTATAATTTATTCTACTCCTGGAGTTGTACGACAGGTACACGCTCACCAGAGGATCTGTACGGAATCAATAAAAATGAGTCAAGTGGAATGGGAGAAGTACTAACTGTCCTTCTGTACTGTCGACAACTTCTGGCTCCGGACTAAAAAGTGACAAATCAAGAAGTAACGAAATGTGAATTAACACAAACACATTTACCATCTCAAAACAAATAAGAACAAAGGAGAATGCGACATTTTTGAATGTTTTCTGTTCTTATTTTGTTTTGATGTGGTTTCTTTAAGTTTATATACAGAAGATAAACTAAACATTGGACTCACAGACAGTAGCCTGGATAGTGCACATCAATCTCAGTCAGATGAAGATATTCACCGATTATTCTTTTTTAAAACTCCATCACTCTCAAGTTCTGGAACGATATCCGCAACTGACTGGATAAGTAAAAATGTGCATATGAAAATGTGCTACATATAAAGGTAAGCAAAAAATTTTGTCGCCTTCAAAAATCGACATGTCAACAAAGACGTACCTGGAAGATCAAAAATAGTCCCCATCAGCATCGACGACCTTCTGCCAAGGTTCTGGAAGGCAATGGACTCCATCGCGGTAGAATTTGAAGGGTCGTGTAGCGAAGAAGGTATCAAGTGCATTTTTCACCTCTACCAGTGATTTAAACTAGCGTCTTCTAAGGTGATTGTCCAAGAATGGAACAGGTGATAAACGGACGGTACAATGTCCGGGGAGTATAGCGCATGCAATAGTATTTCTCATCCAAGGCGTAGAATGGTACCTCCGGTCATCCTAGCCACGTGGGGCTTAGCAATATCCTATAACAGGAGGATCGCATTGCGATTCAGAAGTGCTGGCTTCAGAGTTTTGAGTTTTTCTTAAACACGGCTCAACTGCTGACAGTACATACTTGCATTGATGCTCTGACCAACTGGTAGCAAGTCCAATGCAAAATGTCGTGAGCAGTCCACCAAACACACAGAGGACCTTCTTCTGGCGCAGTGCATTTTTTGGCTGTTTTGGAACCGGTTCATGGGATGCTAACCAATGATGACGGTGCCGTGGGCTTCGTACAGGATCCACTTCTCATCACATTTCAACACCCTGTCCAGAAATAGCTCTTCCTCAGACGAGATACCATAGAAATACTGTGTCTACTCGCATTGTATTTTGGCACGGAGTCAAATCATGTGGGACACATCGATCCAACTTGTAGTGCTTCCCAAGTTGATGGAGGTGCTGCTGAACGTTCTCTCCACTCACACTGAATTGTACTCCCAGTTCCTTACATGTCTGTCCACTGTTCGCCTTAATTGCTGCCTGAAGATCATAATTTTGTACATATGTTGGTCTTCCGGCACGTGGTGCGTCTTCGAGTGTTTCGTCATAGTCCTTAAACTTGCTTAGCCACCTCTGCACTGTCCGCGTAGTCACGACACTCTCACCAAAGGCCTATATTATCTTCTGGCCCGGCGTTTGCCCCCAGTTTGAACTCATACTGCACACACGCCTTTATGACGCTCTGTGGAGGTCCCATGTTCGCTTTATCCTTACGCAAGTTTACGGTGTAATAGAATTGCCACACCAGGTAGTATGTTGGATACACCCACACCAAAACTGATTTTCACCTTAACTCCATTCGCGCTTAACTCACGGTGTGAGGGCTAATCGAACACAGACCACCACAAAAAGCGGCAAAACTTTCTTTGTTACTTCTATAATAAACGACAAATGAAGCCGCTCTCTCAGCTTTACTCCTTTACCGACTTTGAGATGTTCGAAAACATTTGGAAGGGTAATAAGACATATAGGCGAGACAACTATCGAAACGTGCAGGAGTGAAATAAGTTAAACGCTCTATGAAAGCAACACAATTGTAGAAGATGAATTAAAATAAGATTCTTTGTAAATTAACAATGGAAACATAATTATTAGTAGAAAATTAACTCCTATATGTGACAAACCATTAAACATATTAACAGAAGAAAGAAAAAAATGAACAAATAAACTGATTTCAAGAGAGTACAAATTTACAAACCTAAATAATTATGTAAAGAGGGATTAAGCATCTAAATATTATTAGGGATACCACGAATAATGGAAAGTGTTGCAGAGGTTGAAAAGACGGAGAGAAAAGTGGAACAGGAAACAAGAAGGTAATTGCAGAACAAAATGAATTAAAAGTTCGAATCAGAAAGGACCAAGAAGCGAAAGGAGAACAAAATTGGAGAAAGTACAGTAACAAAGACAAAGAAATGAAGGATTTGTTTAACGTGGAGAAAGAAGAAATTGTATAAAAGCATCAAGGAAATCTTGAGAGATGTGACGATGTTGAGTAATATGATGTCGAAATATATAAGATAAACGGTAGAAGCGAAAACAGTGATGAAGTAAACAAGTATCCAAAGAGAGATAGTCTTGATGAATCAGAAATTGAAGGAGGTACAATGGTAATGAAAGTGGTTGTACTATCTAAAATAATATGAGTAAAATAACCTTGGGAATCAACGAAATTATATTATAAAAGAAATGCCTAAATCAAATATTTATTCAACAAATAAAACTACACATAATAACAATTTAGAAAACTTTGTTTTTAATTTCTGAAATATTGATAGGCCAGAAATGTAGCGGAAAAAATGTTAAAATTAGAGCTTTTTTTCAGAATAGGTAGGTTTACAAACTTTGAAACAAATATAAATCAATACTGATCA
The DNA here is from genome assembly GCF_964235325.1 of Thermobia domestica. Taxonomy (NCBI): domain Eukaryota; kingdom Metazoa; phylum Arthropoda; class Insecta; order Zygentoma; family Lepismatidae; genus Thermobia; species Thermobia domestica. The sequence goes on from NC_137456.1 coordinate 177,654,531, forward strand.
AGCATGTAACCTATACTGCGATTTGAGCAAGAATGACAAACACAAGAAAAGAGGAAGACGTGCGTCATAAAACGAAGAATAAAAAAATAACATTCGCTAGGAAGGAAAGATTTATATTTGAAAAAATAAATGAAATCTTACGTCCCGCTGTTATGCCGGTTAGGCTAGAGGAGACGGTGATGATAAGTAATGGATGAAATGGTGGAATCAAGAAAAATAGGAGGAAACGGAGAAACCCGAGAAAACCCACGCACACGGTGTTTGTCCACCACAAAGTTTACTTGGCGGGGCTGGGATTGAACCCAGAACCCCAAACACCAGAGGTGAACGCTCTACCACTGAGCCACCACGGCCCCAGATTTATATTTGAAGTGTCAAACAAAATGTAATACAACACGTACAACCAATAAACTATCCCATAAGAATAAGATATTAAAAAAAAGAAAAATTGATAACATAATTGTGAAAAAATAAAATAGCCTAAGAATAATGAGGAGACAGGTGCTACAAACAGAGTACAGAAAAACATGTAAGAAACGTAAACAATTTTAAGAAATTTCATTCAAAGCAGATAAGAAAATTCAAACAAGATATTTAACCACTGAGAATTATGCTGAAAAACGAAACTGTAGAAAAGATTTTGGAGGCAAAGTAAGTTAATCGTGCCAATTAGATCAAAGAAATTATGACCGAGTAGTCAAAAACATATTCTTTTGTAATCAGACCACGCTAAATATAACCCATTCTTAAGTAGACACATTCAACTAAATGATAGATATTGCGAACGACAGATTACGAATCGGATTTTCCAATACATGAAGGTTGAGGAAACTGACGATTTAAAAATGTATATCGAAAGCATCTAAGCATTATTAGTCACTAGCAACAACGGCAAATGCTGGATAAGAGATAAAGGCAGTACATGAAGGAAAGAACATCAAAATCCAGCAGTAAGAATATATTTAAATATGAAATCCGATAAAAAAATGCAATAAAAGAAATAATATGTATATATACAGTTCTAGAAAATAGAAATGATATATAATTAGCAAACAAAACTGAAAGATATCCTAGCATACAAAGGAACCAAATTGGGTTACATACATAGATGAGTGGTCATGCGAAATCATGATTTAAGGAATATATACTGAAGCAGAAGGAAATTCTAAAAAGTAGAAGGAGGATATAGCGGAAATAGAGGAATGGCATGATACAGTTACCTATGTGTACGGCACAGGATGCACGTAAATAATGATGATGATGTCGGATATCAGGATAAAAGAAATACAATTTGATACAATAAAACGATCGTTAACATTGGGTATTGAAATTATACACGATATATCGAATATTATGCTAAGCGGTAACTTGGGTTCTCAATTGAACTAACAATTGGTTCCAGTGCTACATCAGATTTGAGCCTCTTCTGCAGTCTGTAATGAGTCAGACCCAATGTGTGAAATGCTGTTTACTACAATGGATTCGTTTTTCAGGATATGTAAGAAGGATAATGATTTTGTGTTCCATGTTGGAAGTGAAATCCTTCAAAGGAGTTCTGGATATTGTATATTTGCTGTCTGGTCATACAGGGTTCTTCTATAATTTCTTACGGTTCTTATAACGTTTCCTCTCTAATGGATATGGTGTTAGTTGCTGGGATGGATTTCAATGCTGGCCGGAAATCCAAGTAGTTGTTTGTTTCTGAAATGTGGTTACTTCGAGGGACTGTAGAGAGAAATTGACAGCCACTTTAGGTGTTGATTTCAATTCTACAATTATTAGTTTTTACAGGTATTTGATCTTGTTAAAGTCATTGGCTAGAGACTTACTGTGTGTGACTTCACCTTGTCCTATTGATGCGGTATCATCTGAATTGCTAGTGCAATATGAAATACAAGTTACAGCTTAGCGATATATTTCACGTCTCTTCTACAATCATGTTATAAACTCTATAGAATTAACGCAAACTCGAAGAATACAAGAATGTTTCAAGACGACATAATAGTTACTTTCTCTGTCAAATTTTTCTTTAGAGAACTACTAATATGCGATAGTTTACTCATTGTAGAGCGTAATGTTTTCATTGCTCCATATTTATTCTACCATATTCTTACGATTCACTAATATTTTCTTTGTGATGGATATTTTTATGAAGAAGTAGGTGGATCATTTCTCTCGTCTGATGCTGAAAATCTATTCTAGCGGAAGTACAATGTACAATTAGCAACAGTGCACGAGACTATCATGCTTACGGTATAGGATAGGATAGGGATCACTAACATCCTTCTGATTTTTCAGCACCAGTCACATAAGCGTAAACTTCACTACGTAAATAAAAAAAGTTATAGCTTGCCATTCCTTGATTTTCTGATTGCACGAAAGACCAAAGAAAAGCTGGAAATCATGTGTAGAGTAAGCCCATATATTACAGTGTTACCTGAAAAGTAATATATTTCTTCACGTCTTAAATAATATATTTCTTCACAAGACGGATCCTAAAATATGCAACTTCCAAGCAAACCACGACGGATATAGAGTGAAACAAGAATGAAAAGAAATTGCTTGCCTCCCTACTACTGAAAATCGTCACTGAAATTGAACAGTATATCGACATGGAAAGAAAAATGCAAACCTTCACATAAAAGTCAAATGCTATAAAATCAGTAAACGACGAAATGAGAGATTTACAACATTCTTTGTAAACGTTGAATATCTTACACTAGAAAGGAGGGACGCATCAGTATCACTCAAAGGAAATTTCCAATTACATAGGAGGTGCTACCTAAAATATCCAAGAATGTCAATGTAAAAATTCGAAAGCTATACTTACGTCCCGTTTTCTTCCATCACCTTGAAAGTAGTCCCCTGCGGCATGTATGCAACGGTCTCTGGGTTGTTCCCACTTTCGGAAGCACCCGTGGAAATTTCGCAGGGTAAAGGGTGTTCAACACTTGTTGCGATTTCACTTGGATGTCTTTAATAGAGTCAAAACGTCTCCCTTTCAAAGCGAGTTTTATCTTCGAGAACAGGTAGAAGTCGCACTGGGCTAGCTGAGGAGAGTAGGGAAGGTGGGGACCGTTGTCATGTTGTTTTTGGACAGTAATTCCCTCACAACGAGCGAGGTGTATGCAGGTACGTTGTCATGGTGCAGCAACCAGTCTTTTGTTTGCCACAGCTCTGATCGTTGCGCCGAACATCTGCCGTCAATCTCTTCAAAACTTTACAGTAAAACTTCCCGTTGACATTCTGAGCAGCTGAAACAAACTTTTTCTGTACAATTCCTCGAATGTCGAAACAAATGATCAGCATCGAATTGACGTTGCCGCGAATTTGTCCATCTTTTTCGGCCTTGGAGAGGATGGCATCTTCCATTGTGATGATTGCTGCTTCTTTTCCGGATCACAACCATAGACTAAAGATTAATTAACTGTGATTACTCTAGATAAGAAAGTTGGACACTCGAACTCTTTGCTGCAGCTCAGTGTAAATCTGAATCCTGAGGTTTTTTGGTCGATGCTGAGAACGCCAGGGACAAACTTCGCTGCAGTTAGTCTCATTTCAGCTCATCGGATAGAATTCGTTGACATGTACCGTACGACAATCGAAGACTGTTACAAACATGGTGAATTATCTGACTTCTGTCTTCGCGAATCAGACCACACACTTTCATGATCCTTTCCTGTGTTTTGCGTGTTGACGGTCGAATAGAACGTTTATCATTTTCCACAGACTCGCAGCCTTCTTTGAAACACATGAACGACTGAAATTTTCTTGCTTGACTCAGTGCACTCTCACCAAATACCTCTTCAGCATGCGGTAGGTTTCGGCTGCAGTATTCTTCAACTTGACACAGAACTTAGTGCAAATCCGTTGCTCCTTAACGACAGCTATTTGACAAATCGTAGAAGCACTGAAACACGTCCTGATACGCACAACTACTTCGTGAAGCAGTAGCTGGTACATGTACCCCGAGGCATCTAGCGGCGGAATGTCGTACTCCTACTAGTTTGCATGTTAAAAATTCTTGGATATTTTGAGTAGCACCTCCTAAAATATTTCCTGAGAACAATATTAAACAGCAACGAGACAAATTAATACAACAAACAACTGTGTTATGCATTGGCTTCGGATAAATAAGAAAAAAATGAATCAGCGGCTGAATTTAGAAGATAATAATCTGGACACAGACTTTCAGCTAGCAGATTAGCTTAGACCTACAAGGATTTTCATAATAAGCTAGCAGCATTATTAATCAATTGATCGGATGTGGCCTACTTGCTGACAAGTAATTTCTTGAAGGATTTCACAAACTAATTATATCCTACTGGGTCTTCGTAAATACGTATAATTTTCTGTCTGTGATGTTGATACTAACATCGAAGTTGAAATCAACTTTTTTCTTCTCAAAGTTGTACACAATATACGTACATATCACTTGGTTGATTTCGCGAGATCAGCTATTTCATTCACGAAACAGTGATTATAAAAGTCCTAGATTCAAAATGTATTTATCAATGTTGGAATAGAAGTCATGATGAAAGACAAAACAATAAAAAATCTTACAAAAATGTCGAAGAAAGCTGACAAAGAAATAACTTGTACGAAATAAAACCATAATAATTTGTAAATAATATAATGTCTTAGAAAAGAAGAATGATAATGGTTGATAAGAAAACTAGCATATACAGTATATCTCAGAAATTTGAAAAAGAAAATTATATAACATAGAGCTGCGGATAAACTGATCATTACTTTGATTAAGAAGAAGAGACAAGGTTGTCATGGAGCAGATTATGAAACATCCATCAAGCAGCGGAATCTCAACGCCAGTAACAGGGTAGAGTTGAGAGATCTCCTTAATTTTTCGTACATTACTGCTCACCTAACTGTATACACGTTTCTTCCCTGTCCTCTCAATTACGAATATCGCAGCAGGACTCGTAGTTTTTCGGTTTTTCGTCTCTAGTTTTGGTTATGGTACCGTCCCCGGTAATAAAAGATGGTTGGTACTCCTCGCTTTCCTCTTGACACATTACCACTGGTTACGCACAATCTTTCGGAGTAAGGGTACCGTGCGGAAGGTAAGGAATAGCGAAGATTATCTCTGCGAGCGCTTGTGTGTGGTGTTGTGTAAACGATACGTTTTTATCTGTTTCTTAAATACAATTAATTACTAAATTTATGGGTAATGAATCTCTTAATTTCTCAAACCCTGGCAGAAATTCAACACACGAGAGCATGAGCATAATGCATATTCTAAAAATCGTGGAAAGAGAAGTGCGCAGATGAGAGAACCAGTAGTAACTGTAAAACACCAGTGGCATCAAGGTTTCTTTCATTGTTTGTAATTAATTGTTATTATTCACACTGCATGTAAGATTAATGACATTCGAAATCCTCGTAACGGTACTCTTGAACAACATAACGTTATAGTTAAACCACATAATCCTTTCTGCTAGTTGCTAAGTTTTGAATGTTGGGATCTCCTCAAGGACACCAACAAAGATATTACATCAGAGCAACGGGATCAACCTATTACAAGGATAAAAAATATGTGAGATGTTTACAACTAAGCCACTGATTAATTCTTTCAGTCTGTACACAAGTCTGGAATGAATTAAGGCTTTAAATTGATGTATCGAATTTCTTCCTTATACTCCCACTTTTCTTCTCGTTTTGTAAGAACCAACACTTTGGGCACATCACCATGTAATATACGGGATGTCATATATGTGTGTACATTTGACCAGGGAATACACCTCGCGGAGCATTGTTCAGATACCAAGCCCTCTTTTGTTAATTACCAGAAGGACCATTCTGCTTGATATTGAATGTTCTATCATCGTGTGAGATACGCATATAAGCGTATCTGATGGTTGTAAAGAAAATTATCGCTGACAGTGTTAAACACCGCCTGAAAGAGAACATTAAAATCTCATTCAACTTTTGTGATTTGCTTTTAATACTACTTCCCAGATGTCTACAGCAATCGATCAACAAAGAACCCTCTACATTTCAGAGTCAGGTTCTGAAGTCGCTAGTTACAGCTTTACCTTATGAGTCGCCAAAGCAACACTGGTTGGTGGCGTCTGTAAGCTCAAACTACAGTCACATCATCGTCACTGGCCTTACATAAAATTAGGCCAACGCACGTGTCGTCGTCTTAACGAGTCAGTGCTCTAGCAGAGGAAACGAAAATAACCGAAACTTCTGATGTCATCCTTGATTTCACTTCAAATTGATATATTAGAATATAAATTAGTGGATAACAAGAGGGTTGCAAATAACTCATTAGGCTACATTAGTAACAAACATAAATCTCTTCAGAAAGTGCCTTTCCTCGGTGGAATATTACGGATCATCTTGAGAAATTAAAGCGATTGTTATAAGAACAGTCACAGACGTTCTCTTCTAGCATGAAACTCACTTTTAGTAATCTGTTGTAGCTCACTACGTGATATACAGGTGCTATAAGCACACTGATGGTGGCGGAATCGAAGCAGGAGCCATCGAGATACCGTAGGATTTCCATCACAGTACATTAACATAAACTAGAGGCTCCAAGCAGTTGAAGTAGTAACTGAATTCCTTTGACCAACATGAATCTCAAAACGTTTTATTGTTTTAAAGTCCGTTTGGTAGGCGACATAATCCTGCATTAGAATAAATTTGAACCAAATGTCTTGCTTCTCTGAGACCTGAGTACGTGACATCGAATATGGGGCTTAATTCGAATTGATGGTCATGGTTGAGAGATAACAACATACGTTGTTGAGACCGGAACTCTAGTACTTAATGAAGCAAGTCTGCTCGAGCAGTATCTAATTTCAAATAGTGCTTCCTTCGGGAGATTTCTTCACAAGTAGAGTGCATTCTGATGTTTGTGGCAGTTACCAATTTCCTGTCATCATTACAGATCTAGCTATTCATGTCATCTTTAAGCTTCAACTTAACGCATGCTCATTAGCAAAGATCCCAAAGGCTCAGGGAATTTCATTCCCTTACATCGTGCTGAAGAATTACTTAAAGAGACCTATCGAATTTACCATATTCCATGTTGAAATGCAAAGACGATGTTCGAGATTGAAGGGATTTTAAATAAAGAAACTGAAATCTGTAAAGTGTCCTGCTCGTCAGTGTGTTCTTGCGATTGTCAATCGCATCCAAGTGCAGAGACTCTCGAAAGATTTCGCATTCTTCGTGTCAGTGGCAGATATCTGAGTAAGTCTCCCAAGAGAAAAAATTGAGAGGATTATGTCCATCACATCTCAATCTTAAACTTCACATAACTACTGTTTGAAATCGGATTCGTTCTACGAACGGCAATGAGCGCTACTACCTTTCTGCATGTTCTATCAATTAACGTGATCCTGGAATATAGCCCTACGATGATACAGAACACATTGAGCAGATCCTTTTTTCTATTTCTGATACGTCAACCATATTGTTAGATTGTTTTTTCGCACTTTGTTCGAAACCTTTAAATTTCCGTTGCAAAAATGCGTAGGTTTATACAATGTTCTCTTTACGATTCAGCGGTTAACCCTACATTACATTAGCAGTTCAAGACTTCCTCAGAAACTGTTTGGGACTTATGACATTTCCAGCGATGTCTTTCGCATAACTCAGGTTCCACTATTCTAAATATTCAATCGCATCTTGGAAAAAGAAACTTCTCATCATCCATGGTCAGAGAGTGTAGTCATTTAATTACGGAAACCACAGAAATCCACAGCGAATATCACAATCTACAGAGATGTACTCACACGAAGTGTGATTACAATAACTCAAACCGAATGTTCAACAAAACACGGTACAGTATTTCGAGTGAAAGTCACTCTTGAACAATTCTAAGTGCATTTTTCGCTCTTCATGATTCAATATCGTCAATCTAGCCAATTTTGAAAAGAAAGCACAACAACGTTTCTTCTACCATCTGTATGCTGTTTCTATATTTATCGATTTGGAAAGACATGAAGTCGTGAAGTTTTCTCCTGTTCGGATCTCCTCAAGATCATTGACGAAGAGATGAACTCAGAGTTAGCAGACTAACCTATTACTGACGTTTTTCGGGTCAGAAAGGAGTTAGTGCTTACAACTTAGTCACTAACAATTTCTTCCATTCTGTCCACAATGCTGCAATTAATTAAAGCTTAAAATTATAGTCTTGAAGTTCGTCCGTATGTTCCCAGTTTTCTTCCCTGCTGTAAGTGCTAACATTTTTGTCACACCGCTACCTCCTATAACGGACTGCCGCTACATTACGAAGAATGACGAGGAAAGTGCTAGTACGGAGCATCATTGTACAGCAACCAAGCACTCCTTTTCATAATTGTCAGGGTGACCATTCTGCTTGATATAGCAATGTTCCCCATCCAATGGGAAACGCTATCCAAACCCTGACCATTGTAGAAAAAATTCCTACTGCCTATGCTAAGCGTCGCCTGAAAGAGAACATTCAAAACTCATTCCTGTATTGTGGCTCGTTGTTGTCGATACTTCTCAAATGCCCCAGAAATCGACACTTTTCACGTTTCAACGCAAACTGAACTCTCCACATTTACCAGTATTGAACAAATGTCGCAGTTACTGCTTTATATAATGAAACTAATAAAACAACGTATTTTGTTGGTGACGGCGGTCTTAAACAAATGTCATATCATATTCATTGGCCATATATTGCTGGCATCAATGTAGGCCAACACATATCTCTCCGTTTTAAAGAATTATTTCTCTCTCAGAGGAAAATTAAGATAACCGGAGGGTCTTCTAATGTCATCTTCGATTTCAATGCAAATTGATATGGCAGAAAATGAATGGATGAAGAGCGGTTAAAGACACATGAGGCACGACTAGTAATAAACGTTAATCCCCCCATAAATGGCAAACCCTGAAAGGAATCCTAACGGTTCAGTCCTTTCGTTGAGAAATTGAACAATTTATACATGACCATTACCGAAAGTTCTCTGTTATCCCGATACTGATTCCCAGCCACCTGCTTTAGCTCGTTGTTTGATTTACAAGTGTAATAAACACGTGACAATTGCACCGTTCAAGATGGAGCCACTGCGGAGATTGTAGACGATACCATGCGATTAACGTTAAAGTACACAATTAGAAACTAGCGATTCCATTAAGCTGAAGTACAGCTTTCTTTCTTTCACCAATTATAATCTGAACGCTTTATAATTCACTTTCAAAACCCCTAGATAGCCGAAATGATTCAGCATAAGAGTCAACTAAAACCATGCGTGCTGATTGTCTGAGATGTGAATGTGAACCATTACGTAAAGAACTTCATTCGAAATGTCACTCATGACTAAAAGACAACACAAATTAATAAGAGTGAGTCGCACGTACCTAATGATGCTGGTCATACTTACTTTTCTACTGGACTTGGTATCTGCTCGGGCTGTCTCCTTCCAGTGTAGTGCCTCCTTGAGGCTTTATTCACAAGACTCAACATTCATGTGTCTGTGAGTGTTATCATTTTCCTATTACAACGAAAACTCCTTCTATCATGTCATGTTTAAGATTCAACCTAAATGGTGCTCACTAACGATCCCAAGAGTTCAGCTATGGCAGTTATGTTATGCTCTTGATCTCCCTTTATATCCTGCTGAACAATTACCTAATAGACCTATAAAATCTACAATGTTCCATGTCGAAATGAAAATAAGATGTTGGAGGATTGTTGTGATAAGATGTTGAAGAATTTCACAATAATAAAAAAAAAAACGGAAATCCGTAAAGCCATTATATTAGTCAGTGTGATTTGTGATTGTCAATCTGCATCAAACTGCCGAGCCTCTCGAAAGATTTCGCATTCTTCGTGTCAGTGGTTGATATCTGAATAAATCTTCCAAGGGACAAAATTGAAAGGATTTTGTCCATCACATGTCTCAATCTTCAAATTCGTGTGAATGCTATTTGAACTTGAGTTCGTACCAAAAACAGCAACGAACTCTACTACTTTTGTGCACGTTCTGTCAACTAATGTGGTCCTGGAAATTAACCCTACAATGATACAGAACACATTAAGCAGAAACTTTTATTCTACTTCTGATTTGTCAAACCATATCGTTAGATTTAGCTTTCTCGCACTTGTAGGAATTTTTAAATTTCCGTTGCAAACTTACGTAGGTTTACATTTTGTACCTCGGGATTCTGCGGTTAAACACCACATTACGTTAGCTTTCCATGACTTCTTCAAGAACTGTTCGGCATTTTTAAGACTTTTCTTGCGATGTATCTCTCGTAATTGAAGTTCCACTATTTTAAATATTCAATCGCATCTTCGAAGAAGAGAATTTCCATCATTGATGGTGCGAGACTGTAGTCAACTGCGAAAAAACAGAAATCCATAGCGAATATCACAACCTACAGAGACATTACTCTCACAAAATGTGATTACAATAACTCTAACCGCATAGTGAACAAAAACATGGTACAGTATTTTGAGTGAAAGCCACTCTTGAGCAATTAAGCGCATTTTCCGGTTTCATGATTCAATATCGACAATGTAGCCAATTTTGAAAACTAGGCTCAAGAACTCTTCTTCTAACTTCAGAATGCTGTTTCTATATTTATCGATTTGGAAAGACTGTAAGATAGAAATTGTGTGTAACGGAAATATAAAACAGTTTCTAAATTAGAGTTTCGTAGCCTATGGCGGATTTAATAAACAACTTTCTGGATAAATGTGTTTTAAAGTGTTTGTATTGTACTGTTAGGAGCGATTTTGCAACATAAAATGACTCAACGACCAGTGTTCTCACTCTAACACTATTTCCTATAATCGTCAAAACGGTCTTCCTACATTTCGAAATTTCTGCTTCTACTCAACATTATGTCGTCGATTTCTTTTACTTAATGACCATAAAAATATCACCGCTATACAATTTGATAGATTCAGCTCAGTTTCGAGCGTTTTCGTCGCTGATCAAACGAGATAAGCGTCGATTTTCTGGGTAAATCAAGTGTATATATTCCTCTTGCTACTGAGCTCGCACTGCTGATCACGACTTATACCTCGGCGACACTCGACATTCATTTCTTAACTCGGGTAGATTTTGTTTAGAGTTACGAGCGTTCGACCTTCGTGGACGTTACACTTTCGTAAAATTAAGTATTCACATCTCCGACTTAAGAATTTTTCTCGATGTTTTTCCGACCGTACATGATGTACTGAAGGAATTCTTCTGTTTCGATTATGCCGTATATCTAATTCGGTCCAAGTTACACAATGATTACATTGCCTACTAATCAGTTCATCTTTCTGGTGAAGCAAATTGATGTTGTTCATCATCTGGATACTGTGTTACAACTGGTACTTTATATTTGTTGTTACGTCGAGAAAGCCAAAGCAGCAATTTAATCTTTACGGTTCGTTTGTATACTGTCGCGAGAAACTTCCCCTGATTATACAGACCATGTGCTTTCAGTTTTGATCACAGCTGTGAGTTTCAGTTGTATGCTGGATTGTTAACGGTTGTAATGCACCAATCCGAGGTCGAGGGGCGACAGAACACCTTGCTTATGTGATTCTTAATGCAGAGGAATCCTTGCGAACATCTCCTTCCAATATGTTTATTCTCTTTCTCCATGTTTGTTGCCCTAACCCTTGCTCACTTTCGGTAGTAGTCTTTCACTCAATAGTGCAAGAAATGAACCGGGTTCGAGTAAAAGTACGAAGCATAGCCAGAAAATCCCCCCAGGTAAAATATGTGGTGAGTGAGGAGTTCAAAATATATTTTTTTTTCGTTTTAGTCTTTCTTAGAACGAGAAAAACTCAAACTTTTGACTTATTCGCCTGTCTACAATATTTACTGATTAATTATTAGGAGTTAACTAGGCCTCGATTGTGGGGTATATGTTCCGTTACGTCGTGTTCTTGTCTCCAACTATTTACAAATCATGATTGAAATCTAGCAGATGGTTTTTGGCAAATGTGTTCTCCTGTGATGCATTGTTGTAAGATATCCAGCGACAGCATCGTTGGGCAGTGTAGAGGTACCAAGGTTTTCTCCCTTCACTGTGTCTTAACAACAAGTTGATTCGCCATTGAATATCTCACGACTTCAGCAATATCTATGGGTTAATTCTCCGTTAGCTATACATATTGAATTCCGTCTCATGAAATTCCAGCACTGGAAGATGAATGGTAAATTATGATACGCTGGATTCTTTGAAATACCAAATCCCTTTCCAGTTAGTTACTTGTTGGATCAACGTGCAGTCATCAGCAAACATTCCGCGACACGCAGAAGAACGTAAACTCTTTTCACGAATGAGGTAATAGAATACGCCCATTTCAAAACGAAACCAATCCTGACTGTTTACCTATTATACTTACCAGTATACGGTGCCCTTCCTAGCAAGTAGAAGCTCACCACCATCTGAATGTATAGTGTCCGACCGTTGAGACTATCTTAGGTGACGCAGTTCAACTACAAGCTACCAAGTCCCACAGCTGGACCACAGCTTGGGAGAGACCAACCAACCATGTAATCTCGAGAAACCCAGAGGTGGTTCCCTTACCACCTGGCATACAACACGACGTCCGATCTAATTCGGAGAAACCACGAACGCACGATTCCCGTACAACGTTTCTAAGTCTATGGTACGTTTTAAGACACCATTTTGAGGTTCAAGAAACCCCTCAATATCTAGTTTGACGAAGAATGCTCTACGACTGGAAATTATGTCTAAGAGTCACTCGGTTTCAAATGTTAACCTTGTTGGTTTGAGTTATAATCATGGTCTAAAGTAGACACCACACTTTGGTCTCCGACCTACGGATTTGCTTTCAGCGATTTACTGCCACATCTGGTGTACTAACCGAATAGATCTGTCATTACTACACCGAAACACTAATTACTTCAAAATCACACTATTTTTGTAGCGCTTTCTCGTCATCCCGTCTTCACTAATGAAGTACATATTCACTGTTTATCATCTAGCTATACGTTTAGTTACTGCTATAGTGAGGTACGCAGGCTTCATGATGAGGCAAACAACCAACACTTGTCTACCGTTGTGAGGAATTTCCCTTATTTATACAGCCAGCAAGCCTACAATTAGTGACCACACAGTGCTTTTTTATATTCTGGCCAATTTCATGGTCGGTATTTTGCACGTTTTCCTCTATGTGCTGATGATGTTCTTGTGCTTTCGACAATCTTACTACACATTATTATTTGTGTGTATCACTCAATTTCTGCCTATTTGTACTGTTTCCTCATATTTCCTGACTAAACAACTATCATTCGATAACCGTCACTCAATAAGTCGCTGGAAAGTAAACAGGGATTCCAGAAAGACTTCGGACCGCTTCCAATATAATACCCTGATCTTAATTTGTTGTATGCCGGCAGTTTAAAACTATTTTCTTGTCAATGCCTTCGTCAAGATTGGGGTAATCTAACACATCGTTATCATTGCTTCTGTTTAGTCTCCACTGATGAAGTAACAAGAGTTAAGAGGAGCCTTTGACTGCATTTTATTTTCGGCAATTTCCTGCGCTCATATTCACTGACACAGTGCATGAGAAAAGTTTGGTGGACAATTTTAGCAATTAGCTCGTCGTGGTAGACATTTCCTTGAGTTGCACTAAGTTAAAAGGTTGTTGTGTTATAAGAGATGTCGAGTTGTTGCCCTGCCACTTACTAAGCCACATGCGGATTCATCGGTGAGTGTGTTGTTCTTATGTACTTACCACCAATATTTCACTTCACCAACGAGAAAGTTAATGGTTACAAACATGATTTTCGGAAGAACCGAAGTCATCCTCGCTATCAATTACTTATTGGACTTATATGCAACGATGTTTCAAAACACTTTTAGATCTTCCGGTACAGGCATTATGCTTTAACACTTGCAACGAGTTATTAGTAACCAAGTAAGTCTATTTTATTACCGGACCGATATCGTAATCGTAACCAAGTTTATCTATTTCAGGAAGAGAATCTTGCAGCTAGTAAGTCTACCATCATGTGATTGGTTGATTCGCAAGCGTTGAACTAAGCACACATGAAGCCAGTACAGGTATCAGATATGGAATCGAACGGTGTAACCTTAAACCAACCGAGTCTCACGCAATCTTTGAACATCTGGAGCTTAAGAGGGGATTATTGTCTAAGATTAACCTTCCACGCAATGTTCATCCTAGCCCAAAGAAACTGCTAAAACGATTAAGAACTTCCATTCCTCACCTCGTATCCTCAAATAGCTGTCGAGTCAATATTTGGGATTAAGACCTCCAATAAACAGTGTTGACATATTACTGCTGGCACTAGAAATTTTAAGTTGAAGGTACTTGTCTTTCATTTGTTGTCACGGTTTGATTATTAACTTATCATCATCTAAGATTTTCACCACACATGAGCACTACATGGTACGCGCGACCGCTACTTATGAATTTGCCTCTACCATTTTCTCACATCATTTTGTGTTCAGAACGAGTATTTCTGTTCCGATTGTACCGTAGTTAAATTCGATACAAATCTGACTGTAGTTGTACTACTAATTTGTCATCCCGGTTCTCTCTACTGGGCAAAATTGTTACTGCTCACCTCATGGCCGTTTAGCGATCTTCTGAACCCGCTAGCTGTCATCACACTAAATTTATTCCTAGTCTTTATTTTGATACAATCGAACCATTTCAGGAGTTGTTAAGAATTTTTTGTTGAGTATTCGCCTACAGCAAACATCCCATGCATTTGATTCCACTACAACTTGATTTTCCGTGGTGACCAGATATACATTCGGATTTCACCATGTTTACCATAACATGTCGAGGGAATAGTCATGCTTTAGAGAGTTTCATGTAGACGAATCTTTGTGGATATCTCTTTGTATACTCTACATTTGTGCTATTTGAACGTATTTATTAGCTAAACCAACGTTCATACGCAGTTATCATAATTCAACATACAGCACAACAATTAACAAGATTTCAAGTAGGAATTCCTAGCAATAATGGTAGAGTAGAACGCTTTTAATGTGTTGGAAGATACTGATTCAATGTTGGAAACCTGTTTCTTGGGGCATTATGAGGAGTGTGGGTAACTTGGAATTTCGTCATCGTTGTTTTCTGTTCACTATTCACCTTACCTTCGACCACGTACTTTCTGTTTTGCTATGGCGTATGTTTATCAACATTGACTTTGAAAGGAAGATTAATTGCTAGCACAACAATTTTAGCGAAGATAACCCTATGCAAGACGTTGTGAGATACGCTGAGTTACGGCATCGTTGGGCTGTGAAAAATACGAAGGCGTTGTTTGTGTTTTGAAATATGAACATAGATTGATTAGTCAGTGAGTAATTTACTCTTATGGCCTAATCAAACCCATTGGTTATACGCACACTACGTATGCATATTGAATGATTTTACATTGAAATTCTAGCACTTGGAGCTGACATTGTTGATCAAAATACGTATGATTCGAGGATAGATAGATTATCTCCTTCCAGTCAGTTACTATATGGACTGATCTTCATTGAAATCTTGTCACCAGTATGGTAAATAGATACTCTTTCATCGTGACCGGTCAGAAGTCACGAGTTTCTACCAGTTATTACTGCTATGGAAGAGGAGGAGGTAAGCATATCCGATCATGCAATATTATCCCGAGAATTGAAACTAGTTCACATATACTAACTACCGAATCTTACGTCCTGACTACAACGTAGCTGATTCCAACCCAATATGGCAACCTCTGAAAATGATTAGGGAATCTGGTACCTCATGCATAGCACACGTGGTTCGAACTCCTGCAGAGATACCGCGAGCACGTAATCCTTCTATACATCCCGGATCACAAGTATAAATAAAGTCAGAATTCGGGGATTCAAACTTCCTCCCTTTCCCCAGTGTTGACGAATTACCTCTGGGATTTGTCTATCTTGGCATCACTTGTCTTTCGTTTGTTGAGTTGTTCCAGTTTTTTTTATTTGAGTTAATGATTGTCGTGTAAAATATCCACCGAACCTGCAATTCATTTCTGCTAGGGCGTGTGTGTAACTTCATTGATTTGAAAACATTTTGGAGAAGAACATAAGCAAATAAGTCTTCGTGCAAGAGCCTTGTTGAGATTGCCCTCAACTTCAGCGTTGTTGCCTTATGAAGAGATATTGAAACTCAGCCCCTCTTCCGTGCTTCAATTTCAGTCCGATTCATCGGCATGTACCTTACACTTACGGCCTAACCTATTTGTGACACCACCCTTACCTATGTGTATAGAATGTGTTTGTATTGCATTATAGCAGTGGGAGATGAGGTCCTTGATCAGCAAATGCCCGATTTTTCTGAATACCCAGTCAACTACTGGTCGGGCCTATCTGCAGTGAAATTTATGAAATATCATCATGAAATCTGCCATAGAAGATAATCCGTAAATTCATATCACAAGTAGAGTAATGGCATACGCTCATGTCGTGACTGAACCAGCCTTCGATATCTGCCAATTAAACCTACTGGAGAGGCGACTCCTTTCGAGTGGAAGTATAAAGGTGTCCCAATCGTTGAGGGAAGCTCAGTTCCCGCTAGTACAATTACCAGCTACTGAATTTCATGGTCTGTTTACAGCTCGGCAGAATCCAACCTAATCAGGGCGCACAGATACCATAAATATAAATGAAATGAAATCTTTGAGTTTTACGTCCCACGGTTATGCCGGTTAGGCTAAAGGAGACGGTGATGATGAATAATGAATGAATTGGTGGAATGAAGAAAGTGGGAGGAAACGGGAGAACCCCGAGAAAACCCACGCACACGGTGTTTGTCCACCACAAAGTTCACTTGGCGGGGGCTGGGATCGAACCCGGGACCCCAAGCACCACAGGTGAACGCTCTACCACTGAGCCACCGCGGCCCTAGATACCATAAATACTTTCACGTACTTCCCTATCTTCTCCTGAACCTATAGTATGATTAAATCAGCATTTGAAATTGGAATGTAGGGTAACGGATTACATATGGTATTAGATTCTGTGTTCCGGTGGCACTCATCGTCGATTACTTGACTCGATCGAATTTTTCAGTTTGAATTATGACCTTCGGTAATTTTGACGTACAAAGCATCACATAAGTAACCTGGTATTCTAGCAGGAGCACAGTGCATTAGTTAAACAATATACCGATTTTAATGTTGACTGAATCTTGGTTGTCTATGAACATTATTTCTTCATTGGCCGTGTTGAGCATTCACTGCTGAAGGAAAAACACTTAAGCTTGCTCCAGACTGCTAAGACGTTGGTCTGGAATTTAAATTCCTGTACCTCACTGGAACAATATGAGACGTTTACCTATAGTTTATCGTAGGATTAGAATCGCATAAACTCTCACTGATAATCAAAACCGTGTTTCCTGCGTCAAACTCGCTAAAGATACCAATATACTAAAGAAATCATTCTCGCTAGGTCGTTTGTTTTTCTGCACTATCTCTGGTGCATGCGTATTCGCCCGATCTTAGCTTGTGCCAAATTGGCTTTTCGTGGACAATACCGTGCTGATAGGATCTATCGGGCTTCTATCGTTCCCTTGCATGATATTCGTTGTCATTTTCTTCATTATCATCATCACTGTCTTTCGTAGCCTTGAGTGAAAGAAAACACTATGAGGATGACGCCACTTCAAGAATGAACGATGTAGAATGAAGCTGTTAATGAAAAGTAATTAACCAATTGATTAACAACTAACAAGAAGAAACAATGGTAGGAACTGTGCAATAGAAGAACGGAATTTAATACATGACCATGGAAGGTTGGGAAACTACTGAACAACTATGTTAAGAGTTTATAAGCAAGAATGGAAGAGGAATGGCAAGTGTTGAAGCTGGATATGAAATCCTAATAATTGCGAGAATAAACCAAAGATAAACAATAAAAGGAACGACCAAACTATGGACAATTCTTGAAGTGAAGGCAGATAAATTGCAAATAAAAGCAACGAAATTATCAAAAATAATAAATGTCGAATGTCTTATATTCAAACTATCCCACGAGAAATAAAGCCACACAAAGAGAAAAAGATAAAAGAAGATTCAAGTGAAGATTTAAGGCGCAAATTCTAGAAGGTACGATGGATTGTGCTGCTGAAAAGGATCACAATAACTATCGTTAGAAGAGCAAGTAGACTTAAATTTTAACTAT
The DNA here is from genome assembly GCF_964235325.1 of Thermobia domestica. Classification (NCBI taxonomy): domain Eukaryota; kingdom Metazoa; phylum Arthropoda; class Insecta; order Zygentoma; family Lepismatidae; genus Thermobia; species Thermobia domestica. The sequence continues at coordinate 177,672,687 of NC_137456.1, forward strand.
CAGATGCGTTCTAAGGGAAGAAAATATTAGGTAGATTCATACTTTTATAAAACCTTCACACAAAACCATAACAGATAATAAAAAATGTCAGAACGTTAAATACAGACAAATGTAGTAAATCAGTTAATAGTTTGTTTATTATAATAAATAAGATGCTTACCACAAATTGTAGAAAAAGACGCAATAGAAAACAAAAGCGTACGAAAAACAGAATTGGAGGAATAACCTGCAAATTCACAATCAAACTGGAAACTTTATTGAAGTCAAAATGAAGAACAGAAGACAGGAAAATAATATGGAGAGGTTCTTAGTTTCCAAATAACCAGAGAAGTCAGAGGCTACCATATATGGATTGGAAAATGTAATAAGTAATTTAATAGGTTATTTTTATAATTAATATTATGGATACCATGAATTAATGAAAAAATACAAAAGAAGAGAAAGGCGTATGGAAAACAGAATTAGAAGAGTAATCTGCAAAGTCACAATGACATTGAAAGTATTAATGAAGTTAAACAGAAGAGGAAACTGAAAAAAGAACATCAGAATACTAAAAATTCAAACACAGGGAGAACAATGAAAATTTTTTCGATAAAATACATTTCTGGAGGTGGTCGGAACAATGGAACTACCGAAATTTATATAAGTGAATACAATACATCATACGATTAGAAGATACCAAGTTAATAACGACAAACGAAAAAAACACCAGTCCGTACATACAATATGGAAAATTAATATATTACATAATAGGTTATTTATTATAATAAATATGGTAGAAAATATCAAGTTTTAGCAAGAGAGACGAAATATTTCACTCCCTATGTACAGTTTAAAATATATCATAAATTACATGAATTATCATAATTAATATGATTTTTATAAAGAACTAGATAATATAAAGATGGAAAAAGATTCAATTGAATAAGAAGGTCTGTGGAGGAAAGAATTACAAGAACAATCTCTTAAGTTACAATCAAACGTCAAGCATCAATCAAGTTAAACAAAATAGAAGAACAGAGCGAAACAACATGAAGGGAAAAGGAAGAAATATGTTTTCTTCAGAGAGAGTCGCAAAATTCAGATAGTCGTGATATCTACGAGTAGATATGAAGAAGCAAGAGAAAGAAGCAAGTAAAGAGAAAAGCGTATGAAGAACGCCGAAAGAAATATACCTTTAACGTAATATCGATTTGGAAGAATTCAAGAAACTAAAGAGATGATCACAAGAGAGAAAATGGAGGAAGATATAAAAAAAGAATAAACTGGAAAGAAGAACAGGACTAGAGTAAAAAACAAAAAAGCGAAGAGACGATAACTCTTTGAAAAGGATGATACTTATAAATATCCGAAACAGAAGCTAATAGCACACTTGGTAGAAAAAAGTAGATTATTAAGAATCATGAAAAAGAAGATGGGGAAAGATTGAATTGAACAAAAAGGTGTATAGAGAAAAGAATTGGAAGAACAATCTTTTACGCCAAAATCAAAACTTAAGTATAATCAAGTTAATCAGAAGAGAAGAAGACTGGAAGACAATATGAAGTGAAAAGCAAGAAACGTTTTGCCTTCACAGAGATTCGCGAAATTCAGATGGTCCTCATATCCAACTGTGAACATGAAGAAGCAAGAAGAAGATCGGAGACCTGAAAAAGGCATATGGAGAAGATCGCTGCATATATATTTTTAGCGTAACATAAAATTGCAAGCATTCATGAAATTAAAATATGGCCAGAAGACTGAAAATGTGAATAGTATATACATGAAAGAAGAGACTGAAAAGAAGAAGAGAAGAAGCTGCCGCAGGAAGATGGAAGGTGTCATTGGAGATGAAGAATTACATAGGAGACTGAAAAACCATAAAAACAGAAAGATTATAAATTTTTGAAATAAATAATACTACTAAAATTCCAAAATGCAACTTATTAGCGCGCTAAACAGTGGAAGCCAGATTATTCGCAACAGTCTAGAAAAATTTCAGTCATTATATAGTTTGGAAAATATAGTAGTTAACATAAATTGGAATAATTAACACATTGTGTAATTATCATGATTTGTAATAATATGAAGAAGATGCAAAAATCAATCAAAAATGTGTTTGGAGAAGAAAAATGGAATAACAATCTCTTACGTGAATATCAAATGTCAAGTCGGAGTCAATTAAGCAGAAGAGAATAAGATAGGAAACAATATGAAGGAAAAAGGAGAAGAAAACTCTTCTTCACTGAGAGTCACAAAACTCAGCTGGTCGTGATATGTGTTATTTACATCTAACTGTAGATAAAAGGTCGCAAGAAGAAGATGAAAGGAAGAAGAGAGAGTCGTTCGAAAAATATCTATAACGTAGCATCTAATTTGATATAGAGAAGAGCGGAAATGTGAACATAAGTCTGAACATGGACATAAATCGAAGAAGAGACATTAAAGAAGAATAGAAGACTGAGAAGCCAAAAAACGAGAGAATGGTAGTTGGTTGTAACGTGTTGTGCAAACAAAACTCCAAAATGAAAGCTATTAGCACTCTCGGTAGATGATGCCACCTTATTAACAATATTCTTCATAATTGTTTGAAACGAACGACAAACTATGATGCAACGTACAAGTATACTGAGTAGGATATATCAGCTAAATAACTAAAGACCACAAAAATGTTACTCGTTATATACACTATGTTAAATATAATAAATTACAAAAATTATAACAATTAAGTTGATGTGAGTAAGGAACTAGATATTATAAAGAAAAATAAAGAAGATTCAATTGAATAAAAAGGTGTATGGTGGAGTGAAATAGATGAACAATCTCTTTGGTCACATTTAATGTCGAAACTGAATCAAGTTAAACAGAAGTGGACAGGAAAACAATACGAAATAAAAGGAGAGAAAAATTATGCATTCACAGAGTCAGAAAATTCAAATCGTCGTGATACCTAGTTGTAGATATGGAGAAGAAAGAAGAAGATGCAATAGCAGAGAAAGGTGGATGGAGAAGATCGTAAAAGAAATGTTTAACATAAAATCAAACTGCAAGGATCCGTGAAATTAAAGAGAAGAGCAGAAGGCTGAAAATGAGAGGAAGATATAAATGAAAAAAGAAACTGAAAATAAGAATAGAACAAGACTGAGTAGCCATAACAACGAGAAAATGTTAATTGTTCGTTATTAATTTTACAAACAAAACTCAGGAATGCAAGCAATTAGCAGTCTGGATAGAAAATACTATGTAATTAAGAACAGTGCACAAAACTTTGATTCGTTATATAAAGTTTGGGAAATAAAATAAAATATCAAAAATTTCATAATTAGTATGAAGTATATAACAAACTAGGTAATATAAAATGGAAATAGATTCAATATAATAAAAAGGTGTACGGAGGAGAGAATTGGAATAAAAACCACTTACGTCACAATCAAATGTCTGGCCTTAATCAAGTTAAACAGAATATAAGAAGACTAGAATAGAATATGAATGGAAAATGAAGAGATTTTGTCTTCACGGCCAGTCACAAAATTCAGATGCTCGTCAAATGTCGTGTTAGATCTCCTCTAAACACGGAGAAACATGAAGAAAATGCAATAGGAGAGAAAGACGTATGGAGAAGATCGTAAAAAATATGTAGCTTAATATAAATTGACGGCATTCATGAAAATAAATAGAAGAGAAGAACGTCGAAAATGAGAAAAGGACATAAATGGAAGATGAGACTATAAAAAAGAATATAATGAGACTGAGAACCGATCTAAAAATTTTTAAAAAATGATAATTTTTCGACAGTAAATATACTATTTAACTCCGAAATCCAAGCTGATACAAGTTTAAGGAAAGAGAAGAAGAGTGGAAAACAATATGAAGGGAAAAAGAGAAGCTTGGTTTTTACAGAGCGTTACAAAAGTCAAGTGGTCGTGATATTTGGTGTTTTGATCTAACCGTGTATACGAAGAAGCAAGAAGAAAATGAAATAGTAGAGAAAATCGTATCATGAATATCATTTGAGAAATATCTTTAACGTATAACAAAACGGCAAGCATTCATAAAATTAAAGAGAAGTGAGACTGAAAAAAGGAAGAGAATACAAATGAAGGAAAAGTAAGGGAAGATTTAAAAGTCATAAAACGGAAACGATGATAATTGTTTGGACGAATTATACTATCGAAACTCCAAAAGGAAAACTAATAACAAAGCGTGTAGAAAAAAAAAGCTATTGACATATGTCCAGAAAAATCTCATTAATTATATACAGTTTAGAAGAGAAAATGTTATACAAACAATCATAATTAATATAATTGATAGCACGAAATAGTTAATATAAAGAAGATGGTTACAATTGAATAAACAAAGGAGTGGAGGAGAGAATTGGAAGAAGAATCTGTTTCCTCACGCTCAAATGTCAAGCTTGAAACAAACTAAACAAAAGAGAAGAAGACAGAAAACAATATGAAGGAACTAAGGAAAAATTCTGGTTTCCAGATAGTCACAACATACACATCATCCTGATATCTAACTGTGAATATTCAGAAGAAAAATGAAGATTCAACCGGGGAAAGAGACCTTTAGATAGATTCGTTGAAAATATATCTTTAAAGTAAAATCAAATAACAAACAATCTTGAAATTAAAGAGAAAAACAGAAAACTAAAAATGAGAACAGGATGTAAAAGGGAGAAAAACTAATGAGAAGAAGAAAATAATACTGGAAAAACATAACAGCGAAAAGATAATAATTGCTTGAAAAGAATGATACTATCTAAACTCTAAAATGTAAGCTACGATAACACTGGGTAGAAAATACCGGCTTATTAACAATAATCCAGAAATAATTTCATTGCTTATATACAGGTTGAAGAACATATTAATTTAAATAAGTTGTCGTAATTAATAACATACATATAACTAAGTAAATAATGTAAAGAAGACGGAAAAATATTCAATTAAGAAAAAGTGTATGGAGGAAAGAATTGGAAGGAAAGTCTTTTACGAAACAATGAAATGACAAGCCTGAATCAACCCAAACAGAAGAGAAGAATACTGGTAAGCAATATGAAGGGAAGCCGAACAGAAGTGTTGTCTTCACAAGAGTCACAATATTCAGATGGTACTGATATGTGCTGTTTACATATAACTGCAGATATGAAGGATCTAGGAGAAGATGGAATGGGAGAAAAACAGGCATGGAGACTATCGTTGGAAAAATATCTTTAACTTAACGTCAAAATTCAAACAATTCATGAAATTAAAGAGAAGAGCAGAATTTTGAGAATAGGAAGAGGATTAAATGAAACAAGATAATGTAAAGAAGAATAGGAGAAGATTGAAAAACATAAAAGCGAAAAGATGATAATTATTTGATACGAATGATACTATCCAAACCCCGAAATGCAAGCTAGGAGAACACTTGGTGGAAAATATCAAGTTTTAGCAAGAGAGTCGAAATATTTTACTCCCTATGTAGAGTTAAAATATATCATAAATTTCAGGAATTATCATAATTAATATGATTTTTACAAAGAACTACATAATATAAAGATGGAAAAAGATTCAATGGAATAAGGTCTGTGGAGGAGAGAATTACAAGAACAATTTCTTAATCCACAATCAAATGTCAAGCCTGAAACAAGTTAAACAAAAGAGAAGAAGAGTGCAATACAAAATGAAGGGAAAAAGAAGGAATATATTTTCTTGACAGAGAGTCGCAAATTTCAGATAGTCGTGATATCAATGTGTAGATATGAAGAAACAAGAGAAAGATGCAAGAAGAGAGAAAAACATATGAAGAATACCGAGGGAAATATATATTTAACGTAAAATCAATTTGGAAACATTAAGAAACTAAACAGATGATCACAAGAGAGAAGATGGAAAAAGATATAAAAAAGAAAAAAACTGTTAAGAAGAATAGCACAAGACTAAAAAACAAAAGAGCGAAGGAATGATAACTCTTTGAAAAGGATGATACTTCCAAATATCCGAAAGAGAAGCTAATAACACACTTTATAGAAAAAACTAGATTATTAAGAATGATCATGGAAAAGAAGGCGCGAAAAAATTGAAAAAAAAGGTGTATAGAGAAGAGAATTGGAAGAAAAAGCTATTACGCTAAAACCAAACTTTAGCTGAATTAAGTAAATCAGAAGAGAAGAAGAATGGAAGAGAATATGAAGAGAGAAGGAAGAAGTGTTTTCCCTTCACAGAGATTCGCTAAATTTTGGTGCTTGTCATACCTAACTGCGAAAATGAAGAAGCAAGAAGAAGATCGGAGACCTGAGAAAGGCGTATGGAGAAGATCGCTACATATATATTTTTAGCGTAGCACAAAATTGCAAGCATTCATGAAATTAAAATATGGCCAGAAAACTGAAAATGAGAATAGTATATAGATGGAAGAAGAGACTGGAAAGAAGAAGAGAAGAAGCTCTCGTAGGAAGATGGAAGGTGTCATTGGAGATGAAGATATCATAGGAGACTGAAAAACCTTAAAAGCGAAAAGATTATAATTATTTAAAACAAATGATACTACTAAAACTCCAAAATGCAACATATTAGCAAACTAGAGAGTGAAAACCAGCTTATTCACAACAGTCTAGAAAAATTTAAGTCCTTATATAGTTTGGATATTATAGTAGTTAACATTAATTAAAATAGAATCATGATGAGTATAAAAAACGAAATAATATGAAGAATATACAAGAAATCAATCAAAAATGGGTTTGGAGGAAAGAAATGAATAACAATCTCTTACGTAAATATCCTATGCCAAGCCTGAGTCAAGTAAAACAGAAGAGAAGATTGCAAAACAACAAGATGGAAAAAGAAGAAGATATCTCTTCTTCACACAGTCACAAAATTCAGATGGTCGTGATATGTGTTATTTAAATTTAACTGTAGATAAAAGGACACAAGAAGAAGATGAAAGGAAGGAGAGAGAGTCGTTGGAAAATATCTATAACGTAGCATCACATTTGATATAGAGAAGAGCAGGAATGCGAACGTAAATCTGAACACGGAAGTAAATCGAAGAATGTACTTTAAAGAAAAATGGGTATGATTTAATATGAAGATAATATGATTTAAGAATTAATATGATTTAATAAAGACCTAGATAATATAAAGATGGAAAAAGATTCAATGGAATAAGAACATCTGTGGAAGAGAGAATTACAAGAACAATGTCTTAAGTGACAATCAAATGTCCGGCCTGAATCAAGTTAAACAAAAGAGAAGAAGAGTGCACAATAGTATGAACGGAAAAGGAAGGAATATGTTTTGTTCACACAGAGTCGCAAAATTCAGAAAGTCGTGATATCTATCTGTATATATGAAAAAGCAAGAGAAAGATGCAAGAAAACAGAAACATGTATGAAGAAGACCGAAGGAAATGTAACTTTAACGTAATATGAATTTGGATGCATTAAGAAAGTAAAGAAATGTTACAAGAGAGAAGATGGGAAGAAGATGTAACAAAAAGAATAAACTGGAAAGAAGAATAGGACAAAAATAAAAAAAACAAACATAGCGAAGACATGATAACTACTTGAAAAAGGTGATGCCTCCAAATATCCGAAACGGAAGCTAATAGCACAATTTGTAGAAAAAACAAGATTATTAAAAATACTCATGAAAAAAAGATCGTACAAGATTGAATTCGCCAAAAGCTGTAGAATTGGAAGAGCAATTTCTTACGCCAAAATCGAAACTTAAGCTTCATGAAGTTAACCAGAAGAAATGAACAATGGAAGAGAATATGAAGTGAAAACGAAGAGATTTTGTCTTTACGGCGAGTCACAAAATTCAGATGGTCGTCAAGTGTCGTGTTAGATCTCCTCTAATTAAGAAGAAGCAAGAAGATGCAATACGAGAGAACAGCGTATGGAGAAGTTCGTAAAAAATATTCTGCGCAATAACAAATTGACAGTATTCATGAAAAAGGAAGACAAGAGCTGAACATCAAAAATGAGAGAAGAGCATAAATGGAAAATGAGACTGTAAAGAACAGAATGAGACTGAGAACCGATAAAAATTTTTATAAATAATAATTTCTCGAAAGTAAATATACTATGATAACTCTGAAATGCAAGCTGAAACAAGATAAAGGAAAGAGAAGAAGAGTGAAAAACAATATGAAGAAGATAGAGGAAGATACAAGAAAAGAAAAAAACGTATGAAGAAAACCGAGGGAAATATATCCTTAAAGTACAATCAATTCGGAAGCATTAAGAAACTAAAGAAATGATCACAAGACAGAAGATGGGAAGAAGATATAAAAAGAAGAATAAACTGCAAAGAAGAATAGAACAAGACTAAAAAAAACCAAGGAATGATAACTCTTCGAACAGGATGATACTTCAAAAAATCCGAAACGATGTTATTGCCACACTTTGTTATATAAAACTAGATTATCAAGAATAGTCATGTAAAAGAAGATGGGAAAAGAATGAATTGACAAAAAAGGAGTATAGACGAGAGATTTGGAAGGACAATCACTTACGCCAAAATCAAAACCTAAGCCTAATCAAGTCAATCAAAAGAGAAGAAGACTGGAAGACAGTATGAGGGGAAAAGAAAAATGTCGTCTTCTGAGAGATTCACGAAATTCAGATGGTCCTCAAATAAAACTGTGAAGAAAAAGAAGCAAAAAAAAAGATCGGAGATCTGAGAAAGGCGTATGGAGAAGATCGCTGCATATATATTTTTAGCTTAACATAAATTTGCAAGCATTCGTGAAATTAAAATCTGTCTAGAAGACTGAAAATGAAGATAGTATTTACATTGAAGAAGAGACTGGAAAGAAGAAGAGAAGAAGCTGTCGTTGGAGATGAAGATTTCATAGGAGACTGAAAAACCTTAAAAGCGAAAAGATTATAACTGTCTGAAACAAATGATACTACTAAAACTCCAAACTTCAACTTATTAGCAAAATAGAGAGTGGAAACGTACTAATTCAGAACAGTCTAGAAAAAATCAGTCCTTATATTAATTGGAAAATATAATAAATGACATAAATTAGAAATTAACATGAAGTGTATTACAAACCAAAAAATATGAAGATGATGCAAAAAATCAAAAATGGATTTGGAGGAAAGAAATGGAATTACAATCTCTCATATAATATCCAATTCCGAGCCAGAGTCAAGTAAAACAGAAGAGAAAATTGGAAAACAACAAGATGGAAAAAGGAGAAGGAATCTCTTCTTCATAAAAAGTCACAAAATTCAGACGGTCGTTATTTGTGTCATTTAAATTTAACTGTAGATGAAAGGACGCAAGAATATGAAAAGAAGGAGAGGGAGTCGCTGGAAAATATCTATAACGTAGCATCAAATTTGATATAGAGAAGAGCAGAAATGCGAACAATAGTCTGAACATGGAAGTAAATCGAAGAAGAGACTTTAAAGAAAACTCGGTATGATTTATTATGAAGATAATATTATGTATATGAATTAATAGAGACCTAGATAATATAAAGATGGAAAAAGATTCAATGGAATAAGAATGTCTGTGGAGGAGAGAATTACAAGAACAATTTCTTAAGTCACAATGAAATGTCAACCATGAATCAAGTTAAAAAGAAGAGGAGGGCGAAACAATATGAATGGAAAAGGAAGAAATATATTTTCTTCACAGAGAGTCGCAAATTTCAGATAGTCGTGATATCTATGTGTAGATATGAAGAAGCAAGAGGGAGATGCAAGAAAAGAGAAAGGCGTATGAAGAATATCGAGGGAAATATATCTTCAACGTAATATCAATGTAGAAGCATTCAGGAACCTATAGAGATGATCACAAGACAGAACATGGGAAGAATATATAGAAAGAGGAATAAACTGGAAAGAAGAATAGGACAAAAATAAAAAAAAATATAGCGAAGACATGATAATTTCTTGAAAAGGGTAATGCTTCGAAATATTCGAAACGGAAGCTAATAGTACAATTTGTAGAAAAAACAAGATTATTAAGATTACTCATGAAAAAAAGATGGTAAAAGATTGAATTGGAGAAAAAGCTGTATAGAGATGAGAGTTGGAAGAGCCATCTCTTACACAAAAATCAAAACTTATGCTTAATGAAGTTAATCAGAAGAAAAGAACAATGGAAGAGAATATTTAGGGAAAAGAAAGAAATTTTGTCTCTACGGCGACTCACAAAATTCAGATGCTTGTCAAATGTCGTGCTAGATCTCTAATTAAGAAGAAGCAAGAAGAAGATGCAATAGGAGAGAAGAGCGTATGGAGAAGTTCGTAAAAAGTATTCTGCGTAATAATATATTGACAGCATTCATGAAAAAGGAAGAGAAGAGGTGAAGGTCAAAAATGAGAAAAGAACATAAATGGAAAATGAGACTGTAAAGTAGAATAGAATGAGACTGAAAACCGACAAAAAATTTTAAAAATGATAATTTCTCGAAAGTAAATATACTATGATAACTCCGAAATAGAAGATGAAGCAAGTTAAAGGAAAGAGAAAAAGATTGAAAAGCAATATGAAGAAGCAAGAGTAAGTTGCAAGAAAAGAGACAGTCATATGAAAAATACCGAGGGAATTATATCCTTAACGTAAAATCAATTCGGAAGCATTAAGAAACTAAAGAGATGATCACAAGACAGAAGATGGGAAGAAGATATAAAAAGAAGAATTAACTGCAAAAAAGATTAGAACAAGAGTGAAAAAGAAACAAAAAAGCGAATGAATGGAAAGGCTTTGAAAAGGATGATACTTCCAAAAATCCGAAAAGAAGCTAATGGCTCACTTTGTAGAAAAAATTATATTATCAAGAATAGTCATGTAAAAAAAGATGTGAAAAGATTGAATTGACCAAAAAGGAGTATAGACGAGAGATTTGGAAGGAAAATCTCTTATGCCAAAATCAAAACTTAAGCTTAATCAAGTCAATCAAAAGAGAAGAAGACTGGAAGACAGTATGAAGCGTAAAAGAAGAAAAATATCGCCTTCAGAGAGATTCGCGAAATTCAGATGGTCCTTAAATGTAAATGTGAATAAAAAGAATCAAGAAGAAGATCAGTGACCTGAGAAAGGCGTATGGAGAAGATCGCTGCATATATATTTTAAGCTTAACATAAATTTGCAAGCATTCGTGAAATTAAAATATCTCTAGAAGAATGAAAATGAAGATAGTTGTTACATAGGAGAAGAGACGGGAAAGAAGAAATGAAGAAGCTGTCGTAGGAAGATGGACGATGTCATTGGAGATGAAGATTTCATAGGAGACTGAAAAACCTTAAAAGCGAAAAGATTATAACTGTTTGAAACAAATGATACTACTAAAACTCCAAACTTCAACTTATTAGCAAAATAGAGAGTGTAAACCTACTTATTCAGAGCAGTCTAGAAAAAAATCAGTCCTTATATTAATTGGAAAATATAATAAATGACATAAATTAGAATAATAAACATGAAGTGTATTACAAACCAAAAAATATGAAGAAGATGCAAAAAATCAAAAATGGGTTTGGAGGAAAAAATGGAATTACAATCTCTTACGTGAATATCCAGTGCCGAGCCAAAGTGAAGTAAAACAGAAGAGAAGATTGGAAAGCAACAAGATGGAAAAAAGAGGAGGAATCTCTTCTTCACAGAAAGTCACAAAATTCAGATGGTTGTTATTTGTGTCATTTAAATTTAACTGTAGATGAAAGGACGCGAGAAGAAGATGAAAGGAAGGAGAGAGAATCGCTGGAAAATATCTAAAACGTGGCATCAAATTTGATATAGAGAAGAGCAGAAATGCGAACAATAGTCTGAACATGGAAGTAAATCGAAGAAGAGACTTTAAAGAAAAATGGGTATGATTTAATATGAAGATAATATGATGTATATGAATTAATAGAGACCTAGAGAATATAAAGATGGAAAAAGGTTCAATGGAATAAGAATGTCTGTGGAGGAGAGAATTACAAGAACAACCTCCTAAGTCACATTCAAATGTCAACCTTGAATAAAGTTAAACAGAAAAGGAGGGCGAAACAATATGAAGGGAAAAGGAAGAAATATATTTTCTTCACAGACCGTCGCAAAATTCAGATTGTAGTGATATGTATGTGTAGATATGAAGAAGCAAGAAGGAGATGCAAGAAAAGAGGAGGGCGTATGAAGAATACCGAGAGAAGAATATCTTTAAAGTAATATCAATTTGGAAGCTTTCAGGAAACTATAGAGATGATCACAAGACAGACGATGGGAAGAAAATATAAAAAGAAGAATAAACTGGAAAGAAGAATAGGACAAAAATAAAAAACAAACATAGCGAAAACAAGATAACTACTTGAAAAGAGTGATGCTTCCAAATATTCGAATCGTAAGCTAATAGCGCAGTTTCTAAAAAAAACAAGATTATTAAGAATACTCATGAAAAAAAGACGATAAAAGATTGAATTAGACAAAAAGCTGTATAGACTAGAGAATTGGAAGAGCAATCTCTTACGCAAAAATCAAAACTTATGCTTAATGAAGTTAATCAGAAGAAAAGAACAATGGAAGACAAGATGAAGGGAAAACGAAGAGATTTTGTCTTTACGGCGAGTCACAAAATTTAGATGGTCGTCAAAAGTCGTGGTAGATCTCCTCTAATTAAGAAGAAGCAAGAAGAAGATGCAATAGGAGAGAAGGGCGTATGGAGGAATTCCCAAAAATATTCAGCGTAATAATAAATTGACGGCATTCATAAAAAGAATGAGAAGAGCTCAAGGTGAAAAATGAGAAAAGAACATAAATGTAAAATGTGACAGTAAAGAAGAATGGAATGAGACTGAGAACCGATAAAAAATTTTAAAAATGATAATTTCTCGAAAGTAAATATATTATGATAACTCCGAAATGCAAGCTGAAACAAGTTAAAGGAAAGAGAAAATGATTGAAAAACAATATGAAGAACAAGAGGAAGTTGCAAGAAATGAGAAAATCATATGAAAAATACCGAGGGAATTATATCCTTAACGTAAAATCAATTGGGAAGCATTAAGAAACTAAACAGATGATCACAAGACAGAAGATGGGAAGAAGATATAAAAAGAAGAATAAACTGCAAAGAAGATAGAACAAGACTAACAAAGATGCAAAAAAGCGAATGAATGAAAAGGCTTTGAAAAGAATGATACTTTCAAAAATCCGAAAAGAACCTAATGGCACACTTTGTAGAAAAAAATTATATTATCAAGAATAGTCATGTAAAAGATGATGGTGAAAGGTTGAGCTGACCAAAAAGGAGTATAGACGAGAGATTTAGAAGGACAATCTCTTACGCCAAAATCAAAACTTATACTTAATCAAATCAATCAAAAGAGAAGAAGAATGGAAGACAGTATGAAGGGAAAAGGAAAAAAAATGTCGCCTTTAGAGAGATTCACGAAGTTCAGATGGTGCTCAAATATTTGTGAACGAAAAGAATCAAGAAGATCAGAGACCTGAGAAAGTCGTATGGAGAAGATCGCTGCATATATATTTTAAGCTTAAGATAAATTTTCAAGCATTCGTGAAATTAAAATCTGGCTAGAAGACTGAAAATGAAGATAGATTTTACATGGAAGAAGAGACTGGAAAGAAGAAAAGAAGAAGCTGTCGTAAGAAATTGGAAGGTGTCATTCGCGATGAAGATTTCATAGGATTGAAAAACCTTAAAAGCGAAAAGATTATAACTGTTTAAAACAAATGATACTTCTAAAGCTCCCAACATCAAGTTACTAGCAAAATAGAGAGTGCAAACGTAGTTATTCACAACAGTGTAGAAAAAAATCAGTCCTTATATAAATTGGAAAATATAATAAATAACATAAATTAGAATAAATAACATTAAGTGAATTACAAACCAAAAAATATGAAGAAGATGAAAGAAATCCAAAATGGGTTTGGAGGAAAGAAATGGAATTTCAATCTCTTACCAAATGTCGAATGCCGAGCCAGAGTCAACTAAAAGAGAAGAGAAGATTGGAAAACAACAAGATGGAAAAAAGAGAAGAAATCTATTCTTCACAGAAAGTCGCAAAATTCAGATGGTCGTTATTTGTGTCATTTACACTTAACTGTAGATGAAAGGGCGCAAGAAGAGGATGAAACGAAAAAGAGAGAGTCGCTGGAAAATATCTATAACGTTGCATCAAATTTGATATAGAGAAGAGAAGAAATGCGAAAAATAGTCTGAGCATGGAAGTAAATCGAAGAAGAGACTTCAAAGAAAATGGGTATGATTTAATATGAAGATAATATGATGTATATGAATTAATAGAGACCTAGATAATATAAAGATGGAAAAAGATTCAATGGAGTAAGAAAGTCTGTTGAGGAGAGAATTACAAGAACAATCTCTTAAGTCACAATCAAATGTCAACCCTGAATCAAGTTAAAAAGAAGAGGAGAGCGAAACAATATGAAGGGAAAGGAAGAAATATATTTTCTTCAGAGAGAGTCGCAAAATTCATATAGTCATGATATGTATGTGTAGAAACGAATAAGCAAGAGAGAGATGCAAGAAAAGAGAAAGGCGTATGAAGAATACAGAGGCAAATATATCTTCAACGTAATATCAATGTGGAAGATTGAAGAATCTAAAGAGACGATCACAAGAAAGAAGATGGGAAGAATATATAGAAAGAGGAATAAACTGGAAAAAAGAATAGGACAAAAATAAAAAAAACAAACATAGCATAGAGATAATAACTTCTTGAAAAGGGTGATGCTTCCAAATGTCCGAAACGAAAGCTAGTAGTACTATTTGTAAAAAAAAAAAACAAGATTTTTAAGAATACTCATAAAGAACGATGGGAAAAAAATTGAATTGGACAAAAAGCTGTAGAATTGGAATAGCAATCTCTTACGCCAAAATCGAAACTTAAGCTTAATGAAGTAAATCGAAAGAGAAGAAGACTCAAGACAGTATGAAATGAAAGGGAATAAAAATGTCGCCTTCAGAGAGATTCGCGAAATTCAGATGGTCCTTAAATCAAACTCTGAACAAAAAGAAGCAAGAAGAAGATCGGAGACCTGAGAAAGGCGTATGGAGAAGATCGCTGTATATATATTTTAAGCTTAACAAAAATTTTGAAGCATTCGTGAAATTAAAATCTGGCTAGAAGACTGAAAAAGAGGATAGTATATACATGGAAGGGGAGACTGGCAAGAAGAAGAGGTGAAGGTGCTGTAGGAAGATGGAAGGTGTCATTGGAGATGAAGATTTCATAGGAGACTGAAAAGCCTTAAAAGCGAAAAGATTATAACTGTTTGAAACAAATGATACTACTAAAACTCCAAACTTCAACTTACTAGCAAAATAGAGAGTGGAAACGTACTTCTTCACAACAGTCTAGAAAAAAATCAGTCCTTATATAAATTGGAAAATATAATAAATGACATAAATTAGAATAATTAACATGAAGTGTATTACAAAGCAAAAAATATGAAGAAGATGCAAAAAATCAAAAATGTGTCTGGAGGAAAGAAATGGAATTACAATCTCTTACGTGAATATCCAATGCCGGGAAAGAGTCAAGTAAAACAGAAGAGAAGATTGGAAAAAAACAAGATGGAAAAAGGAGAAAAAATCTCTTCTTCACAGAAAGTCACAAAATTCAGATGGTCGTTATTGTGTCATTTAGATTTAACTGTAGATGAAAGGACGAAAGAAGAAAATGAAAGGAAGGAGAGAGAGTCGCTGGAAAATATCTATAGCGTTGCATCAAATTTGATATAGAGAAGAGCGGGAATGCGAACAATAGTCTGAACATGGAAGTAAATCGCAGAAGAGACTTTAAAGAAAAATGGCCATGATTTAATATGAAGATAATATGATGTATATGAATTAATAGAGACCTATATAATATAAAGATGGAAAAAGATTCAATAGAATAAGAATGTCGGTGGAGGAGAGAATTACAAGAACAATTTCTTAAGTCACAATGAAATGTTAACCCTGAAACAAGTTAAAAAGAAAAAGAGGGCGAAACAATATGAATGGAAAAGGAAGAGATATATTTTCTTCACAGAGTCGCAGAATACAGATAGTCGTATTATGTATGTGTAGATATGAAGAAGCAAAGAGGGAGATGCAAGAAAAGAGAAAGGCGTATGAAGAATACCGAGGGAAATATATCTTCAACGTAATATCAATGTAGAAGCATTCAGGAAACTATAGAGATGATCACAAGACAGAAGATGGGAAGAATATATACAAAGAGGAATAAACTGGAAAGAAGAATAGGACAAAAATAAAAAACAAATATAGCGAAGACGAGATAACTCCTTGAAATGAGTGATGCTTCCAAATATTCGAAACGGAAGCTAGTAGTACAATTTGTAGAAAAAACAAGATTATTAAGATTACTCATGAAAAAAAGATGGTAAAAGATTGTATTGGACAAAAGGCTTTATAGATCAGAGAATTGGAAGAGCCATCTCTTACGCCAAAATCAAAACATATGCTTAATGAAGTTCATTAGAAGAAAAGAATAATGGAAGAGAATATGTAGGGAAAACAAAGAAATTTTGTCTTTACGGCGAGTCACAAAATTCAGATGGTCGTCGAATGTCGTGCTAGATCTCCTCTAATTAAGAAGAAGCGAGAAGAAGATGCAATAGGAGAGAAAAGCGTATGGAAAAGTTCGTAAAAAGTATTCTGCGTAATAATAAATTCACAGCATTCATGAAAAAGGAAGAGAAGAGCTGAAGGTCAAAAATGAGAAAAGAACATAAATGGAAACTGAGACTGTAAAGAAGAATAGAATGAGACTGAAAACCGATGAAAAATTTTAAAAATGATAATTTCTCGAAAGTAAATATACTATGATAACTCCGAAATGCAAGCTGAAACAAGTTAAAGGAAAGAGAAAAAGATTGAAAGACAATATGAAGAAGCAAGAGGAAGTTGCAAGAAAAGAGAAAGTCATATGAAAAATACCGAGGGAATTATATCCTTAACGTAAAATCAATTCGGAAGCATTAAGAAACTAAACAGATGATCACAAGACAGAAGATGGGAAGAAGATATAAAAAGAAGAATAAACTGCAAAGAAGATTCGAACAAGACTAAAAAAGATGCAAAAAAGCAAATGAATGAAAAGGCTTTGAAAAGGATGATACTCCCAAAAATCCGAAAAGAACCTAATGGCACACTTTGTAGAAAAAAAATATATTATCAAGAATAGTCATGTAAAAGATGATGGTGAAAGATTGAATTGACCAAAAAGGAGTATAGACGAAAGATTTGGAAGGACATTCTCTTACGCCAAAATCAAAATTTAAGCTTAATCAAGTCAATCAAAACTGAAGAAGACTGGAAGACAGTATGAAGGGAAGAAGAAGAAAAATGTCGCCTTCAGAGAGATCCGCGAAATTCAGATGGTCCTTAAATCTAACTGTGAATAAAAAGAATCAAGAAGAAGATCGGAGACCTAGGAAAGGCGTATGAAGAAGATCGCTACATATATATTTTAAGCTTAACATAAATTTGCAAGCGTTCGTAAAATTAAAATCTGGCTAGAAGACTGAAAATGAAGATAGTTTTTACACGGAAGAAGAGACTGGAAAGAAGAAAAGAAGAAGCTGTCGTAGGAAGATGGAAGGTGTCATTGGAGATCAAGATTTCATAGGAGACTGAAAAACCTTAAAAGCGAATAGATTATAACTTGTTGAAAGAAATGATACTACTAAAAACCCAAACTTCAAATTATTAGCAAAATAGACAGTGGAAACGTACTTATTCACAGCACTTTAGAAAAAAATAAGTCCTTATATTAATTGGAAAATATAATAAATGACATAAATTAGAATAAGTAACATGAAGTGTATTACAAACCAAGAAATATGAAGAAGTTGCAGAAAATCAAAAATGGTTTTGGACGAAAGAAATGGAATTACAATTTCTTACGCAAATATCGAACGCCGAGCCAGAGTCAAGTAAAAAAGAAGAGAAAATTGGAAAACAACAAGATGGAAAAAGGAGAAGAAATATCTTTTTCATATAAAGTCACAAAATTCAGATGGTCGTTAATTGTGTCATTTACATTTAACTGTAGATGGAAGGACGCAAGAAGAAGATGAAAGTAAGGAGAGAGAGTCGCTGGAAAATATCTATAACGTTGCATCAAATTTGATATAGAGAAGAACAGAAATGCGAACAATAGTCTGAACATGGAAGTAAGCCGCAGAAGAGACTTTAAAGAAAAATGGGTATGATTTAATATGAAGTTTATATGATGTATATGAATTAATAGAGACCTAGATAATATAAAGATGGAAAAAGATTCAATGGAATAAGAAAGTCTGTGGAGGAGAGAATTACAAGAACAATTTCTTAAGTCACAATGAAATGTCAACCCTGAATCAAGTTAAAAAGAAGAGGAGGGCGAAACAATATGAATGGAAAAGGAAGAGATATAGTTTCTTCACAGAGAGTCGCAAAATTCAGATAGTCGTGTTATGTATGTGTAGATATGAAGAAGGAAGAGGGAGATGCAAGAAAAGAGAAAGGCGTATGAAGAATACCGAGGGAAATATATCTTCAACGTAATATCAATGTAGAAGCATTCAGGAAACTATAGAGATGATCACAAAACAGAAGATGGGAATATATATAGAAAGGGGAATAAACTGGAAAGAAGAATAGGACAAAAAAACAAATATAGCGAAGACGTGATAACTCCTTGAAAAGAGTGATGTTTCCAAATATTCGAAACGGAAGCTAATAGTACAATTTGTGGAAAAACCAAGATTGTTAAGATTCGTCATGAAAAAAAGATGGTAAAAGATTGAATTGGACAAAAAGCTGTACAGAGGAGAGAATTGGAAGAGCCATCTCTTACGCCAAAATCAAAACTTATGCTTAATGAAGTTCATAAGAAGAAAATAACAATGGAAGAGAATATGAAGGGAAAACAAAGAAATTTTTTCTTTACGGCGAGTCACAAAATTCAGATGGTTGTCAAATGTCGTGCTAGATCTCTTCTAATTAAGAAGAATCAAGAAGAAGACGCAATAGGAGAGAAGAGCGTATGGAAAAGTTCGTAAAAAGTATTCTGCGTAATAATAAATTCACAGCATTCATGAAAAAGGAAGAGAGGAGCTGAACGTCAAAAATGAGAAAAGAATATAAACGGAAAATTAGACTGTAAAGAAGAAGAGAACGAAACTGAAAACCGATAAAAAAATTTAAAAATGATAATTTCTCGAAAGTAAATATACTATGATAACTCCGAAATGCAAGCTGAATCAAGTTAAAGGAAAGAGAAAAAGATTCAAAAACAATATGAAGAAGCAAGAGGAAGATGCAAGAAAAGAAAAAGTCATATGAAAAATACCGAGGGAATTATATCCTTAACGGAAAATCAATTCGGAAGCATTAAGAAACTATAGAGATGATCACAAGACAGAAGATGGGAAGAAGATATAAAAAGAAGAATAAACTGCAAAAAAGATTGGAACAAGACTAAAAAACAAACGAAAAAGCGAATGGTTGAAAAGGCTTTGAAAATGACGATATTTCCAAAAATCCGAAAAGAAGCTAATGGCACACTTTATAGAAAAAATTATATTATCAAGAATAGTCATGGAAATGATGGGAAAAGATTGAATTCACCAAAAAGGAGTATAGACGAGAGATTTGGAAGGACAATCTTTAACGAAAAAATCAAAACTTAAGCTTAATCAAGTCAATCAAAAGAGAAGAAGACTGGAAGACAGTATGAAGGGAAAAGGAAGAAAAGTGTCGCCTTCAGAGAGATTCGCGAAATTCAGATGGTCCTTCCATCTAACTGTGAACAAAAAGAAGCAAGAAGAAGATCGGATACCTGAGAAAGGCGTATGGAGAAGATTGTTGCATATACATTTTATGCTTAACATAAATTTTCAAGCATTCGTAAAATTAAAATCTGGGTAGAAGACTGGAAATGAGGATATTGTATACATGGCAGAAGAGACTGGAATGAAGAAGAGAAGAAGCTGTCGTAGGAAGATGGAAGGTGTCATTGGAGATGAAAATTTCATAGGGGACTGAAAAACCTGAAAAGCGAAAAGATTATAACTGTTTGAAACAAATGATACTACTAAAACCCCAAACTTCAAATTATTAGCAAAATAGACAGTGGAAACGTACTTATTCACAGCAGTCTAGAAAAAAATCAGTCCTTATATTAATTGGAAAATATAATAAATGACATAAATTAGAATAATTAACATGAAGTGTATTACAAACCAAAAAATATGAAGAAGATGCAGAAAATCAAAAATGGGTTTAGATCAAAGAAATGGAATTACAATCTCTTACTTTAATATCGAACTCCGAGCCAGAGTCAAGTAAAACAGAAGAGAAAATTGGAAAACAACAAGTTGGAAAAAGGAGAAGAAATCTCTTCTTCACAGAAAGTCACAAAATTCAGATGGTCGTTATTTGTGTCATTTACCTTTAACTGTAGATGGAAGGACGCAAGAACAAGATGGAAGTAAGGAGAGAGAGTCGCTGGATAATATCTATAACGTTGCATCAAATTTGATATTGAGAAGATCGGAAATGCGAACAATAGTCTGAACATGAAAGTAAATCGCAGAAGAGACTTTAAAGAAAAATGGCTATGATTTAATATGAAGATAATATGATGTATATGAATTAGCAGAAACCTAGATAATATAAAGATGGAAAAAGATTCAATGGAATAAGAATGTCTATGGAGGAGAGAATTACAAGAACAATTTCTTAAGTCACAATGAAATGTCAACCCTGTATCAAGTTATAAAGAAAATGAGGGCGAAACAATATGAATGGAAAAGGAAGAAATATATTTTCTTCACAGAGAGTTGCAAAATTCAGATAGTCGTGATATGTATGTGTAGATATGAAGAAGCAAGAGGGAGATGCAAGAAAAGAGAAATGCGTATGAAGAATACCGAGGGAAATATATCTTCAACGTAATATCAATGTAGAAGCATTCAGGAAACTATAGAGATGACCACAAGACAGAAGATAGGAAGAATATATAGAAAGAAGAATAAACTGGAAAGAAGAATAGGACAAAAATAAAAAAAACAAATATAGCGAAGACATGATAACTCCTTGAAAAGAGTGATGCTTCCAAATATTCGAAACGGAAGCTAATAGTACACGTTGAAAAAAAACAAAATTATTGAGAATACTCATGAAAAGAAGATGGTAAAAGATTGAATTGGACAAAAGGCTCTGTAGACGAGAGAATTGGAAGAACAATCTCTTACGCCAAAGTCAAAACTTAACCTTAATGAAGTTAATCAGAAGAAAAGAACAACGGAAGAGAAGATGAAGGGAAAACGAAGAGATTTTGTCTTTACAGCGAGTCACAAAATTCAGATGGTCGTCAAATGTCGTGCTAGATCTCCACTTAATAAGACGAACCAAGAATAAGAGGCAATAGGAGAGAAGGGCGTATGGATACGTTCGTAATAAAATATTCAGCGTAATATTAAATTGACGGCATTCATGAAAACAAAGAGAAGAGTTGAAGTTCGAAAATGAGAAGAGGACAAATGGAAGATGAGATTGTAAAGAAAAATAGAATGAGACTGAGAGCCGATAAAAAATTTTTAAAAATGTTAATCTTTCTTGAGTAAATATACAATTGTAACGTCGAAATGCAAGCTGAAAGAAGTTAAAGGAAAAAGAAGAAGAGTGAAAAAACAATATAAAAGGAGAAGAAAGAGAAGTTTGGTTTTTACACAGCGTTATAAAATTCAGGTGGTCGTGATATTTGGTGTTTTGATGTAACCATAGATAGAAAGAAGCAAGAAGAGGATGAAATAGTAGAGAAAATCGTATCGAGAATATCATTGGAGAAATATCTTTAACGCATAACAAAACTGCAAGTATTCATAAAATTCAAGAGAAGTGAGATTGAAAATTAGAAGATAATATAAATGGAAGAAGACACAAGAAAGAAGAGTAAGAGAAGATTGAAAACTCATATAACGGAAACGATGATAATTGTTTGAACGAATTATACTATCGTAACTCCGAAAAGGAAACTAAAAGCACAGTGGGAAGAAAAACAGCTATTGACATACGTCCAGAAAAATTTCATTGCTTAAATACAGTTTGCAAAAGGAAATAACTTAAAACGATCATAACTAATATAATGGATAGCACGAACTAGATAATATAAAGAATATAGATACAATTGAAAAATCAAAAAAGTGGAGGAGAGAATTAGAAGAAGAATCTGTTTCGTCACGTTCAAATGTCAAGCCTGAATCAAATTAAACAAAAGAGAAGAAGACGTAAACCAACATGAAGTGGAACTAAGGAGAAATTTTGGTTTAAAGATAGTCACAACATACAGATAATCCTGATATCTAACTGTGAATATTCAGAAAGAAAAAGAAGATTCAATAAGACAGAGAGGCCTTTTGAGAGATTCGTTGAAAATATATCTTCAAAGTAACATGAAATAAAAAGAAATTTTGAAATTAAAGAGAAAAGCAGAAAACTGAAACTGAGAAGAAGATATAAAAGGAAGAAAAAACTGAAGAGAAGAATACTGAAAGACCATTACAGCGAAAAGATAATAATTGGTTGAAAATAATGATACTATCTAAACTCCGAAATGTAAGCTAGGATAACAGTGGGTAAAAACACCAGCTTATTAACAATAATCCAGAAATATTTGAGAACTTATATACAGGTTGAAAAACATATTAAATTAAATAAATTGTCGCAATTAATAACATACATATAACTAAGTAAATAATATAAAGAAGACGGAAAAATATTCAATTACGAAAAAGTGTATGGAGGACAGAATTGGAAGGAACGTCACGTAACAATCAAATGTCAAGAAATCAAACCAAACAGAAGAGAAGAATACTGGAAAGCAATATGAAGGGAAGCCGAACAGAAGTATTGTCTTCACAAGAGCCAAATATTCAGATGGTCCTCATATGTGCTGTTTACATCCAACTGCTGATATGAAGGATCTAGCAGAAGATGAAGTAGGAGAGAAGCAGGTATGGAGACGATCGTTGGAAAAAATATCTTTAAATTAACGTCAAATTTCAAACCAATCATGAAATTAAAAAGAAGAGCAGAAGACTGAAAATAGGAAGAGGATTAAATAAAACAAAACAATATAAAGAAGAATAGAAGCGATTGAAAAACATAAAAGTTAAAAGATGATAATTGTTTATACGAATGATACTATCCAAACTCCGACATGCAGGCTAGGAGCACACAGCGTAGAAAATACCAAGTTTTACCAACCGAGTCGAAATATTTAACTCCTTATGCACAGTTAAAAATATATCATAAATTTCATGAATTATCATAATTATTATGATTCTTACAAAGCACTAGATAATATAAAGATGGTAAAAGATTCAATGGAATAAGAACGTCTGTGGAGGAGAGAATTACAAGAACAATCTCCTACGTCACAATCAAATATCAGGTCTGAATCAAGTTAAACAAAAGAGAAGAAGTGTGCATAACAATATGAACGGAAAAGAAAGGAATATATTTTGTTCATACAGAGTCGCAAAATTCAGATTGTCGTGATATCTATTTGTAGATATGAAGAACCCAGAGAAAGATGCAAGAAAAGAGAAAGACGTATGAAGAATACCGAGGGAAATATATCTTTTCCGTAATATCAACTTGGAAGCATTCAAGAAAGTAAAGAGATGATCACAAGACAGAAATTGGGAAGAAGATATAAAAAGAAGAATAAACTGCAAAGAAGAATAGAACAAGACAAAAAAACAAAAAAGCGAATGAATGAAAAGACTTTGAAAAGGATGATACTTTCAAAAATCCGAAAAGAACCTAATGGCACACTTTGTAGAAAAAAATTATATTATCAAAAATAGTCATGTAAAAGATGATGGTGAAAAATTGAATTGACCAAAAAGGAGTATAGACGAGAGATTTGGAAGGACAATCTCTTACGCCAAAATCAAAACTTAAGCTTAATCAAATCAATCAAAAGAGAAGAAGACTGGAAGACAGTATGAAGGGAAAAGGAAGAAAAATGTCGCCTTCAGAGAGATTCAAGAAGTTCAGATGGTGCTCAAATATAACTGTGAACGAAAAGAATCAAGAAGAAGATCAGAGACCTGAGAAAGGCGTATGGAGAAGATCGCTGCTTATATATTTTAAGCTTAACATATATTTTCAAGCATTCGTGAAATTAAAATCTGGCTAGAAGACGGAAAATGAGGATAGTATATTCATGGAAGAGGAGACTGGAATGAAGAAGAGAAGAAGCTGTCGTAAGAAATTGGAAGGTGTCATTGGAGATGAAGATTTCATAGGAGACTGAAAAACCTTAAAAGAGAAAAGATTATAACTTTTGAAACAAATGATACTACTAAAACTCCAAACTTCAACTTATTAACAAAATAGAGAGTGGAAACGTACTTATTCACAGCAATCTAGAAGAAAATCAGTCCTTATATTAATTGGGAAATATAATAAATGACGTAAATCAGAATAATTAACATGAATTGTATTACAAACCAAAAAATATGAAGAAAAATATTAAGAAAAATATGAAGGATATGAAAAATGGGTTTGGAGGAAAGAAGCGGAATTACAATCTCTTACGTGAATATACAATACCGACCCAGAGTCAAGTAAAACAGAAGAGAAGATTAGAAAACAACAAGTTGGAAAAAGGAGAAGACATCTCGTCTTCACAGAAAGTCACAAAATTCAGATGGTCGTTATTTGTGTCATTCAAATTTAACTGTAGATGAAAGGAAGCAAGAAGATGAAAGGAAGTAGAGAAAGTCGCTGAAAAATATCTATAACGTAGGATCAAATTTGATATAGAGAAGAGTAGAAATGCGAACAATAGTCTGAACATGGAAGTAAATCGAAGAAGAGACTTTAAAGAAAAATGGGTATGATTTAATATGAAGTTAATATGATGTATATGAATTAATAGAGACCTAGATAATATAAAGATGGAAAAAGATTCAATGGAATAAGAATGTCTGTGGAGGAGAGAATTACATGAAATATCTCTTAAGTCACAATGAAATGTCAACCCTGAATCAAGTTAAAAAGAAGAAAAGGGGGAAACAATATGAATGGAAAAGGAAGAGATATATTTTCTTCACAGAGTCGCAGAATACAGATAGTCGTATTATGTATGTGTAGATATGAAGAAGCAAAGAGGGAGATGCAAGAAAAGAGAAAGGCGTATGAAGAATACCGAGGGAAATATATCTTCAACGTAATATCAATGTAGAAGCATTCAGGAAACTATAGAGATGATCACAAGACAGAAGATGGGAAGAATATATACAAAGAGGAATAAACTGGAAAGAAGAATAGGACAAAAATAAAAAACAAATATAGCGAAGACGAGATAACTCCTTGAAATGAGTGATGCTTCCAAATATTCGAAACGGAAGCTAGTAGTACAATTTGTAGAAAAAACAAGATTATTAAGATTACTCATGAAAAAAAGATGGTAAAAGATTGTATTGGACAAAAGGCTTTATAGATCAGAGAATTGGAAGAGCCATCTCTTACGCCAAAATCAAAACATATGCTTAATGAAGTTCATTAGAAGAAAAGAATAATGGAAGAGAATATGTAGGGAAAACAAAGAAATTTTGTCTTTACGGCGAGTCACAAAATTCAGATGGTCGTCGAATGTCGTGCTAGATCTCCTCTAATTAAGAAGAAGCGAGAAGAAGATGCAATAGGAGAGAAAAGCGTATGGAAAAGTTCGTAAAAAGTATTCTGCGTAATAATAAATTCACAGCATTCATGAAAAAGGAAGAGAAGAGCTGAAGGTCAAAAATGAGAAAAGAACATAAATGGAAACTGAGACTGTAAAGAAGAATAGAATGAGACTGAAAACCGACGAAAAATTTTAAAAATGATAATTTCTCGAAAGTAAATATACTATGATAACTCCGAAATGCAAGCTGAAACAAGTTAAAGGAAAGAAAAAAAGATTGAAAGACAATATGAAGAAGCAAGAAGAAGTTGCAAGAAAAGAGAAAGTCATATGAAAAATACCGAGGGAATTATATCCTTAACGTAAAATCAATTCGGAAGCATTAAGAAACTAAAGAGATGATCACAAGACAGAAGATGGGAAGAAGATATAAAAAGAAGAATAAACTGCAAAGAAGATTCGAAAAAGACTAAAAAAGATGCAAAAAAGCAAATGAATGAAAAGGCTTTGAAAAGGATGATACTCCCAAAAATCCGAAAAGAACCTAATGGCACACTTTGTAGAAAAAAATTATATTATCAAGAATAGTCATGTAAAAGATGATGGTGAAAGATTGAATTGACCAAAAAGGAGTATAGACGAAAGATTTGGAAGGACATTCTCTTACGCCAAAATCAAAATTTAAGCTTAATCAAGTCAATCAAAACTGAAGAAGACTGGAAGACAGTATGAAGTTAAGAGGAAGAAAAATGTCGCCTTCAGAGAGATCCGCGAAATTCAGATGGTCCTTAAATCTAACTGTGAATAAAAAGAATCAAGAAGAAGATCGGAGACCTAGGAAAGGCGTATGAAGAAGATCGCTACATATATATTTTAAGCTTAACATAAATTTGCAAGCGTTCGTAAAATTAAAATCTGGCTAGAAGACTGAAAATGAAGATAGTTTTTACACGGAAGAAGAGACTGGAAAGAAGAAAAGAAGAAGCTGTCGTAGGAAGATGGAAGGTGTCATTGGAGATCAAGATTTCATAGGAGACTGAAAAACCTTAAAAGCGAAAAGATTATAATTTGTTGAAACAAATGATACTACTAAAAACCCAAACTTCAAATTATTTGCAAAATAGACAGTGGAAACGTACTTATTCACAGCACTTTAGAAAAAAATAAGTCCTTATATTAATTGGAAAATATAATAAATGACATAAATTAGAATAAGTAACATGAAGTGTATTACAAACCAAGAAATATGAAGAAGTTGCAGAAAATCAAAAATGGTTTTGGACGAAAGAAATGGAATTACAATTTCTTACGCAAATATCGAACGCCGAGCCAGAGTTAAGTAAAAAAGAAGAGAAAATTGGAAAACAACAAGATGGAAAAAGGAGAAGAAATATCTTTTTCATATAAAGTCACAAAATTCAGATGGTCGTTAATTGTGTCATTTACATTTAAATGTAGATGGAAGGACGCAAGAACAAGATGGAAGTAAGGAGAGAGAGTCGCTGGATAATATCTATAACGTTGCATCAAATTTGATATTGAGAAGATCGGAAATGCGAACAATAGTCTGAACATGAAAGTAAATCGCAGAAGAGACTTTAAAGAAAAATGGCTATGATTTAATATGAAGATAATATGATGTATATGAATTAGCAGAAACCTAGATAATATAAAGATGGAAAAAGATTCAATGGAATAAGAATGTCTATGGAGGAGAGAATTACAAGAACAATTTCTTAAGTCACAATGAAATGTCAACCCTGTATCAAGTTATAAAGAAAATGAGGGCGAAACAATATGAATGGAAAAGGAAGAAATATATTTTCTTCACAGAGAGTTGCAAAATTCAGATAGTCGTGATATGTATGTGTAGATATGAAGAAGCAAGAGGGAGATGCAAGAAAAGAGAAATGCGTATGAAGAATACCGAGGGAAATATATCTTCAACGTAATATCAATGTAGAAGCATTCAGGAAACTATAGAGATGACCACAAGACAGAAGATAGGAAGAATATATAGAAAGAAGAATAAACTGGAAAGAAGAATAGGACAAAAATAAAAAAACAAATATAGCGAAGACATGATAACTCCTTGAAAAGAGTGATGCTTCCAAATATTCGAAACGGAAGCTAATAGTACACGTTGAAAAAAAACAAAATTATTGAGAATACTCATGAAAAGAAGATGGTAAAAGATTGAATTGGACAAAAGGCTCTGTAGACGAGAGAATTGGAAGAACAATCTCTTACGCCAAAGTCAAAACTTAACCTTAATGAAGTTAATCAGAAGAAAAGAACAACGGAAGAGAAGATGAAGGGAAAACGAAGAGATTTTGTCTTTACAGCGAGTCACAAAATTCAGATGGTCGTCAAATGTCGTGCTAGATCTCCACTTAATAAGACGAACCAAGAATAAGAGGCAATAGGAGAGAAGGGCGTATGGATACGTTCGTAATAAAATATTCAGCGTAATATTAAATTGACGGCATTCATGAAAACAAAGAGAAGAGTTGAAGTTCGAAAATGAGAAGAGGACAAATGGAAGATGAGATTGTAAAGAAAAATAGAATGAGACTGAGAGCCGATAAAAAATTTTTAAAAATGTTAATCTTTCTTGAGTAAATATACAATTGTAACGTCGAAATGCAAGCTGAAACAAGTTAAAGGAAAAAGAAGAAGAGTGAAAAAACAATATAAAAGGAGAAGAAAGAGAAGTTTGGTTTTTACACAGCGTTATAAAATTCAGGTGGTCGTGATATTTGGTGTTTTGATGTAACCATAGATAGAAAGAAGCAAGAAGAGGATGAAATAGTAGAGAAAATCGTATCGAGAATATCATTGGAGAAATATCTTTAACGCATAACAAAACTGCAAGTATTCATAAAATTCAAGAGAAGTGAGATTGAAAATTAGAAGATAATATAAATGGAAGAAGACACAAGAAAGAAGAGTAAGAGAAGATTGAAAACTCATATAACGGAAACGATGATAATTGTTTGAACGAATTATACTATCGTAACTCCGAAAAGGAAACTAAAAGCACAGTGGGAAGAAAAACAGCTATTGACATACGTCCAGAAAAATTTCATTGCTTAAATACAGTTTGCAAAAGGAAATAACTTAAAACGATCATAACTAATATAATGGATAGCACGAACTAGATAATATAAAGAATATAGATACAATTGAAAAATCAAAAAAGTGGAGGAGAGAATTAGAAGAAGAATCTGTTTCGTCACGTTCAAATGTCAAGCCTGAATCAAATTAAACAAAAGAGAAGAAGACGTAAACCAACATGAAGTGGAACTAAGGAGAAATTTTGGTTTAAAGATAGTCACAACATACAGATAATCCTGATATCTAACTGTGAATATTCAGAAAGAAAAAGAAGATTCAATAAGACAGAGAGGCCTTTAGAGAGATTCGTTGAAAATATATCTTCAAAGTAACATGAAATAAAAAGAAATTTTGAAATTAAAGAGAAAAGCAGAAAACTGAAACTGAGAAGAAGATATGAAAGGAAGAAAAAACTGAAGAGAAGACCTTACTGAAAGACCATTACAGCGAAAAGATAATAATTGGTTGAAAATAATGATACTATCTAAACTCCGAAATGTAAGCTAGGATAACAGTGGGTAAAAACACCAGCTTATTAACAATAATCCAGAAATATTTGAGAACTTATATACAGGTTGAAAAACATATTAAATTAAATAAATTGTCGTAATTAATAACATACATATAACTAAGTAAATAATATAAAGAAGACGGAAAAATATTCAATTACGAAAAAGTGTATGGAGGACAGAATTGGAAGGAACGTCACGTAACAATCAAATGTCAAGAAATCAAACCAAACAGAAGAGAAGAATACTGGAAAGCAATATGAAGGGAAGCCGAACAGAAGTATTGTCTTCACAAGAGCCAAATATTCAGATGGTCCTCATATGTGCTGTTTACATCCAACTGCTGATATGAAGGATCTAGCAGAAGATGAAGTAGGAGAGAAGCAGGTATGGAGACGATCGTTGGAAAAAATATCTTTAAATTAACGTCAAATTTCAAACCAATCATGAAATTAAAAAGAAGAGCAGAAGACTGAAAATAGGAAGAGGATTAAATAAAACAAAACAATATAAAGAAGAATAGAAGCGATTGAAAAACATAAAAGTTAAAAGATGATAATTGTTTATACGAATGATACTATCCAAACTCCGACATGCAGGCTAGGAGCACACAGCGTAGAAAATACCAAGTTTTACCAACAGAGTCGAAATATTTAACTCCTTATGCACAGTTAAAAATATATCATAAATTTCATGAATTATCATAATTATTATGATTCTTACAAAGCACTAGATAATATAAAGATGGTAAAAGATTCAATGGAATAAGAACGTCTGTGGAGGAGAGAATTACAAGAACAATCTCCTACGTCACAATCAAATATCAGGTCTGAATCAAGTTAAACAAAAGAGAAGAAGTGTGCATAACAATATGAACGGAAAAGAAAGGAATATATTTTGTTCATACAGAGTCGCAAAATTCAGATTGTCGTGATATCTATTTGTAGATATGAAGAACCCAGAGAAAGATGCAAGAAAAGAGAAAGACGTATGAAGAATACCGAGGGAAATATATCTTTTCCGTAATATCAACTTGGATGCATTCAAGAAAGTAAAGAGATGATCACAAGACAGAAATTGGGAAGAAGATATAAAAAGAAGAATAAACTGCAAAGAAGAATAGAACAAGACAAAAAAACAAAAAAGCGAATGAATGAAAAGACTTTGAAAAGGATGATACTTTCAAAAATCCGAAAAGAACCTAATGGCACACTTTGTAGAAAAAAATTATATTATCAAAAATAGTCATGTAAAAGATGATGGTGAAAAATTGAATTGACCAAAAAGGAGTATAGACGAGAGATTTGGAAGGACAATCTCTTACGCCAAAATCAAAACTTAAGCTTAATCAAATCAATCAAAAGAGAAGAAGACTGTAAGACAGTATGAAGGGAAAAGGAAGAAAAATGTCGCCTTCAGAGAGATTCAAGAAGTTCAGATGGTGCTCATATATAACTGTGAACGAAAAGAATCAAGAAGAAGATCAGAGACCTGAGAAAGGCGTATGGAGAAGATCGCTGCTTATATATTTTAAGCTTAACATATATTTTCAAGCATTCGTGAAATTAAAATCTGGCTAGAAGACGGAAAATGAGGATAGTATATTCATGGAAGAGGAGACTGGAATGAAGAAGAGAAGAAGCTGTCGTAAGAAATTGGAAGGTGTCATTGGAGATGAAGATTTCATAGGAGACTGAAAAACCTTAAAAGAGAAAAGATTATAACTTTTGAAACAAATGATACTACTAAAACTCCAAACTTCAACTTATTAACAAAATAGAGAGTGGAAACGTACTTATTCACAGCAATCTAGAAGAAAATCAGTCCTTATATTAATTGGGAAATATAATAAATGACGTAAATCAGAATAATTAACATGAATTGTATTACAAACCAAAAAATATGAAGAAAAATATTAAGAAAAATATGAAGGATATGAAAAATGGGTTTGGAGGAAAGAAGCGGAATTACAATCTCTTACGTGAATATACAATACCGACCCAGAGTCAAGTAAAACAGAAGAGAAGATTAGAAAACAACAAGTTGGAAAAAGGAGAAGACATCTCGTCTTCACAGAAAGTCACAAAATTCAGATGGTCGTTATTTGTGTCATTCAAATTTAACTGTAGATGAAAGGAAGCAAGAAGATGAAAGGAAGTAGAGAAAGTCGCTGAAAAATATCTATAACGTAGGATCAAATTTGATATAGAGAAGAGTAGAAATGCGAACAATAGTCTGAACATGGAAGTAAATCGAAGAAGAGACTTTAAAGAAAAATGGGTATGATTTAATATGAAGTTAATATGATGTATATGAATTAATAGAGACCTAGATAATATAAAGATGGAAAAAGATTCAATGGAATAAGAATGTCTGTGGAGGAGAGAATTACATGAAATATCTCTTAAGTCACAATGAAATGTCAACCCTGAATCAAGTTAAAAAGAAGAAAAGGGCGAAACAATATGAATGGAAAAGGAAGAGATATATTTTCTTCACAGAGTCGCAGAATACAGATAGTCGTATTATGTATGTGTAGATATGAAGAAGCAAAGAGGGAGATGCAAGAAAAGAGAAAGGCGTATGAAGAATACCGAGGGAAATATATCTTCAACGTAATATCAATGTAGAAGCATTCAGGAAACTATAGAGATGATCACAAGACAGAAGATGGGAAGAATATATACAAAGAGGAATAAACTGGAAAGAAGAATAGGACAAAAATAAAAAACAAATATAGCGAAGACGAGATAACTCCTTGAAATGAGTGATGCTTCCAAATATTCGAAACGGAAGCTAGTAGTACAATTTGTAGAAAAAACAAGATTATTAAGATTACTCATGAAAAAAAGATGGTAAAAGATTGTATTGGACAAAAGGCTTTATAGATCAGAGAATTGGAAGAGCCATCTCTTACGCCAAAATCAAAACATATGCTTAATGAAGTTCATTAGAAGAAATGAATAATGGAAGAGAATATGTAGGGAAAACAAAGAAATTTTGTCTTTACGGCGAGTCACAAAATTCAGATGGTCGTCGAATGTCGTGCTAGATCTCCTCTAATTAAGAAGAAGCGAGAAGAAGATGCAATAGGAGAGAAAAGCGTATGGAAAAGTTCGTAAAAAGTATTCTGCGTAATAATAAATTCACAGCATTCATGAAAAAGTAAGAGAAGAGCTGAAGGTCAAAAATGAGAAAAGAACATAAATGGAAACTGAGACTGTAAAGAAGAATAGAATGAGACTGAAAACCGATGAAAAATTTTAAAAATGATAATTTCTCGAAAGTAAATATACTATGATAACTCCGAAATGCAAGCTGAAATAAGTTAAAGGAAAGAAAAAAAGATTGAAAGACAATATGAAGAAGCAAGAAGAAGTTGCAAGAAAAGAGAAAGTCATATGAAAAATACCGAGGGAATTATATCCTTAACGTAAAATCAATTCGGAAGCATTAAGAAACTAAAGAGATGATCACAAGACAGAAGATGGGAAGAAGATATAAAAAGAAGAATAAACTGCAAAGAAGATTCGAAAAAGACTAAAAAAGATGCAAAAAAGCAAATGAATGAAAAGGCTTTGAAAAGGATGATACTCCCAAAAATCCGAAAAGAACCTAATGGCACACTTTGTAGAAAAAAATTATATTATCAAGAATAGTCATGTAAAAGATGATGGTGAAAGATTGAATTGACCAAAAAGGAGTATAGACGAAAGATTTGGAAGGACATTCTCTTACGCCAAAATCAAAATTTAAGCTTAATCAAGTCAATCAAAACTGAAGAAGACTGGAAGACAGTATGAAATTAAGAGGAAGAAAAATGTCGCCTTCAGAGAGATCCGCGAAATTCAGATGGTCCTTAAATCTAACTGTGAATAAAAAGAATCAAGAAGAAGATCGGAGACCTAGGAAAGGCGTATGAAGAAGATCGCTACATATATATTTTAAGCTTAACATAAATTTGCAAGCGTTCGTAAAATTAAAATCTGGCTAGAAGACTGAAAATGAAGATAGTTTTTACACGGAAGAAGAGACTGGAAAGAAGAAAAGAAGAAGCTGTCGTAGGAAGATGGAAGGTGTCATTGGAGATCAAGATTTCATAGGAGACTGAAAAACCTTAAAAGCGAAAAGATTATAATTTGTTGAAACAAATGATACTACTAAAAACCCAAACTTCAAATTATTTGCAAAATAGACAGTGGAAACGTACTTATTCACAGCACTTTAGAAAAAAATAAGTCCTTATATTAATTGGAAAATATAATAAATGACATAAATTAGAATAAGTAACATGAAGTGTATTACAAACCAAGAAATATGAAGAAGTTGCAGAAAATCAAAAATGGTTTTGGACGAAAGAAATGGAATTACAATTTCTTACGCAAATATCGAACGCCGAGCCAGAGTTAAGTAAAAAAGAAGAGAAAATTGGAAAACAACAAGATGGAAAAAGGAGAAGAAATATCTTTTTCATATAAAGTCACAAAATTCAGATGGTCGTTAATTGTGTCATTTACATTTAAATGTAGATCGAAGGACGCAAGAAGAAGATGAAAGTAAGGAGAGAGAGTCGCTGGAAAATATCTATAACGTTGCATCAAATTTGATATAGAGAAGAACAGAAATGCGAACAATAGTCTGAACATGGAAGTAAGCCGCAGAAGAGACTTTAAAGAAAAATGGGTATGATTTAATATGAAGTTAATATGATGTATATGAATTAATAGAGACCTAGATAATATAAAGATAAAAAAAGATTCAATGGAATAAGAAAGTCTGTGGAGGAGAGAATTACAAGAACAATTTCTTAAGTCACAATGAAATGTCAACCCTGAATCAAGTTAAAAAGAAGAGGAGGGCGAAACAATATGAATGGAAAAGGAAGAGATATAGTTTCTTCACAGAGAGTCGCAAAATTCAGATAGTCGTGTTATGTATGTGTAGATATGAAGAAGGAAGAGGGAGATACAAGAAAAGAGAAAGGCGTATGAAGAATACCGAGGGAAATATATCTTCAACGTAATATCAATGTAGAAGCATTCAGGAAACTATAGAGATGATCACAAAACAGAAGATGGGAATATATATAGAAAGGGGAATAAACTGGAAAGAAGAGTAGGACGAAAATAAAAAAAACAAATATAGCGAAGACGTGATAACTCCTTGAAAAGAGTGATGTTTCCAAATATTCGAAACGGAAGCTAATAGTACAAATTGTAGAAAAACTAAGATTATTAAGATTCGTCATGAAAAAAAGATGGTAAAAGATTGAATTGGACAAAAAGCTGTACAGAGGAGAGAATTGGAAGAGCCATCTCTTACGCCAAAATCAAGACTTATGCTTAATGAAGTTCATAAGAAGAAAATAACAATGGAAGAGAATATGAAGGGAAAACAAAGAATTTTTTTCTTTACGGCGAGTCCCAAAATTCAGATGGTTGTCAAATGTCGTGCTAGATCTCCTATAATTAAGAAGAATCAAGAAGAAGACGCAATAGGAGAGAAGAGCGTATGGAAAAGTTCGTAAAAAGTATTCTGCGTAATAATAAATTCACAGCATTCATGAAAAAGGAAGAGAGGAGCTGAACGTCAAAAAATGAGAAAAGAATATAAACGGAAAATTAGACTGTAAAGAAGAAGAGAACGAAACTGAAAACCGATAAAAAAATTTAAAAATGATAATATCTCGAAAGTAAATATACCATGATAACTCCGAAATGCAAGCTGAATCAAGTTAAAGGAAAGAGAAAAAGAGTCAAAAACAGTATGAAGAAGCAAGAGGAAGATGCAAGAAAAGAAAAAGTCATATGAAAAATACCGAGGGAATTATATCCTTAACGGAAAATCAATTCGGAAGCATTAAGAAACTATAGAGATGATCACAAGACAGAAGATGGGAAGAAGATATAAAAAGAAGAATAAACTGCAAAAAAGATTGGAACAAGACTAAAAAAGAAACGAAAAAGCGAATGATTGAAAAGGCTTTGAAAATAACGATATTTCCAAAAATCCGAAAAGAAGCTAATGGCACACTTTATAGAAAAAATTATATTATCAAGAATAGTCATGGAAATGATGGGAAAAGATTGAATTCACCAAAAAGGAATATAGACGAGAGATTTGGAAGGACAATTTCTTACGCCAAAATCAAAACTTAAGCTTAATCAAGTCAATCAAAAGAGAAGAAGATTGGAAGACAGTATGAAGGGAAAAGGAAGAAAAGTGTCGCCTTCAGAGAGATTCGCGAAATTCAGATGGTCCTTCCATCTAACTGTGAACAAAAAGAAGCAAGAAGAAGATCGGATACCTGAGAAAGGCGTATGGAGAAGATTGTTGCATATATATTTTATGCTTAACATAAATTTTCAAGCATTCGTAAAATTAAAATCTGGGTAGAAGACTGAAAATGAGGATATTGTATACATGGCAGAAGAGACTGGAATGAAGAAGAGAAGAAGCTGTCGTAGGAAGATGGAAGGTGTCATTGGAGATGAAAATTTCATAGGGGACTGAAAAACCTTAAAAGCGAAAAGATTATAACTGTTTGAAACAAATGATACTACTAAAACCCCAAACTTCAAATTATTAGCAAAATAGACAGTGGAAACGTACTTATTCACAGCAGTCTAGAAAAAAATCAGTCCTTATGTTAATTGGAAAATATAATAAATGACATAAATTAGAATAATTAACATGAAGTGTATTACAAACCAAAAAATATGAAGAAGATGCAGAAAATCAAAAATGGGTTTAGATCAAAGAAATGGAATTACAATCTCTTACTTTAATATCGAACTCCGAGCCAGAGTCAAGTAAAACAGAAGAGAAAATTGGAAAACAACAAGTTGGAAAAAGGAGAAGAAATCTCTTCTTCACAGAAAGTCGCAAAATTCAGATGGTCGTTATTTGTGTCATTTACCTTTAACTGTAGATGGAAGGACGCAAGAACAAGATGGAAGTAAGGAGAGAGAGTCGCTGGATAATATCTATAACGTTGCATCAAATTTGATATTGAGAAGATCGGAAATGCGAACAATAGTCTGAACATGAAAGTAAATCGCAGAAGAGACTTTAAAGAAAAATGGCTATGATTTAATATGAAGATAATATGATGTATATGAATTAGCAGAAACCTAGATAATATAAAGATGGAAAAAGATTCAATGGAATAAGAATGTCTATGGAGGAGAGAATTACAAGAACAATTTCTTAAGTCACATTGAAATGTCAACCCTGTATCAAGTTATAAAGAAAATGAGGGCGAAACAATATGAATGGAAAAGGAAGAAATATATTTTCTTCACAGAGAGTTGCAAAATTCAGATAGTCGTGATATGTATGTGTAGATATGAAGAAGCAAGAGGGAGATGCAAGAAAAGAGAAATGCGTATGAAGAATACCGAGGGAAATATATCTTCAACGTAATATCAATGTAGAAGCATTCAGGAAACTATAGAGATGACCACAAGACAGAAGATAGGAAGAATATATAGAAAGAAGAATAAACTGGAAAGAAGAATAGGACAAAAATAAAAAAAACAAATATAGCGAAGACATGATAACTCCTTGAAAAGAGTGATGCTTCCAAATATTCGAAACGGAAGCTAATAGTACACGTTGAAAAAAAAAAACAAAATTATTGAGAATACTCATGAAAAGAAGATGGTAAAAGATTGAATTGGACCAAAGGCTCTGTAGACGAGAGAATTGGAAGAACAATCTCTTACGCCAAAGTCAAAACTTAACCTTAATGAAGTTAATCAGAAGAAAAGAACAACGGAAGAGAAGATGAAGGGAAAACGAAGAGATTTTGTCTTTACAGCGAGTCACAAAATTCAGATGGTCGTCAAATGTCGTGCTAGATCTCCACTTAATAAGACGAACCAAGAATAAGAGGCAATAGGAGAGAAGGGCGTATGGATACGTTCGTAATAAAATATTCAGCGTAATATTAAATTGACGGCATTCATGAAAACAAAGAGAAGAGCTGAAGTTCGAAAATGAGAAGAGGACAAATGGAAGATGAGATTGTAAAGAAAAATAGAATGAGACTGAGAGCCGATAAAAATTTTTACAAATGTTAATCTTTCTTGAGTAAATATACAATTGTAACGTCGAAATGCAAGCTGAAACAAGTTAAAGGAAAAAGAAGAAGAGTGAAAAAACAATATAAAAGGAGAAGAAAGAGAAGTTTGGTTTTTACACAGCGTTATAAAATTCAGGTGGTCGTGATATTTGGTGTTTTGATGTAACCATAGATAGAAAGAAGCAAGAAGAGGATGAAATAGTAGAGAAAATCGTATCGAGAATATCATTGGAGAAATATCTTTAACGCATAACAAAACTGCAAGTATTCATAAAATTCAAGAGAAGTGAGATTGAAAATTAGAAGATAATATAAATGGAAGAAGACACAAGAAAGAAGAGTAAGAGAAGATTGAAAACTCATATAACGGAAACGATGATAATTGTTTGAACGAATTATACTATCGTAACTCCGAAAAGGAAACTAAAAGCACAGTGGGAAGAAAAACAGCTATTGACATACGTCCAGAAAAATTTCATTGCTTAAATACAGTTTGCAAAAGGAAATAACTTAAAACGATCATAACTAATATAATGGATAGCACGAACTAGATAATATAAAGAATATAGATACAATTGAAAAATCAAAAAAGTGGAGGAGAGAATTAGAAGAAGAATCTGTTTCGTCACGTTCAAATGTCAAGCCTGAATCAAATTAAACAAAAGAGAAGAAGACGTAAACCAACATGAAGTGGAACTAAGGAGAAATTTTGGTTTAAAGATAGTCACAACATACAGATAATCCTGATATCTAACTGTGAATATTCAGAAAGAAAAAGAAGATTCAATAAGACAGAGAGGCCTTTAGAGAGATTCGTTGAAAATATATCTTCAAAGTAACATGAAATAAAAAGAAATTTTGAAATTAAAGAGAAAAGCAGAAAACTGAAACTGAGAAGAAGATATAAAAGGAAGAAAAAACTGAAGAGAAGAATACTGAAAGACCATTACAGCGAAAAGATAATAATTGGTTGAAAATAATGATACTATCTAAACTCCGAAATGTAAGCTAGGATAACAGTGGGTAAAAACACCAGCTTATTAACAATAATCCAGAAATATTTGAGAACTTATATACAGGTTGAAAAACATATTAAATTAAATAAATTGTCGTAATTAATAACATACATATAACTAAGTAAATAATATAAAGAAGACGGAAAAATATTCAATTACGAAAAAGTGTATGGAGGACAGAATTGGAAGGAACGTCACGTAACAATCAAATGTCAAGAAATCAAACCAAACAGAAGAGAAGAATACTGGAAAGCAATATGAAGGGAAGCCGAACAGAAGTATTGTCTTCACAAGAGCCAAATATTCAGATGGTCCTCATATGTGCTGTTTACATCCAACTGCTGATATGAAGGATCTAGCAGAAGATGAAGTAGGAGAGAAGCAGGTATGGAGACGATCGTTGGAAAAAAT
The DNA here is from genome assembly GCF_964235325.1 of Thermobia domestica. NCBI lineage: Eukaryota > Metazoa > Arthropoda > Insecta > Zygentoma > Lepismatidae > Thermobia > Thermobia domestica. The sequence continues at coordinate 177,711,468 of NC_137456.1, forward strand.
ATCTTTAAATTAACGTCAAATTTCAAACCAATCATGAAATTAAAAAGAAGAGCAGAAGACTGAAAATAGGAAGAGGATTAAATAAAACAAAACAATATAAAGAAGAATAGAAGCGATTGAAAAACATAAAAGTTAAAAGATGATAATTGTTTATACGAATGATACTATCCAAACTCCGACATGCAGGCTAGGAGCACACAGCGTAGAAAATACCAAGTTTTACCAATAGAGTCGAAATTTTTAACTCCTTATGCACAGTTAAAAATATATCATAAATTTCATGAATTATCATAATTATTATGATTCTTACAAAGCACTAGATAATATAAAGATGGTAAAAGATTCAATGGAATAAGAACGTCTGTGGAGGAGAGAATTACAAGAACAATCTCCTACGTCACAATCAAATATCAGGTCTGAATCAAGTTAAACAAAAGAGAAGAAGTGTGCATAACAATATGAACGGAAAAGAAAGGAATACATTTTGTTCATACAGAGTCGCAAAATTCAGATTGTCGTGATATCTATTTGTAGATATGAAGAAGCCAGAGAAAGATGCAAGAAAAGAGAAAGACGTATGAAGAATACCGAGGGAAATATATCTTTTCCGTAATATCAACTTGGAAGCATTCAAGAAAGTAAAGAGATGATCACAAGACAGAAATTGGGAAGAAGATATAAAAAGAAGAATAAACTGCAAAGAAGAATAGAACAAGACAAAAAAACAAAAAAGCGAATGAATGAAAAGGCTTTGAAAAGGATGATACTTTCAAAAATCCGAAAAGAACCTAATGGCACACTTTGTAGAAAAAAATTATATTATCAAAAATAGTCATGTAAAAGATGATGGTGAAAAATTGAATTGACCAAAAAGGAGTATAGACGAGAGATTTGGAAGGACAATCTCTTACGCCAAAATCAAAACTTAAGCTTAATCAAATCAATCAAAAGAGAAGAAGACTGGAAGACAGTATGAAGGGAAAAGGAAGAAAAATGTCGCCTTCAGAGAGATTCAAGAAGTTCAGATGGTGCTCAAATATAACTGTGAACGAACAGAATCAAGAAGAAGATCAGAGACCTGGGAAAGGCGTATGGAGAAGATCGCTGCTTATATATTTTAAGCTTAACATATATTTTCAAGCATTCGTGAAATTAAAATCTGGCTAGAAGACGGAAAATGAGGATAGTATATACATGGAAGAGGAGACTGGAATGAAGAAGAGAAGAAGCTGTCGTAAGAAATTGGAAGGTGTCATTGGAGATGAAGATTTCTTAGGAGACTGAAAAACCTTAAAAGCGAAAAGATTATAACTTTTGAAACAAATGATACTACTAAAACTCCAAACTTCAACTTATTAACAAAATAGAGAGTGGAAACGTACTTATTCACAGCAATCTAGAAGAAAATCAGTCCCTATATTAATTGGAAAATATAATAAATGACATAAATCAGAATAATTAACATGAATTGTATTACAAACCAAAAAATATGAAGAAAAATATTAAGAAAAATATGAAGGATATGAAAATGGGTTTGGAGGAAAGAAGCGGAATTACAATCTCTTACGTGAATATACAATACCGACCAAGAGTCAAGTAAAACAGAAGAGAAGATTAGAAAACAACAAGTTGGAAAAAAGGAGAAGACATCTCGTCTTCACAGAAAGTCACAAAATTCAGATGGTCGTTATTTGTGTCATTCAAATTTAACTGTAGATGAAAGGAAGCAAGAAGATGAAAGGAAGTAGAGAAAGTCGCTGAAAAATATCTATAACGTAGGATCAAATTTGATATAGAGAAGAGCAGAAATGCGAACAATAGTCTGAACATGGAAGTAAATCGAAGAAGAGACTTTAAAGAAAAATGGGTATGATTTAATATGAAGTTAATATGATGTATATGAATTAATAGAGACCTAGATAATATAAAGATGGAAAAAGATTCAATGGAATAAGAATGTCTGTGGAGGAGATAATTACAAGAAATATCTCTTAAGTCACAATGAAATGTCAACCCTGAATCAAGTTAAAAAGAAGAAAAGGGCGAAACAATATGAAAAGAAAAGGAAGAAATATATTTTCTTCACAGAGAGTCGCCAATATCAGATACTCTTGATATGTATATGTAGATATGAAGAAGCAAGAGAGAGATGAAAGAAAAGAGGAAGGCGCATGAAGAATACCGACGGAAATATATCTTTAACGTAATATCAATGTGGAAGATTGAAGAATCTAAAGAGATGATCAGAAGACAGAAGATGGGAAGAATATATAAAAAAGAAGAATAAACTGGAAAGAAGAATAGGACAAAAAAAACAAATATAGCGAAGAGGTGATAACTCTCTGAAAAGAGTGATGATTCCAAATATTCGAAACGGAAGCTAAAAGTGCAATTTGTAGAAAAAACAAGATTATTAAGATTACTCATGAAAAAAAGATGGTAAAAGATTGAATTGGACAAAAAGCTGTATAGAAGAGAGAATTGAAAGAGCCATCTCTTACGCCAAAATCATAACTTATGCTTAATGAAGTTCATCAGAAGAAAAGAACAATGGAAGAGAATATGAAGGGAAAACAAAGAAATTTTGTCTTTACGGCGAGTCACAAAATTCAGATGGTCGTCGAATGTCGTGCTAGATCTCCTCTAATTAAGAAGAAACAAGAAGAAGATGCAAAAGGAGAGAAGAGCGTACAGAAAAGTTCGTAAAAAGTATTCTGCGTAATAATAAATTGACAGCATTCATGAAAAAGTAAGAGAAGAGGTGAAGGTCAAAAATGAGAAAAGAACATAAATGGAAAATGAGACTGTAAAGAAGAATAGAAGGAGACTGACAACCGATAAAAACTTTTAAAAATGATAATTTCTCGAAAGTATATATACTATGATAACTCCGAAATGCAAGCTGAAACAAGATAAAGGAAAGAGCAAAAGATTGAAAAACAATATGAAGAAGCAAGAGGAACATCCAAGAAAAGAGAAAGTCATATGAAAAATACTGAGAGAATTATGTCTTTAACGTAAAATCTATTCGGATGCATTAGGAAACTAAAGAGATGATCACAAGATAGAAGATCGGAAGAAGATACAAAAAGAAGATTAACTGCAAAGAAGAATAGAACAAAGCTAAAAAACAAAAAAGCGAAGGAATGATAAGCCTTTGAAAAGGATGATACTCCCAAAAATCCGAAAGGAAGCTAATGGCACACTTTGTAGAAAAAAATTATATGATCAAGAATAGTCATTTAAAAGAAGATGGGATAAGATTGAATTGACCAAAAAGGAGTATAGACGAGAGATTTGGAAGCACAATCTCTTACGCCAAAATCAAAACTTAAGCTTAATCAAGTCAATCAAAAGAGAAGAAGACTGGAAGACAGTATGAAGGGAAAAGGAAGAAAAAGATCGCCTTCAGAGAGATTCACGAAGTTCAGATGGTTCTTAAATATAACTGTGAACGAAAAGAATCAACATGAAGATCAGAGACCTGAGAAAGGCGTATGGAGAAGATCGCTGCATATATAGTTTAAGCTTAACATAAATTTTCAAGCATTCGTGAAATTAAAATCTGGCTAAAAGACTGAAAATGAGGATAATATATACATGGAAGAGGAGACTGGAATGAAGAAAAGAAGAAGCTGTCGTAGGAAGATGGAAGGTGTCATTGGAGATGAATATTTCATAGGAGACTGAAAAACCTAACAAGCGAAAAGATTATAACTGTTTGAAACAAATGATACTACTAAAACTCCAAACTTCAACTTATTAGCAAAACAGAGAGTGGAAACGTACTTATTCGCAGCAGTCTAGAAAAAAATCAGTTCTTATATTAATTGGAAAATATTATAAATGACATAAATTGGAATAATTAACAAGAAGTGTATTACAAACCAAAAAATATGAAGAAGATGCAGAAAATCAAAAATGGGTTTGGACGAAAGAAATGGAATTACAATCTCTTACGCAAATATCGAACGCCGAGCCAGAGTCAAGTAAAACAGAAGAAAAAATTTTAAAAGAACAAGATGGAAAAACGAGAAGAAATCTCTTCTTCACATAATGTCACAAAATTCAGATGGTCGTTAATTGTGTCATTTACATTTAACTGTAGATCGAAGGACGAAAGAAGAAAATGAAAGTAAGGAGAGAGAGTCGCTGGAAAATATCTATAACGTTGCATCAAATTTGATATAGAGAAGAGCGGAAATGCGAACAATAGTCTGAACATGGAAGTAAATCACAGAAGAGACTTTAAAGAATAATGGGTATGATTTAATATGAAGATAATATGATGTATATGAAATAATAGAGACCTAGATAATATATAGGTGGAAAAAGATTCAATGGAATAAGAATGTCTGTGGAGGAGAGAATTACAAGAACAATTTCCTAAGTCACAATGAAATGTCAACCCAGAATCAAATAAAAAAGAAAAGGAGGGCGAAACAATATGAATGGAAAAAGAAGAAATATATTTTCTTCACAGAGAGTCGCAAAATTCAGATAGTCGTGATATGTATGTGTAGATATGAAGAAGCAAGAGGAAGATGCAAGGAAAGAGAAAGGCGTATGAAGAATACCGAGGGAAATATATCTTCAACGTAATATCAATATAGAAGCATTCAGGAAACTATAGAGATGATCACAAGACAGAAGATGGGAAGAATATATAAAAAAGAGGAATAAACTGGAAAGAAGAATAGGACAAAAATAAAAATAATATAGCGAAGACATGATAACTCCTTGAAAAGGGTGTTGCTTCCAAATATTCGAATCAGAAGCTAATAGTACAATTTGTTGAAAAGACATGATTATTAAGATTACTCATGAAAAAAGATGGTAAAAGATTGAATTGGACAACAAGCTGTATAGAGGAGAGAATTGGAAGAGCCATCTCTTACGCCAAAATCAAAACTTAAGCTTAATCAAGTCAATCAAAAGAGAAGAAGACTGGAAGACAGTATGAAGGGAAAAGGAAGAAAAAGATCGCCTTCAGAGAGATTCACGAAGTTCAGATGGTTCTTAAATATAACTGTGAACGAAAAGAATCAAGATGAAGATCAGAGACCTGAGAAATGCGTATGGAGAAGATCGCTGCATATATAGTTTAAGCTTAACATAAATTTTCAAGCATTCGTGAAATTAAAATCTGGCTAGAAGACTGAAAATGAGGATAATATATACATGGAAGAGGAGACTGGAATGAAGAAGAGAAGAAGCTGTCGTAAGAAATTGGAAGGTGTCATTGGAAATGAAGATTTCATAGGAGACTGAAAAACCTAACAAGCGAAAAAATTATAACTGTTTGAAACAAATGATACTACTAAAACCCCAAACTTCAACTTACCAGCAAAATAGAGAGTGGAAACGTACTTATTCACAGCAGTCTAGAAAAAATCAGTTCTTATATTAATTGCAAAATATAATAAATGACATAAATTGGAATAATTAACAAGAAGTGTATTACAAACCAAAAAATATGAAGAAGATGCAGAAAATCAAAAATGGGTTTGGACGAAAGAAATGGAATTACAATCTCTAACGCAAATATCGAACGCCGAGCCAGAGTCAAGTAAAACAGAAGAAAAAATTTTAAAAGAACAAGATGGAAAAACGAGAAGAAATCTCTTCTTCACATAATGTCACAAAATTCAGATGGTCGTTAATTGTGTCATTTACATTTAAATGTAGATCGAAGGACGAAAGAAGAAAATGAAAGTAAGGAGAGAGAGTCGCTGGAAAATATCTATAACGTTGCATCAAATTTGATATAGAGAAGAGCGGAAATGCGAACAATAGTCTGAACATGGAAGTAAATCACAGAAGAGACTTTAAAGAATAATGGGTATGATTTAATATGAAGATAATATGATGTATATGAATTAATAGAGACCTAGATAATATATACATGGAAAAAGATTCAATGGAATAAGAATGTCTGTGGAGGAGAGAATTACAAGAACAATTTCCTAAGTCACAATGAAATGTCAACACAGAATCAAATAAAAAAGAAAAGGAGGGCGAAACAATATGAATGGAAAAAGAAGAAATATATTTTCTTCACAGAGAGTCGCAAAATTCAGATAGTCGTGATATGTATGTGTAGATATGAAGAAGCAAGAGGAAGATGCAAGGAAAGAGAAAGGCGTTAGAAGAATACCGAGGGAAATATATCTTCAACGTAATATCAATATAGAAGCATTCAGGAAACTATAGAGATGATCACAAGACAGAAGATGGGAAGAATATATAAAAAAGAGGAATAAACTGGAAAGAAGAATAGGACAAAAATAAAAATAATATAGCGAAGACATGATAACTCCTTGAAAAGGGTGTTGCTTCCAAATATTCGAATCAGAAGCTAATAGTACAATTTGTTGAAAAGACATGATTATTAAGATTACTCATGAAAAAAGATGGTAAAAGATTGAATTGGACAACAAGCTGTATAGAGGAGAGAATTGGAAGAGTCATCTCTTACGCCAAAATCAAAACTTATTCTTAATGAAGTTAGTCAGAAGAAAAGAACAATGGAAGAGAATATGAAGGGAAAACAAAGAAATTTTTTCTTTACGGCGAGTTACAAAATTCGGATGGTCATCGAATATCGTGCTAGATCTCCTCTAATTAAGAAGAAGCAAGAAGAAGATGCAATAGGAGTGAAGAGCGTATGGAAAAGTTCGTAAAAGGTATTCTGCGTAATAGTAAATTGACAGCATTCATGAGAAAGGAAGAGAAGAGGTGAAGATCAAAAATGAGAAAAGAACATAAATGAAAATGAGACTGTAAAGAAGAAAAGAATGAGACTGAAAACCGATAAAAAATTTTAAAAATGATAATTTCTCGAAAATAAATATACCATGAAAACTCCGAAATGCAAGCTGAAACAAGTTAAAGGAAAGAGAAAATGATTGAAAAACAATATGAAGAAGCAAGAGGAAGTTGCAAGAAAAGAGAAAGTCATATGAAAAATACCGAGGGAATTATATCCTTAACGTAAAATCAATTCGGAAGCATTAAGAAACTAAAGAGATGATCACAAGACAGAAGATGGGAAGAAGATATAAAAAGAAGAATAAACTGCAAAGAAGATTAGAACAAGACTAAAAAAGATGCAAAAAAGCGAATGAATGAAAAGGCTTTGAAAAGGATGATACTCCAAAAAATCCGAAAAGAACCTAATGGCACACTTTGTAGAAAAACATATATTATCAAGAATAGTCATGTAAAAGATGACGGTGAAAGATTGAATTGACCAAAAAGGAGTATCGACGAGAGATTTGGAAGGACAATCTCTTACGCCAAAATCAAAACTTAAGCTTAATCAAGTCAATCAAAAGAGAAGAAGACTGGAAGACAGTATGAAGGGAAAAGGAAGAAAAAGATCGCCTTCAGAGAGATTCATGAAGTTCAGATGGTGCTTAAATATAACTGTGAACGAAAAGAATCAAGATGAAGATCAGAGACCTGAGAAAGGCGTATGGAGAAGATCGCTGCATATATAGTTTAAGCTTAACATAAATTTTCAAGCATTCGTGAAATTAAAATCTGGCTAGAAGACTGAAAATGAAGATAATATATACATGGAAGAGGAGACTGGAATGAAGAAGAGAAGAAGCTTTCGTAAGAAATTGGAAGGTGTCATTGGAGATGAAGATTTCATAGGATTGAAAAACCTTAAAAGCGGAAAGATTATAACTGTTTAAAACAAATGATACTTCTAAAGCTCCAAACATCAAGTTACTATCAAAATAGAGACTGCAAACGTAGTTATTGACAACAGTGTAGAAAAACATCACTCCTGATATAAATTGGAATATATAATAAATTACATAAATTAGAATAAATAACATGAAGTGAATTACAAACCAAAAAATATGAAGAAGATGAAAGAAATCCGAAATGGGTTTGGAGGAAAGAAATGGAATTTCAATCTCTTACCAAGTGTAGAATGCCGAGCCAGAGTCAACTAATAGAGAAGAGAAGATTGGAAAACAACAACATGGGAAAAGGAGAAGAAATCTCTTCTTCACAGAAAGTCGCAAAATTCAGATGGTCGTTATTTGTGTCATTTACATTTAACTGTAGATAGAAGGACGCAAGAAGAAGATGAAAGTAAGGAGAGAGAGTCGCCGGAAAATATCTATAACGTTGCAAAAATTTTGATATAGAGAAGAGCAGAAATGCGAAAAATAGTCTGAGCATGGAAGTAAATCGAAGAAGAGACTGTAAAGAAAAATGGGTATGATTTAATATGAAGATAATATGATGTATATGAATTAATAGAGACCTAGATAATATAAAGATGGAAAAAGATTCAATGGAATAAGAAAGTCTGTTGAGGAGAGAATTACAAGAACAATCTCTTAAGTCACAATGAAATGTCAACCCTGAATCAAGTTGAAAAGAAGAGGAGAGCGAAACAATATGAAGGGAAAAGGAATTAATACATTTTCTTCACAGAGAGTCGCAAAATTCAGATAGTCGTGATATGTATGTGTAGAAACGAATAAGCAAGAGGGAGATGGAAGAGAAGAGGAAGGAGTATGAAGAATAACGACGGAAATATATCTTTAACGTAATATCAATGTGGAAGATTGAAGAATCTAAAGAGATTATCACAAGACAGAAGATGGGAAGAATATATACAAAGAAGAATAAACTGGAAAGAAGAAAAGGACAAAAATAAAAAACAAACATAGCGAAGACATGATAACTTCTCGAAAAGAGTGATGCTTCCAAATATACGAAACGGAAGCTAATAGCACAATTTGTAGAAAAAACAAAATTATTAAAAATACACATAAGAAAAAGATGGTAAAAGAATGAATTGGAGAAAAGGCTGTAGAATTTGGAAAGCAATCTCATACACAAAAACCAAAACTTAAGCTTAATGAAGTCAATCAGAAGAAAGTAAAAATGGAAGAGAATATGAAGGGAAAAAGAAGAGATTTTGTCTTTACGGCGAGTCAGAAAATTCAGATGGTCGTCAAATGTCGTGTTAAATGTCCTCTAATTAAGAATAAGCAAGAAGAAGATGAAATAGGAGAGAAGAGCGCATGGAGAAGTTCGTAAAAGGAATTCTGCGTAATAATAAATTGACAACATTCATGAAAAGGGAAGAGAAGAGGTGAAGGTCAAAAATGAGAAAAGAACATAAATGGAAAATGAGACTCCAAAGAACAATAAAAAGAGACAAACTACCGATAAAAAATTTTAAAAATGATAATTTCTCGAAAGTAAATATACTATGATAACTCCGAAATGCAGGCTGAAACAAGTTAAAGGAAAGAGAAAAAGATTGAAATACCATATGAAGAAGCAAGAGGAAGATGGAAGAAAAGAGAACGTCATATGAAAAATACCGAGGGAATTATATCCTTAACGTATAATCAATTCGGAAGCATTAAGAAACTAAAGAGATTATCAGAAGACAGAAGATGGGAAGAAGATACAAAAAGAAGAAACAACTTCAAGGAAGAATAAAACAAGACTAAAAAAACAAAAAAGGGAAAGAATGATAAATCTTTGAAAAGGATGATACTTCCAAAAATCCGAAAGGAAGCTAATGGCACACTTTGTAGAAAAAAATTATATTATCAAGAATAGTCATGTAAAAGAAGGTGGGAGAAAATTGAATTGGACAAAAAGCTGTATAGAGGAGAGAATTGGAAGAGCCATCTCTTACGACAAAATCAAAACTTATGCTTAATGAAGTTAGTCAGAAGAAAATAATAATGAAAGAGAATATGAAGGGAAAACGAAGAAACTTTGTCTTTACGGCGAGTCGGAAAATTCACATGTTCGTCAAATGTCGTGAAAGATCTCTAATTAAGAAGAAGCAAGAAGATGCAATAGGAGAGAAGAGCGTATGGAGAAGTTCGTAAAAAGTATCCTGCGTAATAATAAATTGACAGCATTCATTAAAAAGAAAGAGAAGAGGTGAAGTTCGAAAATGAGAAAAAAACATAAATGGAAAAGGAGACTGTAAAGAAGAATAGAATGAGACTGAAAACTGATAAAAAATTTTAAAAATGATAATTTCTCGAAAATAAATATACTATGAGAAACTCCGAAATGCAAGCTGAAACAAGTTAAAGGAAAGAGAAAAGGATTGAAAAACAATATGAAGAAGCAAGAGGAAGTTGCAAGAAAAGAGAAAGTCATATGAAAAATACCGAGGGAATTATATCCATAACGGAAAATCAATTCGGAAGCATTAAGAAACTAAAGAGATGATCACAAGACAGAAGATGAAAAGAAGATATAGAACGAAGAATAAACTGCAAAGAAGATTAGAACAAGACTAAAAAGATGCAAAAAAGCGAATGAATGAAAAGTCTTTGAAAAAGATGATACTTTCGAAAATCCGAAAAGAACCTAATGGCACATTTTGTAGAAAAAATTATATTATCAAAAATAGTCATGTAAAAGATGATGGTGAAAATTGAATTGACCAAAAGGGAGTATAGACAAGAGATTTGGAAGGACAATGTCTTACACCAAAATCAAAACTTAAGCTTAATAGAGTCAATCAAAACTGAAGAACACTTCAAGAGAGTATGAAGGGAAAAGGAAGAAAAATATCGCCTTTAGAGAAATTCGCGAAATTCAGTTGGTCCTTAAATCTAACTGTGAATAAAAAGAATCAAGAAGAAGATCGGAGACCTGGGAAAGGCGTATGGAGAAGATCGCTGCATATATATATTAACATAAATTTGCAAGCATTCGTGAAATTAAAATCTGGCTAGAAGACTGAAAATGAAGATAGTTTTTACATGGAAGAAGAGACTGGAAAGAAGAAAAGAAGAAGCTGTCGTAGGAAGATGGAAGGTGTTATTGGAGGTGAATATTTCATAGGAGACTGAAAAACCTAACAAGCGAAAAGATTATAACTGTTTGAAACAAATGATACTACTAAAACCCCAAACTTCAACTTACCAGCAAAATAGAGAGTGGAAACGTACTTATTCACAGCAGTCTTGAAAAAAATCAGTCCTTATATTAATTGCAAAATATAATAAATGACATAAATTAGAATAATTAACATGAAGTGTATTACAAACCAAAAAATATGAAGAAGATGCAGAAAATCAAAACTGGGTTTGGACGAAGGAAATGGAATTACAATCTCTTACGCAAATATCGAACGCCGAGCCAGAGTCAAGTAAAACAGAAGAGAAAATTGGAAAACAACAAGATGGAAAAACGAGAAGAAATCTCTTCTTCACATAATGTCACAAAATTCAGATGGTCGTTAATTGTGTAATTTAAATTTAACTGTAGATGAAAGGACGAAAGAAGAAAATGAAAGTAAGGAGAGAGAGTCGCTGGAAAATATCTATAACGTTGCATCAAATTTGATATAGAGAAGAGCGGAAATGCGAACAATAGTCTGAACATGGAAGTAAATCGCAGAAGAGATTTTAAGAAAAATGGGTATGATTTAATATGAAGATAATATGATGTATATGAATTAATAGAGACCTAGATAATATATAGATGGAAAAAGATTCAATGGAATAAGAATGTCTGTGGAGGAGAGAATTACAAGAACAATTTCCTAAGTCACAATGAAATGTCAACCCAGAATCAAATAAAAAAGAAAAGGAGGGCGAAACAATATGAATGGAAAAAGAAGAAATATATTTTCTTCACAGAGAGTCGCAAAATTCAGATAGTCGTGATATGTATGTGTAGATATGAAGAAGCAAGAGGAAGATGCAAGGAAAGAGAAAGGCGTATGAAGAATACCGAGGGAAATATATCTTCAACGTAATATCAATATAGAAGCATTCAGGAAACTATAGAGATGATCACAAGACAGAAGATGGGAAGAATATATAAAAAAGAGGAATAAACTGGAAAGAAGAATAGGACAAAAATAAAAATAATATAGCGAAGACATGATAACTCCTTGAAAAGGGTGATGCTTCCAAATATTCGAAACAGAAGCTAATAGTACAATTTGTTGAACAACATGATTAATAGGATTACTCATGAAAAAAGATGGTAAAATATTGAATTGGACAAGAAGCTGTATAGAGGAGAGAATTGGAAGAGCCATCTCTTACGCAAAAATCAAAACTTATTCTTAATGAAGTTAGTCAGAAGAAAAGAACAATGGAAGAGAATATGAAGGGAAAACAAAGAATTTTTTTCTTTACGGCGAGTTACAAAATTCGGATGGTCATCGAATATCGTGCTAGATCTCCTCTAATTAAGAAGAAGCAAGAAGAAGATGCAATAGGAGTGAAGAGCGTATGGAAAAGTTCGTAAAAAGTATTCTGCGTAATAGTAAATTGACAGCATTCATGAAAAAGGAAGAGAAGAGGTGAAGATCAAAAATGAGAAAAGAACATAAATGAAAATGAGACTGTAAAGAAGAAAAGAATGAGACTGAAAACCGATAAAAAATTTTAAAAATGATAATTTCTCGAAAATAAATATACCATGATAACTCCGAAATGCAAGCTGAAACAAGTTAAAGGAAAGAGAAAATGATTGAAAAACAATATGAAGAAGCAAGAGGAAGTTGCAAGAAAAGAGAAAGTCATATGAAAAATACCGAGGGAATTATATCCTTAACGTAAAATCAATTCGGAAGCATTAAGAAACTAAAGAGATGATCACAAGACAGAAGATGGGAAGAAGATATAAAAAGAAGAATAAACTGCAAAGAAGATTAGAAGAAGACTAAAAAAGATGCAAAAAAGCGAATGAATGAAAATGCTTTGAAAAAGATGATACTCCAAAAAATCCGAAAAGAACCTAATGGCACACTTTGTAGAAAAACATATATTATCAAGAATAGTCATGTAAAAGATGATGGTGAAAGATTGAATTGACCAAAAAAGAGTATAGACGAGAGATTTGGAAGGACAATCTCTTACGCCAAAATCAAAACTTAAGCTTAATCAAGTCAATCAAAAGAGAAGAAGACTGGAAGACAGTATGAAGGGAAAAGGAAGAAAAAGATCGCCTTCAGAGAGATTCACGAAGTTCAGATGGTTCTTAAATATAACTGTGAACGAAAAGAATCAAGATGAAGATCAGAGACCTGAGAAAGGCGTATGGAGAAGATCGCTGCATATATAGTTTAAGCTTAACATAAATTTTCAAGCATTCGTGAAATTAAAATCTGGCTAGAAGACTGAAAATGAGGATAATATATACATGGAAGAGGAGACTGGAATGAAGAAGAGAAGAAGCTGTCGTAAGAAATTGGAAGGTGTCATTGGAAATGAAGATTTCATAGGAGACTGAAAAACCTAACAAGCGAAAAAATTATAACTGTTTGAAACAAATGATACTACTAAAACCCCAAACTTCAACTTACCAGCAAAATAGAGAGTGGAAACGTACTTATTCACAGCAGTCTAGAAAAAATCAGTTCTTATATTAATTGCAAAATATAATAAATGACATAAATTGGAATAATTAACAAGAAGTGTATTACAAACCAAAAAATATGAAGAAGATGCAGAAAATCAAAAATGGGTTTGGACGAAAGAAATGGAATTACAATCTCTAACGCAAATATCGAACGCCGAGCCAGAGTCAAGTAAAACAGAAGAAAAAATTTTAAAAGAACAAGATGGAAAAACGAGAAAAAATCTCTTCTTCACATAATGTCACAAAATTCAGATGGTCGTTAATTGTGTCATTTACATTTAAATGTAGATCGAAGGACGAAAGAAGAAAATGAAAGTAAGGAGAGAGAGTCGCTGGAAAATATCTATAACGTTGCATCAAATTTGATATAGAGAAGAGCGGAAATGCGAACAATAGTCTGAACATGGAAGTAAATCACAGAAGAGACTTTAAAGAATAATGGGTATGATTTAATATGAAGATAATATGATGTATATGAATTAATAGAGACCTAGATAATATATAGATGGAAAAAGATTCAATGGAATAAGAATGTCTGTGGAGGAGAGAATTACAAGAACAATTTCCTAAGTCACAATGAAATGTCAACACAGAATCAAATAAAAAAGAAAAGGAGGGCGAAACAATATGAATGGAAAAAGAAGAAATATATTTTCTTCACAGAGAGTCGCAAAATTCAGATAGTCGTGATATGTATGTGTAGATATGAAGAAGCAAGAGGAAGATGCAAGGAAAGAGAAAGGCGTTAGAAGAATACCGAGGGAAATATATCTTCAACGTAATATCAATATAGAAGCATTCAGGAAACTATAGAGATGATCACAAGACAGAAGATGGGAAGAATATATAAAAAAGAGGAATAAACTGGAAAGAAGAATAGGACAAAAATAAAAATAATATAGCGAAGACATGATAACTCCTTGAAAAGGGTGTTGCTTCCAAATATTCGAATCAGAAGCTAATAGTACAATTTGTTGAAAAGACATGATTATTAAGATTACTCATGAAAAAAGATGGTAAAAGATTGAATTGGACAACAAGCTGTATAGAGGAGAGAATTGGAAGAGCCATCTCTTACGCCAAAATCAAAACTTATTCTTAATGAAGTTAGTCAGAAGAAAAGAACAATGGAAGAGAATATGAAGGGAAAACAAAGAAATTTTTTCTTTACGGCGAGTTACAAAATTCGGATGGTCATCGAATATCGTGCTAGATCTCCTCTAATTAAGAAGAAGCAAGAAGAAGATGCAATAGGAGTGAAGAGCGTATGGAAAAGTTCGTAAAAGGTATTCTGCGTAATAGTAAATTGACAGCATTCATGAGAAAGGAAGAGAAGAGGTGAAGATCAAAAATGAGAAAAGAACATAAATGAAAATGAGACTGTAAAGAAGAAAAGAATGAGACTGAAAACCGATAAAAAATTTTAAAAATGATAATTTCTCGAAAATAAATATACCATGAAAACTCCGAAATGCAAGCTGAAACAAGTTAAAGGAAAGAGAAAATGATTGAAAAACAATATGAAGAAGCAAGAGGAAGTTGCAAGAAAAGAGAAAGTCATATGAAAAATACCGAGGGAATTATATCCTTAACGTAAAATCAATTCGGAAGCATTAAGAAACTAAAGAGATGATCACAAGACAGAAGATGGGAAGAAGATATAAAAAGAAGAATAAACTGCAAAGAAGATTAGAACAAGACTAAAAAAGATGCAAAAAAGCGAATGAATGAAAAGGCTTTGAAAAGGATGATACTCCAAAAAATCCGAAAAGAACCTAATGGCACACTTTGTAGAAAAACATATATTATCAAGAATAGTCATGTAAAAGATGACGGTGAAAGATTGAATTGACCAAAAAGGAGTATCGACGAGAGATTTGGAAGGACAATCTCTTACGCCAAAATCAAAACTTAAGCTTAATCAAGTCAATCAAAAGAGAAGAAGACTGGAAGACAGTATGAAGGGAAAAGGAAGAAAAAGATCGCCTTCAGAGAGATTCATGAAGTTCAGATGGTGCTTAAATATAACTGTGAACGAAAAGAATCAAGATGAAGATCAGAGACCTGAGAAAGGCGTATGGAGAAGATCGCTGCATATATAGTTTAAGCTTAACATAAATTTTCAAGCATTCGTGAAATTAAAATCTGGCTAGAAGACTGAAAATGAAGATAATATATACATGGAAGAGGAGACTGGAATGAAGAAGAGAAGAAGCTTTCGTAAGAAATTGGAAGGTGTCATTGGAGATGAAGATTTCATAGGATTGAAAAACCTTAAAAGCGGAAAGATTATAACTGTTTAAAACAAATGATACTTCTAAAGCTCCAAACATCAAGTTACTATCAAAATAGAGACTGCAAACGTAGTTATTGACAACAGTGTAGAAAAACATCACTCCTGATATAAATTGGAATATATAATAAATTACATAAATTAGAATAAATAACATGAAGTGAATTACAAACCAAAAAATATGAAGAAGATGAAAGAAATCCGAAATGGGTTTGGAGGAAAGAAATGGAATTTCAATCTCTTACCAAGTGTAGAATGCCGAGCCAGAGTCAACTAATAGAGAAGAGAAGATTGGAAAACAACAACATGGGAAAAGGAGAAGAAATCTCTTCTTCACAGAAAGTCGCAAAATTCAGATGGTCGTTATTTGTGTCATTTACATTTAACTGTAGATAGAAGGACGCAAGAAGAAGATGAAAGTAAGGAGAGAGAGTCGCCGGAAAATATCTATAACGTTGCAAAAATTTTGATATAGAGAAGAGCAGAAATGCGAAAAATAGTCTGAGCATGGAAGTAAATCGAAGAAGAGACTGTAAAGAAAAATGGGTATGATTTAATATGAAGATAATATGATGTATATGAATTAATAGAGACCTAGATAATATAAAGATGGAAAAAGATTCAATGGAATAAGAAAGTCTGTTGAGGAGAGAATTACAAGAACAATCTCTTAAGTCACAATGAAATGTCAACCCTGAATCAAGTTGAAAAGAAGAGGAGAGCGAAACAATATGAAGGGAAAAGGAATTAATATATTTTCTTCACAGAGAGTCGCAAAATTCAGATAGTCGTGATATGTATGTGTAGAAACGAATAAGCAAGAGGGAGATGGAAGAGAAGAGGAAGGAGTATGAAGAATAACGACGGAAATATATCTTTAACGTAATATCAATGTGGAAGATTGAAGAATCTAAAGAGATTATCACAAGACAGAAGATGGGAAGAATATATACAAAGAAGAATAAACTGGAAAGAAGAAAAGGACAAAAATAAAAAACAAACATAGCGAAGACATGATAACTTCTCGAAAAGAGTGATGCTTCCAAATATACGAAACGGAAGCTAATAGCACAATTTGTAGAAAAAACAAAATTATTAAAAATACACATAAGAAAAAGATGGTAAAAGAATGAATTGGAGAAAAGGCTGTAGAATTTGGAAAGCAATCTCATACACAAAAACCAAAACTTAAGCTTAATGAAGTCAATCAGAAGAAAGTAAAAATGGAAGAGAATATGAAGGGAAAAAGAAGAGATTTTGTCTTTACGGCGAGTCAGAAAATTCAGATGGTCGTCAAATGTCGTGTTAAATGTCCTCTAATTAAGAATAAGCAAGAAGAAGATGAAATAGGAGAGAAGAGCGCATGGAGAAGTTCGTAAAAAGAATTCTGCGTAATAATAAATTGACAACATTCATGAAAAAGGAAGAGAAGAGGTGAAGGTCAAAAATGAGAAAAGAACATAAATGGAAAATGAGACTCCAAAGAACAATAAAAAGAGACAAACTACCGATAAAAAATTTTAAAAATGATAATTTCTCGAAAGTAAATATACTATGATAACTCCGAAATGCAGGCTGAAACAAGTTAAAGGAAAGAGAAAAAGATTGAAATACCATATGAAGAAGCAAGAGGAAGATGGAAGAAAAGAGAACGTCATATGAAAAATACCGAGGGAATTATATCCTTAACGTATAATCAATTCGGAAGCATTAAGAAACTAAAGAGATTATCAGAAGACAGAAGATGGGAAGAAGATACAAAAAGAAGAAACAACTTCAAGGAAGAATAAAACAAGACTAAAAAAACAAAAAAGGGAAAGAATGATAAATCTTTGAAAAGGATGATACTTCCAAAAATCCGAAAGGAAGCTAATGGCACACTTTGTAGAAAAAAATTATATTATCAAGAATAGTCATGTAAAAGAAGGTGGGAGAAAATTGAATTGGACAAAAAGCTGTATAGAGGAGAGAATTGGAAGAGCCATCTCTTACGACAAAATCAAAACTTATGCTTAATGAAGTTAGTCAGAAGAAAATAATAATGAAAGAGAATATGAAGGGAAAACGAAGAAACTTTGTCTTTACGGCGAGTCGGAAAATTCACATGTTCGTCAAATGTCGTGAAAGATCTCTAATTAAGAAGAAGCAAGAAGATGCAATAGGAGAGAAGAGCGTATGGAGAAGTTCGTAAAAAGTATCCTGCGTAATAATAAATTGACAGCATTCATTAAAAAGAAAGAGAAGAGGTGAAGTTCGAAAATGAGAAAAAAACATAAATGGAAAAGGAGACTGTAAAGAAGAATAGAATGAGACTGAAAACTGATAAAAAATTTTAAAAATGATAATTTCTCGAAAATAAATATACTATGAGAAACTCCGAAATGCAAGCTGAAACAAGTTAAAGGAAAGAGAAAAGGATTGAAAAACAATATGAAGAAGCAAGAGGAAGTTGCAAGAAAAGAGAAAGTCATATGAAAAATACCGAGGGAATTATATCCATAACGGAAAATCAATTCGGAAGCATTAAGAAACTAAAGAGATGATCACAAGACAGAAGATGAAAAGAAGATATAGAACGAAGAATAAACTGCAAAGAAGATTAGAACAAGACTAAAAAGATGCAAAAAAGCGAATGAATGAAAAGTCTTTGAAAAAGATGATACTTTCGAAAATCCGAAAAGAACCTAATGGCACATTTTGTAGAAAAAATTATATTATCAAAAATAGTCATGTAAAAGATGATGGTGAAAATTGAATTGACCAAAAGGGAGTATAGACAAGAGATTTGGAAGGACAATGTCTTACACCAAAATCAAAACTTAAGCTTAATAGAGTCAATCAAAACTGAAGAACACTTCAAGAGAGTATGAAGGGAAAAGGAAGAAAAATATCGCCTTTAGAGAAATTCGCGAAATTCAGTTGGTCCTTAAATCTAACTGTGAATAAAAAGAATCAAGAAGAAGATCGGAGACCTGGGAAAGGCGTATGGAGAAGATCGCTGCATATATATATTAACATAAATTTGCAAGCATTCGTGAAATTAAAATCTGGCTAGAAGACTGAAAATGAAGATAGTTTTTACATGGAAGAAGAGACTGGAAAGAAGAAAAGAAGAAGCTGTCGTAGGAAGATGGAAGGTGTTATTGGAGGTGAATATTTCATAGGAGACTGAAAAACCTAACAAGCGAAAAGATTATAACTGTTTGAAACAAATGATACTACTAAAACCCCAAACTTCAACTTACCAGCAAAATAGAGAGTGGAAACGTACTTATTCACAGCAGTCTTGAAAAAAATCAGTCCTTATATTAATTGCAAAATATAATAAATGACATAAATTAGAATAATTAACATGAAGTGTATTACAAACCAAAAAATATGAAGAAGATGCAGAAAATCAAAACTGGGTTTGGACGAAGGAAATGGAATTACAATCTCTTACGCAAATATCGAACGCCGAGCCAGAGTCAAGTAAAACAGAAGAGAAAATTGGAAAACAACAAGATGGAAAAACGAGAAGAAATCTCTTCTTCACATAATGTCACAAAATTCAGATGGTCGTTAATTGTGTAATTTAAATTTAACTGTAGATGAAAGGACGAAAGAAGAAAATGAAAGTAAGGAGAGAGAGTCGCTGGAAAATATCTATAACGTTGCATCAAATTTGATATAGAGAAGAGCGGAAATGCGAACAATAGTCTGAACATGGAAGTAAATCGCAGAAGAGATTTTAAGAAAAATGGGTATGATTTAATATGAAGATAATATGATGTATATGAATTAATAGAGACCTAGATAATATATAGATGGAAAAAGATTCAATGGAATAAGAATGTCTGTGGAGGAGAGAATTACAAGAACAATTTCCTAAGTCACAATGAAATGTCAACCCAGAATCAAATAAAAAAGAAAAGGAGGGCGAAACAATATGAATGGAAAAAGAAGAAATATATTTTCTTCACAGAGAGTCGCAAAATTCAGATAGTCGTGATATGTATGTGTAGATATGAAGAAGCAAGAGGAAGATGCAAGGAAAGAGAAAGGCGTATGAAGAATACCGAGGGAAATATATCTTCAACGTAATATCAATATAGAAGCATTCAGGAAACTATAGAGATGATCACAAGACAGAAGATGGGAAGAATATATAAAAAAGAGGAATAAACTGGAAAGAAGAATAGGACAAAAATAAAAATAATATAGCGAAGACATGATAACTCCTTGAAAAGGGTGATGCTTCCAAATATTCGAAACAGAAGCTAATAGTACAATTTGTTGAAACAACATGATTAATAGGATTACTCATGAAAAAAGATGGTAAAATATTGAATTGGACAAGAAGCTGTATAGAGGAGAGAATTGGAAGAGCCATCTCTTACGCAAAAATCAAAACTTATTCTTAATGAAGTTAGTCAGAAGAAAAGAACAATGGAAGAGAATATGAAGGGAAAACAAAGAATTTTTTTCTTTACGGCGAGTTACAAAATTCGGATGGTCATCGAATATCGTGCTAGATCTCCTCTAATTAAGAAGAAGCAAGAAGAAGATGCAATAGGAGTGAAGAGCGTATGGAAAAGTTCGTAAAAAGTATTCTGCGTAATAGTAAATTGACAGCATTCATGAAAAAGGAAGAGAAGAGGTGAAGATCAAAAATGAGAAAAGAACATAAATGAAAATGAGACTGTAAAGAAGAAAAGAATGAGACTGAAAACCGATAAAAAATTTTAAAAATGATAATTTCTCGAAAATAAATATACCATGATAACTCCGAAATGCAAGCTGAAACAAGTTAAAGGAAAGAGAAAATGATTGAAAAACAATATGAAGAAGCAAGAGGAAGTTGCAAGAAAAGAGAAAGTCATATGAAAAATACCGAGGGAATTATATCCTTAACGTAAAATCAATTCGGAAGCATTAAGAAACTAAAGAGATGATCACAAGACAGAAGATGGGAAGAAGATATAAAAAGAAGAATAAACTGCAAAGAAGATTAGAACAAGACTAAAAAAGATGCAAAAAAGCGAATGAATGAAAATGCTTTGAAAAAGATGATACTCCAAAAAATCCGAAAAGAACCTAATGGCACACTTTGTAGAAAAACATATATTATCAAGAATAGTCATGTAAAAGATGATGGTGAAAGATTGAATTGACCAAAAAAGAGTATAGACGAGAGATTTGGAAGGACAATCTCTTACGCCAAAATCAAAACTTAAGCTTAATCAAGTCAATCAAAAGAGAAGAAGACTGGAAGACAGTATGAAGGGAAAAGGAAGAAAAAGATCGCCTTCAGAGAGATTCACGAAGTTCAGATGGTTCTTAAATATAACTGTGAACGAAAAGAATCAAGATGAAGATCAGAGACCTGAGAAAGGCGTATGGAGAAGATCGCTGCATATATAGTTTAAGCTTAACATAAATTTTCAAGCATTCGTGAAATTAAAATCTGGCTAGAAGACTGAAAATGAGGATAATATATACATGGAAGAGGAGACTGGAATGAAGAAGAGAAGAAGCTGTCGTAAGAAATTGGAAGGTGTCATTGGAAATGAAGATTTCATAGGAGACTGAAAAACCTAACAAGCGAAAAAATTATAACTGTTTGAAACAAATGATACTACTAAAACCCCAAACTTCAACTTACCAGCAAAATAGAGAGTGGAAACGTACTTATTCACAGCAGTCTAGAAAAAATCAGTTCTTATATTAATTGCAAAATATAATAAATGACATAAATTGGAATAATTAACAAGAAGTGTATTACAAACCAAAAAATATGAAGAAGATGCAGAAAATCAAAAATGGGTTTGGACGAAAGAAATGGAATTACAATCTCTAACGCAAATATCGAACGCCGAGCCAGAGTCAAGTAAAACAGAAGAAAAAATTTTAAAAGAACAAGATGGAAAAACGAGAAAAAATCTCTTCTTCACATAATGTCACAAAATTCAGATGGTCGTTAATTGTGTCATTTACATTTAAATGTAGATCGAAGGACGAAAGAAGAAAATGAAAGTAAGGAGAGAGAGTCGCTGGAAAATATCTATAACGTTGCATCAAATTTGATATAGAGAAGAGCGGAAATGCGAACAATAGTCTGAACATGGAAGTAAATCACAGAAGAGACTTTAAAGAATAATGGGTATGATTTAATATGAAGATAATATGATGTATATGAATTAATAGAGACCTAGATAATATATAGATGGAAAAAGATTCAATGGAATAAGAATGTCTGTGGAGGAGATAATTACAAGAACAATTTCCTAAGTCACAATGAAATGTCAACACAGAATCAAATAAAAAAGAAAAGGAGGGCGAAACAATATGAATGGAAAAAGAAGAAATATATTTTCTTCACAGAGAGTCGCAAAATTCAGATAGTCGTGATATGTATGTGTAGATATGAAGAAGCAAGAGGAAGATGCAAGGAAAGAGAAAGGCGTTAGAAGAATACCGAGGGAAATATATCTTCAACGTAATATCAATATAGAAGCATTCAGGAAACTATAGAGATGATCACAAGACAGAAGATGGGAAGAATATATAAAAAAGAGGAATAAACTGGAAAGAAGAATAGGACAAAAATAAAAATAATATAGCGAAGACATGATAACTCCTTGAAAAGGGTGTTGCTTCCAAATATTCGAATCAGAAGCTAATAGTACAATTTGTTGAAAAGACATGATTATTAAGATTACTCATGAAAAAAGATGGTAAAAGATTGAATTGGACAAGAAGCTGTATAGAGGAGAGAATTGGAAGAGCCATCTCTTACGCCAAAATCAAAACTTATTCTTAATGAAGTTAGTCAGAAGAAAAGAACAATGGAAGAGAATATGAAGGGAAAACAAAGAAATTTTTTCTTTACGGCGAGTTACAAAATTCGGATGGTCATCGAATATCGTGCTAGATCTCCTCTAATTAAGAAGAAGCAAGAAGAAGATGCAATAGGAGTGAAGAGCGTATGGAAAAGTTCGTAAAAAGTATTCTGCGTAATAATAAATTGACAGCATTCATGAGAAAGGAAGAGAAGAGGTGAAGATCAAAAATGAGAAAAGAACATAAATGAAAATGAGACTGTAAAGAAGAAAAGAATGAGACTGAAAACCGATAAAAAATTTTAAAAATGATAATTTCTCGAAAATAAATATACCATGAAAACTCCGAAATGCAAGCTGAAACAAGTTAAAGGAAAGAGAAAATGATTGAAAAACAATATGAAGAAGCAAGAGGAAGTTGCAAGAAAAGAGAAAGTCATATGAAAAATACCGAGGGAATTATATCCTTAACGTAAAATCAATTCGGAAGCATTAAGAAACTAAAGAGATGATCACAAGACAGAAGATGGGAAGAAGATATAAAAAGAAGAATAAACTGCAAAGAAGATTGGAACAAGACTAAAAAAGATGCAAAAAAGCGAATGAATGAAAATGCTTTGAAAAGGATGATACTCCAAAAAATCCGAAAAGAACCTAATGGCACACTTTGTAGAAAAACATATATTATCAAGAATAGTCATGTAAAAGATGACGGTGAAAGATTGAATTGACCAAAAAGGAGTATCGACGAGAGATTTGGAAGGACAATCTCTTACGCCAAAATCAAAACTTAAGCTTAATCAAGTCAATCAAAAGAGAAGAAGACTGGAAGACAGTATGAAGGGAAAAGGAAGAAAAAGATCGCCTTCAGAGAGATTCACGAAGTTCAGATGGTGCTTAAATATAACTGTGAACGAAAAGAATCAAGATGAAGATCAGAGACCTGAGAAAGGCGTATGGAGAAGATCGCTGCATATATAGTTTAAGCTTAACATAAATTTTCAAGCATTCGTGAAATTAAAATCTGGCTAGAAGACTGAAAATGAAGATAATATATACATGGAAGAGGAGACTGGAATGAAGAAGAGAAGAAGCTTTCGTAAGAAATTGGAAGGTGTCATTGGAGATGAAGATTTCATAGGATTGAAAAACCTTAAAAGCGGAAAGATTATAACTGTTTAAAACAAATGATACTTCTAAAGCTCCAAACATCAAGTTACTATCAAAATAGAGACTGCAAACGTAGTTATTGACAACAGTGTAGAAAAACATCACTCCTGATATAAATTGGAATATATAATAAATTACATAAATTAGAATAAATAACATGAAGTGAATTACAAACCAAAAAATATGAAGAAGATGAAAGAAATCCGAAATGGGTTTGGAGGAAAGAAATGGAATTTCAATCTCTTACCAAGTGTAGAATGCCGAGCCAGAGTCAACTAATAGAGAAGAGAAGATTGGAAAACAACAACATGGGAAAAGGAGAAGAAATCTCTTCTTCACAGAAAGTCGCAAAATTCAGATGGTCGTTATTTGTGTCATTTACATTTAACTGTAGATAGAAGGACGCAAGAAGAAGATGAAAGTAAGGAGAGAGAGTCGCCGGAAAATATCTATAACGTTGCAAAAATTTGGTATAGAGAAGAGCAGAAATGCGAAAAATAGTCTGAGCATGGAAGTAAATCGAAGAAAAGACTGTAAAGAAAAATGGGTATGATTTAATATGAAGATAATATGATGTATATGAATTAATAGAGACCTAGATAATATAAAGATGGAAAAAGATTCAATGGAATAAGAAAGTCTGTTGAGGAGAGAATTACAAGAACAATCTCTTAAGTCACAATGAAATGTCAACCCTGAATCAAGTTGAAAAGAAGAGGAGAGCGAAACAATATGAAGGGAAAAGGAATTAATATATTTTCTTCACAGAGAGTCGCAAAATTCAGATAGTCGTGATATGTATGTGTAGAAACGAATAAGCAAGAGGGAGATGGAAGAGAAGAGGAAGGAGTATGAAGAATAACGACGGAAATATATCTTTAACGTAATATCAATGTGGAAGATTGAAGAATCTAAAGAGATTATCACAAGACAGAAGATGGGAAGAATATATACAAAGAAGAATAAACTGGAAAGAAGAAAAGGACAAAAATAAAAAACAAACATAGCGAAGACATGATAACTTCTCGAAAAGAGTGATGCTTCCAAATATACGAAACGGAAGCTAATAGCACAATTTGTAGAAAAAACAAAATTATTAAAAATACACATAAGAAAAAGATGGTAAAAGAATGAATTGGAGAAAAGGCTGTAGAATTTGGAAAGCAATCTCATACACAAAAACCAAAACTTAAGCTTAATGAAGTCAATCAGAAGAAAGTAAAAATGGAAGAGAATATGAAGGGAAAAAGAAGAGATTTTGTCTTTACGGCGAGTCAGAAAATTCAGATGGTCGTCAAATGTCGTGTTAAATGTCCTCTAATTAAGAATAAGCAAGAAGAAGATGAAATAGGAGAGAAGAGCGCATGGAGAAGTTCGTAAAAAGAATTCTGCGTAATAATAAATTGACAACATTCATGAAAAAGGAAGAGAAGAGGTGAAGGTCAAAAATGAGAAAAGAACATAAATGGAAAATGAGACTCCAAAGAACAAAAAAAAAGAGACAAACTACCGATAAAAAATTTTAAAAATGATAATTTCTCGAAAGTAAATATACTATGATAACTCCGAAATGCAGGCTGAAACAAGTTAAAGGAAAGAGAAAAAGGTTGAAATACCATATGAAGAAGCAAGAGGAAGATGGAAGAAAAGAGAACGTCATATGAAAAATACCGTGGGAATTATATCCTTAACGTAAAATCAATTCGGAAGCATTAAGAAACTAAAGAGATGATCACAAGACAGAAGATGGGAAGAAGATATAAAAAGAAGAAACAACTTCAAGGAAGAATAGAACAAGACTAAAAAAACAAAAAAGGGAAAGATCGATAAATCTTTGAAAAGGATGATACTTCCAAAGATCCGAAAGGAAGCTAATGGCACACTTTATAGAAAAAAATTATATTATCGAGAATAGTCATGTAAAAGAAGGTGGGAGAAAATTGAATTTGACAAAAAGCTGTATAGAGGAGAGAATTGGAAGAGCAATCTCTTACGCAAAATCAAAACTTATGCTTAATGAAGTTAACCAGAAGAAAAGAATAATGGAAGAGAATATGAAGGGAAAACGAAGAAACTTTGTCTTTACGGCGAGTCACAAAATTCACATGTTCGTCAAATGTCGTGAAAGATCTCTAATTAAGAAGAAGCAAGAAGAAGATGCAATAGGAGAGAAGAGCGTATGGAGAAGTTCGTAAAAAGCATTCTGCGTAATAATAAATTGACAGCATTCATTAAAAAGGAAGAGAAGAGGTGTACACCAAAAATGAGAAAAGAACATAAATGGAAAATGAGACTCTAAAGAAGAATAGAATGAGACTGAGAACCGATAAAAAATTTTAAAAATGATAATTTCTCGAAAGTAAATATACTATGATAACTCCGAAATGCCAGCTGAAAGAAGTTAAAGGAAAGAGAAAAAGATTGAAAAACAATATGAAGAAGCAAGAGGAAGGTGCAAGAAAAGAGAAACTCATATGAAAAATACCGAGGGAATTATATCCTTAATGTAAAATCAATTCGGATGCATTAAGAAACTAAAGAGATTATCACAAGATAAAAGATGGGAAGAAGATATAAAAAGAAGAATAAACTGCAAAAAAGAATAGAACAAGACCAAAAAACAAAAAAGCGAGCGTATACATGGAAGGAAACGGGAAGAAAAGAAAACAATATGATATGATAGATCTACGATGCTTTTCAACGTTATTTTCATCTTGTTGCTTTTAAATCACAACAAAACATGAAGCTGTTTGATATGTGGAAGGACTTGTGTTCAAACTTTCTACAAATTCATAACGTGATTTTCACACTGTGCTACTTCAAGTTGTGGATGGGACGTGAATTCTTGCACTAAACAGTAAGTTGTGCTCTCAGTTAAACTAACAATGAGTTTTTGAGGGACGACAGGGTTGGATCTTTTCTACTTCTGGGATTCTGCTCCTTAATGCGTCAATGCTGTTTCTAGACTGGAGGTGTTCCTAAAACTTCATATTCTGTTGTCCATGTGAAATCCTTCAAGAGAAATAAGTTGGCCAGCAAAATCATGAATTCAATTATTGGTGATAATCTTCGTTCAAAGCAATCCTTAATTTGTTTCGTTTGTTTGTTGTCACAATTTCATTGTCGAAGTATTGGCGTGTGATGTTAGACGATTCTTCTTTGATTTCTTCTATTTTGTCGTTCGATGGTTTGCTTTTTATTGGATAAGAGTTACTGGTTGGGAGTTCTCTCGAATTTCGTGGAGTTTCATGGAGGAGAGAGAATAAAGCTATTATTATCTAATGAGGTGGTGGTACTTCTAGGGATTGTAGAATGAAATCAACAACCACTCTTAGGTGTTGATTTCAATTCTACGAATACTAAGTTATTAATGTGTCGAATATATGTTGAATCGTTACGCGATGTTTCTACATGAATTTCCTTTAAAGTGTTGATGCCATGTCTTCCCAGTTGTTAGTGTACTATGAAGCACAAATTACAGCTTAGCAAAAAGATTCCACGTCCTTTCTACAGCTTGTAATTCGGCCGTTAAAAATCACGCAACCTTACGAATAACTTCGCTAAAGAAAAGCAGAAGAGTGAAATGTGTTAGACAACAGTCACTGGAAAAATAATGGGAAATTAATTTCTAACGAAAAAATCAAAATGAAAACGCTAAATAAGTTAAAAGAAACAGCAAAGACAGTAAAAGCATAAGAGCAGAAGACTGGAAATCCACCAAAAGGAGAAAGCATGGGAGTTCTCTCGAGAAGATAGATGTGTCAACAAAACCAGAAGAATTCAGGAACGGAAACTCTCGTAATAGAAGGTCGACGAAATTACGAAGAAGATATAGGAAAAAAATTATATTATCAAGAATGGTCATGTAAAAGAAGATGGGAAAATATAGAATTGACCAAAAAGAAGTATAGACGAGAGATTTGGAAGGACAATCTCTTACGCCAAAATCAAAACTTATGCTTAATGAAGTTAATCAGAAAAAAAAGAACAATGGAAGAGAATATGAAGGGAAAACAAGAAAAATCTTGTATTTACGGCGAGTCACAAAATTCAGATGGTCGTCGAATGTCGTGCTAGATTTCCTCTAACTAAGAAGAAGCAAGAAGAAGATGCAATAGGAGAGAAGAGCGTATGGAAAAGTTCGTAAAAAGTATTCTGCGTAATAATAAATTGACAGCATTCATGAAAAGGGAAGAGAAGAGGTGAAGGTCAAAAATGAGAAAAGAACATAAATGGAAAATGAGACTGTAAAGAAGAATAGAATGAGACTGAAAACCGATAACTATTTTTAAAAATGATAATTTCTCGAAAGTAAATATACTATGATAACTCCGAAATGCAAGCTGAAACAAGTTAAAGAAAAGAGAAAATGATTGAACAACAATATGAAGAAGCAAGAAAAAGTTGCAAGAAAAGATAGAGTGATAAAAAATACCGAGGGAATTATATCCTTAACGTAAAATCAATTCGGAAGCATTAAGAAACTAAAGGGATGATCACAAGACAGAAGATGGGAAGAAGATATAAAAAGAAGAATAAACTGCAAAGAAGATTAGAACAAGACTAAAAAAGATGCAAAAAAGCGAATGAATGAAAAGGCTTGGAAAAAGATGATATTCCCAAAAATCCGAAAAGAACCTAATGGCACACCTTGTAGAAAAAATTATATTATCAAGAATAGTCATGTAAAAGATGATGGTGAAAGATTGAATTGACCAAAAAGGAGTAAAGACGAGAGATTTGGAAGGACAATCCCTTACGCCAAAATCAAAACTTAAGCTTAATCAAGTCAATCAAAAGAGAAGACTGGAAGACAGTATGAAGGGAAAAGGAAGAAAAACATCGCCTTCAGAGAGATTCGCGAAATTCAGATGGTCCTTAAATCTAACTGTGAATAAAAATAATCAAGAAGATCAGTGACCTGTGAAAGGCGTATGAAGAAGATCGCTACATACATATTTTAAGCTTAACATAAATTTGCAAGCATTCGTGAAATTAAAATCTGGCTAGAAGACTGAAAATGAACATAGTTTTTACATTGAAGAAGAGACTGGAAAGAAGAAAAGACGAAGCTGTCGTAGGAAGATGGAAGATATCATTCAAGATGAAAAATTTCACAGGAGACTGGAAAACATTAAAAACGAAAAAATTATAACTGTTTGAAACAAATGATACTACTAAAACTCCAAACTTCAACTTATTAGCAAAATAGAGAGTGGAAACGTACTTATTCACAGCAGTCTAGAAAAAAATCAGTTCTTATATTAATTGGAAAATATTATAAATGACATAAAATTGAATAATTAACATGAAGTGTATTACAAACCAAAAAATATGAAGAAGATGCAGATAATCAAAAATGGGTTTGGACGAAAGAAATGGAATTACAATCTCTTACGCAAATATCGAACTCCGAGCCAGAGTCAAGTAAAACAGAAGAGAAGATTGGAAAACAACAAGATGGAAAAAGGAGAAGAATTCTCTTCTTCACATAATGTCACAAAATTCTGATGGTCGTTAATTGTGTCATTTACATTTAACTAAAGATGGAAGGACGCAAGAAGAAGATGAAAGTAAGGAGAGAGAGTCGCTGGAAAATATCTATAACGTTGCATCAAATTTGATATAGAGAAGAGCAGAAATGCGAAAAATAGTCTGAGCATGGAATTAAATCGAAGAAGAGGCTTTACAGAAAAATGGGTATGATTTAATATGAAGATAATATGATGTATATGAATTAATAGAGACCTAGATAATATAAAGATGGAAAAAGATTCAATGGAATAAGAAAGTCTGTTGAGGAGAGAATTACAAGAACAATCTCTTAAGTCACAATCAAATGTCAACCCTGAATCAAGTTAAAGAGAAGAGGAGAGCGAAATAATATGAAGGGAAAAGGAAGAGATATATTTTCTTCACAGAGAGTCTCAAAACTCAGATAGTCGTGATATGTATGTGTAGAAACGAATAAGCAAGAGGGAGATGGAAGAAAAGAGGAAGGCGTATGAAGAATAACGACGGAAATATATCTTTAACGTAATATCAATGTGGAAGATTGAAGAATCTAAAGAGATGATCACAAGACAGAAGATGGGAAGAATATATACAAAAGAAGAATAAACTGGAAAGAAGAAAAGGACAAAAATAAAAAAAACAAACATAGCGAAGACATGATAACTTCTCGAGAAGAGTGATGCTTAAAAATATACGAAACGGAAGCTAATAGCAAAATTTGTAGAAAAAACAAACTTATTAAAAATACTCATAAGAAAAAGATGGTAAAAGATTGAATTGGACAAAAGGCTGTAGAATTGGGAAAGCAATCTCTTACGCAAAAACCAAAACTTAAGCTTAATGAAGTCTATCAGAAGAAAATAAAAATGGAAGAGAATATGAAGGGAAAAAGAAGAGATTTTGTCTTTACGGCGAGTCAGAAAATTCAGATGGTCGTCAAATGTCGTGTTAAATGTCCTCTAATTAAGAATAAGGAAGAAGATGATGAAATAGGAGAGAAGAGTGTATGGAGAAGTTCGTAAAAAGTATTCTGCGTAATAATAAATTGACAGCATTCATGAAAAAGGAAGAGAAGAGGTGAAGGTCAAAAATGAGAAAAGAACATAAATGGAAAATGAGACTCCAAAGAACAATAAAAAGAGACAAACTACCGATAAAAAATTTTAAAAATGATAATTTCTCGAAAGTAAATATACTATGATAACTCCGAAATGCAGGCTGAAACCAAGTTAAAGGAAAGAGAAAAAGGTTGAAATACCATATGAAGAAGCAAGAGGAAGATGGAAGAAAAGAGAACGTCATATGAAAAATACCGAGGGAATTATATCCTTAACGTAAAATCAATTCGGAAGCATTAAGAAACTAAAGAGATGATCACAAGACAGAAGATGGGAAGAAGATATAAAAAGAAGAAACAACTTCAAGGAAGAATAGAACAAGACTAAAAAAACAAAAAAGGGAAAGATCGATAAATCTTTGAAAAGGATGATACTTCCAAAGATCCGAAAGGAAGCTAATGGCACACTTTATAGAAAAAAATTATATTATCGAGAATAGTCATGTAAAAGAAGGTGGGAGAAAATTGAATTTGACAAAAAGCTGTATAGAGGAGAGAATTGGAAGAGCAATCTCTTACGCAAAATCAAAACTTATGCTTAATGAAGTTAACCAGAAGAAAAGAATAATGGAAGAGAATATGAAGGGAAAACGAAGAAACTTTGTCTTTACGGCGAGTCACAAAATTCACATGTTCGTCAAATGTCGTGAAAGATCTCTAATTAAGAAGAAGCAAGAAGAAGATGCAATAGGAGAGAAGAGCGTATGGAAAAGTTCGTAAAAAGTATTCTGCGTAATAATAAATTGACAGCATTCATGAAAAGGGAAGAGAAGAGGTGAAGGTCAAAAATGAGAAAAGAACATAAATGGAAAATGAGACTGTAAAGAAGAATAGAATGAGACTGAAAACCGATAACTATTTTTAAAAATGATAATTTCTCGAAAGTAAATATACTATGATAACTCCGAAATGCAAGCTGAAACAAGTTAAAGAAAAGAGAAAATGATTGAACAACAATATGAAGAAGCAAGAAAAAGTTGCAAGAAAAGATAGAGTGATAAAAAATACCGAGGGAATTATATCCTTAACGTAAAATCAATTCGGAAGCATTAAGAAACTAAAGGGATGATCACAAGACAGAAGATGGGAAGAAGATATAAAAAGAAGAATAAACTGCAAAGAAGATTAGAACAAGACTAAAAAAGATGCAAAAAAGCGAATGAATGAAAAGGCTTGGAAAAAGATGATACTCCCAAAAATGCGAAAAGAACCTAATGGCACACCTTGTAGAAAAAATTATATTATCAAGAATAGTCATGTAAAAGATGATGGTGAAAGATTGAATTGACCAAAAAGGAGTAAAGACGAGAGATTTGGAAGGACAATCTCTTACGCCAAAATCAAAACTTAAGCTTAATCAAGTCAATCAAAAGAGAAGACTGGAAGACAGTATGAAGGGAAAAGGAAGAAAAAGATCGCCTTCAGAGAGATTCGCGAAATTCAGATGGTCCTTAAATCTAACTGTGAATAAAAATAATCAAGAAGATCAGTGACCTGTGAAAGGCGTATGCAGAAGATCGCTACATACATATTTTAAGCTTAACATAAATTTGCAAGCATTCGTGAAATTAAAATCTGGCTAGAAGACTGAAAATGAACATAGTTTTTACATTGAAGAAGAGACTGGAAAGAAGAAAAGACGAAGCTGTCGTAGGAAGATGGAAGATATCATTCAAGATGAAAAATTTCACAGGAGACTGGAAAACATTAAAAACGAAAAAATTATAACTGTTTGAAACAAATGATACTACTAAAACTCCAAACTTCAACTTATTAGCAAAATAGAGAGTGGAAACGTACTTATTCACAGCAGTCTAGAAAAAAATCAGTTCTTATATTAATTGGAAAATATTATAAATGACATAAAATTGAATAATTAACATGAAGTGTATTACAAACCAAAAAATATGAAGAAGATGCAGATAATCAAAAATGGGTTTGGACGAAAGAAATGGAATTACAATCTCTTACGCAAATATCGAACTCCGAGCCAGAGTCAAGTAAAACAGAAGAGAAGATTGGAAAACAACAAGATGGAAAAAGGAGAAGAAATCTCTTCTTCACATAATGTCACAAAATTCTGATGGTCGTTAATTGTGTCATTTACATTTAACTGTAGATGAAATGACGCAAGAAGAAGATGAAAGTAAGGAGAGAGAGTCGCTTGAAAATATCTATAACGTTGCATCAAATTTGATATAGAGAAGAGCGGAAATGCGAACAATAGTCTAACATGGAAGTAAATCGCAGAAGAGACTCTAGAGAGAAATGGGTATGATTTAATATGAAGATAATTTAATGTATATGAACTATAAGAGAGATTGATAATATAAAGATGGAAAAAGATTCAATGGAATAAGAAAGTCTGTGGAGAAGAGTATTACAAGAACAATTTCTTAAGTCACAATGAAATGTTAACCCTGAATCAAGTTAAAAAGAAAAAGGGGGCGAAACAATATGAATGGAAAAGGAAGAGATATATTTTCTTCACAGAGAGTCGCAAAATTCAGATAGTCGTGTTATGTATGTGTAGATATGAAGAAGCAAGAGGAAGATGCAAGAAAAGAGAAAGGCGTATGAAGATTACCGAGGGAAATATATCTTCAACGTAATATCAATGTAGAAGCATTCAGGAAACTATAGAGATGATCACAAGACAGAAGATGGGAAGAAGATATAAAAAGAAGAAGAAACTTCAAAGAAGATTAGAAGAAGACTAAAAAAGATGCAAAAAAGCGAATGAATGAAAAGGCTTTGAAAAGGATGATACTCCCAAAAATCCGAAAAGAACCTAATGGCACACTTTGTAGAAAAAAATTATATTATCAAGAATAGTCATGTAAAAGATGAACGTGAAAGATTGAATTGACCAAAAAGGAGTATAAACGAGAGATTTGGAAGGACAATCTCTTACGCCAAAATCAAAACTTAAGCTTAATCAAGTCAATCAAAAGAGAAGAAGACTGGAAGACAGTATGAAGGGAAAAGGAAGAAAAAGATCGCCTTCAGAGAGATTCGCTAAATTCAGATGGTCCTTAAATCTAACTGAGAATAGAAAGAATCAAAAAGAAGATCAGAGACCTGGGAAAGGCGTATGGAGAAGATCGCTGCATATATATTTTAAGCTTAACATAAATTTTCAAGCATTCGTGAAATTAAAATCTGGCTAGAAGACTGAAAATGAAGATAGTTTTTACATGGAAGAAGAGACTGGAAAGAAGGAAAGAAGAAGCTGTCGTAGGAAGATGGAAGGTGTCATTGGAGATGAATATTTCATAGGAGACTGAAAAACCTAACAAGCGAAAAGATTATAACTGTTTGAAACAAATGATACTACTAAAACTCCAAACTTCAACTTATTAGCAAAATAGAGACTAGAAACGTACTTATTCACAGCAATCTAGAAGAAAATCAGTCCTTATATTAATTGGAAAATATAATAAATGACATAAATTAGGATACTTATCATGAAGTGTATTACAAACCAAAAAATATGAAGAAGATGCAGAAAATCAAAAATGGGTTTGGACGAAAGAAATGGAATTACAATCTCTTACGCAAATATCGAACGCCGAGCCAGAGTCAAGTAAAAACGAAGAGAAGATTGGAAAGCAACAAGATGGAAAAAAGAGAAGAAATCTCTTCTTCACAGAAAGTCTCAAAATTCAAATGTTTGTTATTTGTGTCATTTACATTTAACTGTAGATGGAAGGACGCAAGAAGATGATAAAAGTAAGGAGAGAGAGTCGCTGGAAAATATCTATAACGTTGCATCAAATTTGATATAGAGAAGAGCGGAAATGCGAACAATAGTCTGAACATGGAAGTAAATCGCAGAAGAGACTTAAAAAAAAATTGGTATGATTTAATATGAAGATAATATGATGTATATGAATTAATAGAGACCTAGATAATATAAAGAAGGAAAAAGATTCAATGGAATAAGAATGTCTGTGGAAGAGAGAATTACAAGAACAATTCCTTAAGTCACAATGAAATGTCAACCCAGAATCAAGTAAAAAAGAAAACGAGGGCGAAACAATATGAATGGAAAAAGAACAAATATATTTTCTTCACAGAGAGTCGCAAAATTCAGATAGTCGTGATATGTATGTGTAGATATGAAGAAGCAAGAGGAAGATGCAAGAAAAGAGAAAGGCGTATGAAGAATACCGAGGGAAATATATCTTCAACGTAATATCAATGTAGAAGCATTCAGGAAACTATAGAGGTGATCACAAGACAGAAGATGGGAAGAATATATAAAAAAGAGGAATAAACTGAAAAGAAGAATAGGACAAAAATAAAAATAATATAGCGAAGACATGATAACTCCTTGAAAAGGGTGATGCTTCCAAATATTCGAAACAAAAGCTAATAGTACAATTTGTTGAAAAAACAAGATTATTAAGATTACTTTAAAAAAAAAGATGGTAGGAGATTGAATTGGACAAAAAGCTGTATAGAGGAGAGAATTGGAAGAGCCGTCTCTTACGAAAAATCAAAACTTATGCTTAATGAAGTTAGTCAGAAGAAAAGAACAATGGAAGAGAATATGAAGGGAAAACAAAGAATTTTTTTCTTTACGGCGAGTCACAAAATTTAGATGGTCGTCGAATGTCGTGCTAGATCTCCTCTAATTAAGAAAAAGCAAGAAGAAGATGCAATAGGAGTGAAGAGCGTATGGAAAAGTTCGTAAAAAGTATTCTGCGTAATAATAAATTGACAGCATTCATGAAAAAGAAAGAGAAGAGGTGAAGGTCAAAAATGAGAAAAGAAAATAAATGGAAAATGAGACTGTAAAGAAGAATAGAATGAGACTGAAAACCGATAAAAAATTTTAAAAATGATAATTTCTCGAAAATAAATATACTATGATAACTCCGAAATGCAAGCTGAAAGAAGTTAAAGGAAAGAGAAAAAGAATGAAAAATAATATGAAGAAGCAAGAGAAAGTTGCAAGAAAAGAGAAAGTCATATGAAAAATACCGAGGAAATTATATCCTTAACGTAAAATCAATTCGGGAGCACTAAGAAACTAAAGAGATGATCACAAGACAGAAGATGGGAAGAAGATATAAAAAGAAGAAGAAACTTCAAAGAAGATTAGAAGAAGACTAAAAAAGATGCAAAAAAGCGAATGAATGAAAAGGCTTTGAAAAGGATGATACTCCCAAAAATCCGAAAAGAACCTAATGGCACACTTTGTAGAAAAAAATTATATTATCAAGAATAGTCATGTAAAAGATGAACGTGAAAGATTGAATTGACCAAAAAGGAGTATAAACGAGAGATTTGGAAGGACAATCTCTTACGCCAAAATCAAAACTTAAGCTTAATCAAGTCAATCAAAAGAGAAGAAGACTGGAAGACAGTATGAAGGGAAAAGGAAGAAAAAGATCGCCTTCAGAGAGATTCGCTAAATTCAGATGGTCCTTAAATCTAACTGAGAATAGAAAGAATCAAAAAGAAGATCGGAGACCTGGGAAAGGCGTATGGAGAAGATCGCTGCATATATATTTTAAGCTTAACATAAATTTTCAAGCATTCGTGAAATTAAAATCTGGCTAGAAGACTGAAAATGAAGATAGTTTTTACATGGAAGAAGAGACTGGAAAGAAGAAAAGAAGAAGCTGTCGTAGGAAGATGGAAGGTGTCATTGGAGATGAATATTTCATAGGAGACTGAAAAACCTAACAAGCGAAAAGATTATAACTGTTTGAAACAAATGATACTACTGAAACTCCAAACTTCAACTTATTAGCAAAATAGAGACTAGAAACGTACTTATTCACAGCAATCTAGAAGAAAATCAGTCCTTATATTAATTGGAAAATATAATAAATGACATAAATTAGGATACTTATCATGAAGTGTATTACAAACCAAAAAATATGAAGAAGATGCAGAAAATCAAAAATGGGTTTGGACGAAAGAAATGGAATTACAATCTCTTACGCAAATATCGAACGCCGAGCCAGAGTCAAGTAAAAATGAAGAGAAGATTGGAAAGCAACAAGATGGAAAAAAGAGAAGAAATCTCTTCTTCACAGAAAGTCTCAAAATTCAAATGTTTGTTATTTGTGTCATTTACATTTAACTGTAGATGGAAGGACGCAAGAAGATGAAAGTAAGGAGAGAGAGTCGCTGGAAAATATCTATAACGTTGCATCAAATTTGATATAGAGAAGAGCGGAAATGCGAACAATAGTCTGAACATGGAAGTAAATCGCAGAAGAGACTTAAAAAAAATTGGTATGATTTAATATGAAGATAATATGATGTATATGAATTAATAGAGACCTAGATAATATAAAGAAGGAAAAAGATTCAATGGAATAAGAATGTCTGTGGAAGAGAGAATTACAAGAACAATTTCTTAAGTCACAATGAAATGTAAACCCAGAATCAAGTAAAAAAGAAAACGAGGGCGAAACAATATGAATGGAAAAAGAACAAATATATTTTCTTCACAGAGAGTCGCAAAATTCAGATAGTCGTGATATGTATGTGTAGATATGAAGAAGCAAGAGGAAGATGCAAGAAAAGAGAAAGGCGTATGAAGAATACCGAGGGAAATATATCTTCAACGTAATATCAATGTAGAAGCATTCAGGAAACTATAGAGGTGATCACAAGACAGAAGATGGGAAGAATATATAAAAAAGAGGAATAAACTGAAAAGAAGAATAGGACAAAAATAAAAATAATATAGCGAAGACATGATAACTCCTTGAAAAGGGTGATGCTTCCAAATATTCGAAACAAAAGCTAATAGTACAATTTGTTGAAAAAACAAGATTATTAAGATTACTTAAAAAAAAGATGGTAGGAGATTGAATTGGACAAAAAGCTGTATAGAGGAGAGAATTGGAAGAGCCGTCTCTTACGAAAAATCAAAACTTATGCTTAATGAAGTTAGTCAGAAGAAAAGAACAATGGAAGAGAATATGAAGGGAAAACAAAGAATTTTTTTCTTTACGGCGAGTCACAAAATTTAGATGGTCGTCGAATGTCGTGCTAGATCTCCTCTAATTAAGAAGAAGCAAGAAGAAGATGCAATAGGAGTGAAGAGCGTATGGAAAAGTTCGTAAAAAGTATTCTGCGTAATAATAAATTGACAGCATTCATGAAAAAGAAAGAGAAGAGGTGAAGGTCAAAAATGAGAAAAGAACATAAATGGAAAATGAGACTGTAAAGAAGAATAGAATGAGACTGAAAACCGATAAAAAATTTTAAAAATGATAATTTCTCGAAAATAAATATACTATGATAACTCCGAAATGCAAGCTGAAAGAAGTTAAAGGAAAGAGAAAAAGAATGAAAAATAATATGAAGAAGCAAGAGAAAGTTGCAAGAAAAGAGAAAGTCATATGAAAAATACCGAGGAAATTATATCCTTAACGTAAAATCAATTCGGGAGCACTAAGAAACTAAAGAGATGATCACAAGACAGAAGATGGGAAGAAGATATAAAAAGAAGAAGAAACTTCAAAGAAGATTAGAAGAAGACTAAAAAAGATGCAAAAAAGCGAATGAATGAAAAGGCTTTGAAAAGGATGATACTCCCAAAAATCCGAAAAGAACCTAATGGCACACTTTGTAGAAAAAAATTATATTATCAAGAATAGTCATGTAAAAGATGAACGTGAAAGATTGAATTGACCAAAAAGGAGTATAAACGAGAGATTTGGAAGGACAATCTCTTACGCCAAAATCAAAACTTAAGCTTAATCAAGTCAATCAAAAGAGAAGAAGACTGGAAGACAGTATGAAGGGAAAAGGAAGAAAAAGATCGCCTTCAGAGAGATTCGCTAAATTCAGATGGTCCTTAAATCTAACTGAGAATAGAAAGAATCAAAAAGAAGATCGGAGACCTGGGAAAGGCGTATGGAGAAGATCGCTGGATATATATTTTAAGCTTAACATAAATTTTCAAGCATTCGTGAAATTAAAATCTGGCTAGAAGACTGAAAATGAAGATAGTTTTTACATGGAAGAAGAGACTGGAAAGAAGAAAAGAAGAAGCTGTCGTAGGAAGATGGAAGGTGTCATTGGAGATGAATATTTCATAGGAGACTGAAAAACCTAACAAGCGAAAAGATTATAACTGTTTGAAACAAATGATACTACTAAAACTCCAAACTTCAACTTATTAGCAAAATAGAGACTAGAAACGTACTTATTCACAGCAATCTAGAAGAAAATCAGTCCTTATATTAATTGGAAAATATAATAAATGACATAAATTAGGATACTTATCATGAAGTGTATTACAAACCAAAAAATATGAAGAAGATGCAGAAAATCAAAAATGGGTTTGGACGAAAGAAATGGAATTACAATCTCTTACGCAAATATCGAACGCCGAGCCAGAGTCAAGTAAAAATGAAGAGAAGATTGGAAAGCAACAAGATGGAAA
Organism: Thermobia domestica; assembly: GCF_964235325.1. NCBI lineage: Eukaryota > Metazoa > Arthropoda > Insecta > Zygentoma > Lepismatidae > Thermobia > Thermobia domestica. The sequence continues at coordinate 177,750,197 of NC_137456.1, forward strand.
AAAGAGAAGAAATCTCTTCTTCACAGAAAGTCTCAAAATTCAAACGTTTGTTATTTGTGTCATTTACATTTAACTGTAGATCGAAGGACGCAAGAAGAAGATGAAAGTAAGGAGAGAGAGTCGCTGGAAAATATCTATAACGTTGCATCAAATTTGATATAGAGAAGAGCGGAAATGCGAACAATAGTCAGAACATGGAAGTAAATCGCAGAAGAGACTTAAAAAAAATTGGTATGATTTAATATGAAGATAATATGATGTATATGAATTAATAGAGACCTAGATAATATAAAGAAGGAAAAAGATTCAATGGAATAAGAATGTCTGTGGAAGAGAGAATTACAAGAACAATTTCTTAAGTCACAATGAAATGTCAACCCAGAATCAAGTAAAAAAGAAAACGAGGGCGAAACAATATGAATGGAAAAAGAACAAATATATTTTCTTCACAGAGAGTCGCAAAATTCAGATAGTCGTGATATGTATGTGTAGATATGAAGAAACAAGAGGAAGATGCAAGAAAAGAGAAAGGCGTATGAAGAATACCGAGGGAAATATATCTTCAACGTAATATCAATGTAGAAGCATTCAGGAAACTATAAAGGTGATCACAAGACAGAAGATGGGAAGAATATATAAAAAAGAGGAATAAACTGAAAAGAAGAATAGGACAAAAATAAAAATAATATAGCGAAGACATGATAACTCCTTGAAAAGGGTGATGCTTCCAAATATTCGAAACAAAAGCTAATAGTACAATTTGTTGAAAAAACAAGATTATTAAGATTACTTAAAAAAAAAGATGGTAGAAGATTGAATTGGGCAAAAAGCTGTATAGAGGAGAGAATTGGAAGAGCCGTCTCTTACGAAAAATCAAAACTTATGCTTAATGAAGTTAGTCAGAAGAAAAGAACAATGGAAGAGAATATGAAGGGAAAACAAAGAATTTTTTTCTTTACGGCGAGTCACAAAATTTAGATGGTCGTCGAATGTCATGCTAGATCTCCTCTAATTAAGAAGAAGCCAGAAGAAGATGCAATAGGAGTGAAGAGCGTATGGAAAATTTCGTAAAAAGTATTCTGCATAATAATAAATTGACAGCATTCATGAAAAAGAAAGAGAAGAGGTGAAGGTCAAAAATGAGAAAAGAACATAAATGGAAAATGAAACTGTAAAGAAGAATAGAATGAGACTGAAAACCGATAAAATATTTTAAAAATGATAATTTCTCGAAAATAAATATACTATGATAACTCCGAAATGCAAGCTGAAAGAAGTTAAAGGAAAGAGAAAACGAATGAAAAATAATATGAAGAAGCAAGAGAAAGTTGCAAGAAAAGAGAAAGTCATATGAAAAATACCGAGGGAATTATATCCTTAACGTAAAATAAATTCGGGAGCACTAAGAAACTAAAGAGATGATCACAAGACAGAAGATGGGAAGAAGATATAAAAAGAAGAAGAAACTTCAAAGAAGATTAGAAGAAGACTAAAAAAGATGCAAAAAAGCGAGTGAATGAAAAGGCTTTGAAAAGGATGATACTCCCAAAAATCCGAAAAGAACCTAATGGCACACTTTGTACAAAAAAATTATATTATCAAGAATAGTCATGTAAAAGATGAACGTGAAAGATTGAATTGACCAAAAAGGAGTATAAACGAGAGATTTGGAAGGACAATCTCTTACGCCAAAATCAAAACTTAAGCTTAATCAAGTCAATCAAAAGAGAAGAAGACTGGAAGACAGTATGAAGGGAAAAGGAAGAAAAAGATCGCCTTCAGAGAGATTCGCTAAATTCAGATGGTCCTTAAATCTAACTGAGAATAGAAAGAATCAAAAAGAAGATCGGAGACCTGGGAAAGGCGTATGGAGAAGATCGCTGCATATATATTTTAAGCTTAACATAAATTTTCAAGCATTCGTGAAATTAAAATCTGGCTAGAAGACTGAAAATGAAGATAGTTTTTACATGGAAGAAGAGACTGGAAAGAAGAAAAGAAGAAGCTGTCGTAGGAAGATGGAAGGTGTCATTGGAGATGAATATTTCATAGGAGACTGAAAAACCTAACAAGCGAAAAGATTATAACTGTTTGAAACAAATGATACTACTAAAACTCCAAACTTCAACTTATTAGAAAAATAGAGAGTGGAAACGTACTTATTCACAGCAATCTAGAAGAAAATCAGTCCTTATATTAATTGGAAAATATAATAAATGACATAAATTAGGATACTTAAGATGAAGTGTATTACAAACCAAAAAATATGAAGAAGATGCAGAAAATCAAAAATGGGTTTGGACGAAAGAAATGGAATTACAATCTCTTACGCAAATATCGAACGCCGAGCCAGAGTCAAGTAAAAATGAAGAGAAGATTGGAAAGCAACAAGATGGAAAAAAGAGAAGAAATCTCTTCTTCACAGAAAGTCTCAAAATTCAAACGTTTGTTATTTGTGCCATTTACATTTAACTGTAGATCGAAGGACGCAAGAAGAAGATGAAAGTAAGGAGAGAGAGTCGCTGGAAAATATCTATAACGTTGCATCAAATTTGATATAGAGAAGAGCGGAAATGCGAACAATAGTCTGAACATGGAAGTAAATCGCAGAAGAGACTTAAAAAAAATTGGTATGATTTAATATGAAGATAATATGATGTATATGAATTAATAGAGACCTAGATAATATAAAGAAGGAAAAAGATTCAATGGAATAAGAATGTCTGTGGAAGAGAGAATTACAAGAACAATTTCTTAAGTCACAATGAAATGTCAACCCAGAATCAAGTAAAAAAGAAAACGAGGGCGAAACAATATGAATGGAAAAAGAACAAATATATTTTCTTCACAGAGAGTCGCAAAATTCAGATAGTCGTGATATGTATGTGTAGATATGAAGAAACAAGAGGAAGATGCAAGAAAAGAGAAAGGCGTATGAAGAATACCGAGGGAAATATATCTTCAACGTAATATCAATGTAGAAGCATTCAGGAAACTATAGAGGTGATCACAAGACAGAAGATGGGAAGAATATATAAAAAAGAGGAATAAACTGAAAAGAAGAATAGGACAAAAATAAAAATAATATAGCGAAGACATGATAACTCCTTGAAAAGGGTGATGCTTCCAAATATTCGAAACAAAAGCTAATAGTAAAATTTGTTGAAAAAACAAGATTATTAAGATTACTTAAAAAAAAAGATGGTAGAAGATTGAATTGGACAAAAAGCTGTATAGAGGAGAGAATTGGAAGAGCCGTCTCTTACGAAAAATCAAAACTTATGCTTAATGAAGTTAGTCAGAAGAAAAGAACAATGGAAGAGAATATGAAGGGAAAACAAAGAATTTTTTTCTTTACGGCGAGTCACAGAATTTAGATGGTCGTCGAATGTCGTGCTAGATCTCCTCTAATTAAGAAGAAGCAAGAAGAAGATGCAATAGGAGTGAAGAGCGTATGGAAAAGTTCGTAAAAAGTATTCTGCATAATAATAAATTGACAGCATTCATGAAAAAGAAAGAGAAGAGGTGAAGGTCAAAAATGAGAAAAGAACATAAATGGAAAATGAGACTGTAGAGAAGAATAGAATGAGACTGAAAACCGATAAAAAATTTTAAAAATGATAATTTCTCGAAAATAAATATACTATGATAACTCCGAAATGCAAGCTGAAAGAAGTTAAAGGAAAGAGAAAAAGAATGAAAAATAATATGAAGAAGCAAGAGAAAGTTGCAAGAAAAGAGAAAGTCATATGAAAAATACCGAGGGAATTATATCCTTAACGTAAAATCAATTCGGGAGCACTAAGAAACTAAAGAGATGATCACAAGACAGAAGATGGGAAGAAGATATAAAAAGAAGAAGAAACTTCAAAGAAGATTAGAAGAAGACTAAAAAATATGCAAAAAAGCGAGTGAATGAAAAGGCTTTGAAAAGGATGATACTCCCAAAAATCCGAAAAGAACCTAATGGCACACTTTGTAGAAAAAAATTATATTATCAAGAATAGTCATGTAAAAGATGAACGTGAAAGATTGAATTGACCAAAAAGGAGTATAGACGAGAGATTTGGAAGGACAATCTCTTACGCCAAAATCAAAACTTAAGCTTAATCAAGTCAATCAAAAGAGAAGAAGACTGGAAGACAGTATGAAGGAAAAGGAAGAGAAAGATCGCCTTCAGAGAGATTCGCTAAATTCAGATGGTCCTTAAATCTAACTGAGAATAGAAAGAATCAAAAAGAAGATCGGAGACCTGGGAAAGGCGTATGGAGAAGATCGCTGCATATATATTTTAAGCTTAACATAAATTTTCAAGCATTCGTGAAATTAAAATCTGGCTAGAAGACTGAAAATGAAAATAGTTTTTACATGGAAGAAGAGACTGGAAAGAAGAAAAGAAGAAGCTGTCGTAGGGAGATGGAAGGTGTCATTGGAGATGAATATTTCATAGGAGACTGAAAAACCTAACAAGCGAAAAGATTATAACTGTTTGAAACAAATGATACTACTAAAACTCCAAACTTCAACTTATTAGCAAAATAGAGAGTGGAAACGTACTTATTCACAGCAATCTAGAAGAAAATCAGTCCTTATATTAATTGGAAAATATAATAAATGACATAAATTAGGATACTTAACATGAAGTATATTACAAACCAAAAAATATGAAGAAGATGCAGAAAATCAAAAATGGGTTTGGACGAAAGAAATGGAATTACAATCTCTTACGCAAATATCGAACGCCGAGCCAGAGTCAAGTAAAAATGAAGAGAAGATTGGAAAGCAACAAGATGGAAAAAGGAGAAGAAATCTCTTCTTCACAGAAAGTCTCAAAATTCAAATGTTTGTTATTTGTGTCATTTACATTTAACTGTAGATGGAAGGACGCAAGAAGATGAAAGTAAGGAGAGAGAGTCGCTGGAAAATATCTATAACGTTGCATCAAATTTGATATAGAGAAGAGCGGAAATGCGAACAATAGTCTGAACATGGAAGTAAATCGCAGAAGAGACTTTAAACAAATTGGTATGATTTAATATGAAGATAATATGATGTATATGAATTAATAGAGACCTAGATAATATAAAGAAGGAAAAAGATTCAATGGAATAAGAATGTCTGTGGAAGAGAGAATTACAAGAACAATTTCTTAAGTCACAATGAAATGTAAACCCAGAATCAAGTAAAAAAGAAAACGAGGGCGAAACAATATGAATGGAAAAAGAACAAATATATTTTCTTCACAGAGAGTCGCAAAATTCAGATAGTCGTGATATGTATGTGTAGATATGAAGAAGCAAGAGGAAGATGCAAGAAAAGAGAAAGGCGTATGAAGAATACCGAGGGAAATATATCTTCAACGTAATATCAATGTAGAAGCATTCAGGAAACTATAGAGGTGATCACAAGACAGAAGATGGGAAGAATATATAAAAAAGAGGAATAAACTGAAAAGAAGAATAGGACAAAAATAAAAATAATATAGCGAAGACATGATAACTCATTGAAATGGGTGATGCTTCCAAATATTCGAAACAAAAGCTAATAGTAAAATTTGTTGAAAAAACAAGATTATTAAGATTACTTAAAAAAAAAGATGGTAGAAGATTGAATTGGACAAAAAGCTGTATAGAGGAGAGAATTGGAAGAGCCGTCTCTTACGAAAAATCAAAACTTATGCTTAATGAAGTTAGTCAGAAGAAAAGAACAATGGAAGAGAATATGAAGGGAAAACAAAGAATTTTTTTCTTTACGGCGAGTCACAAAATTTAGATGGTCGTCGAATGTCGTGCTAGATCTCCTCTAATTAAGAAGAAGCAAGAAGAAGATGCAATAGGAGTGAAGAGCGTATGGAAAAGTTCGTAAAAAGTATTCTGCATAATAATAAATTGACAGCATTCATGAAAAAGAAAGAGAAGAGGTGAAGGTCAAAAATGAGAAAAGAACATAAATGGAAAATGAGACTGTAAAGAAGAATAGAATGAGACTGAAAACCGATAAAAAATTTTAAAAATGATAATTTCTCGAAAATAAATATACTATGATAACTCCGAAATGCAAGCTGAAAGAAGTTAAAGGAAAGAGAAAAAGAATGAAAAATAATATGAAGAAGCAAGAGAAAGTTGCAAGAAAAGAGAAAGTCATATGAAAAATACCGAGGGAATTATATCCTTAACGTAAAATCAATTCGGGAGCACTAAGAAACTAAAGAGATGATCACAAGACAGAAGATGGGAAGAAGATATAAAAAGAAGAAGAAACTTCAAAGAAGATTAGAAGAAGACTAAAAAAGATGCAAAAAAGCGAATGAATGAAAAGGCTTTGAAAAGGATGATACTCCCAAAAATCCGAAAAGAACCTAATGGCACACTTTGTAGAAAAAAATTATATTATCAAGAATAGTCATGTAAAAGATGAACGTGAAAGATTGAATTGACCAAAAAGGAGTATAAACGAGAGATTTGGAAGGACAATCTCTTACGCCAAAATCAAAACTTAAGCTTAATCAAGTCAATCAAAAGAGAAGAAGACTGGAAGACAGTATGAAGGGAAAAGGAAGAAAAAGATCGCCTTCAGAGAGATTCGCTAAATTCAGATGGTCCTTAAATCTAACTGAGAATAGAAAGAGTCAAAAAGAAGATCGGAGACCTGGGAAAGGCGTATGGAGAAAATCGCTGCATATATATTTTAAGCTTAACATAAATTTTCAAGCATTCGTGAAATTAAAATCTGGCTAGAAGACTGAAAATGAAGATAGTTTTTACATGGAAGAAGAGACTGGAAAGAAGAAAAGAAGAAGCTGTCGTAGGAAGATGGAAGGTGTCATTGGAGATGAATATTTCATAGGAGACTGAAAAACCTAACAAGCGGAAAGATTATAACTGTTTGAAACAAATGATACTACTAAAACTCCAAACTTCAACTTATTAGCAAAATAGAGAGTGGAAACGTACTTATTCACAGCAATCTAGAAGAAAATCAGTCCTTATATTAATTGGAAAATATAATAAATGACATAAATTAGGATACTTATCATGAAGTGTATTACAGACCAAAAAATATGAAGAAGATGCAGAAAATCAAAAATGGGTTTGGACGAAAGAAATGGAATTACAATCTCTTACGCAAATATCGAACGCCGAGCCAGAGTCAAGTAAAAATGAAGAGAAGATTGGAAAGCAACAAGATGGAAAAAAGAGAAGAAATCTCTTCTTCACAGAAAGTCTCAAAATTCAAACGTTTGTTATTTGTGTCATTTACATTTAACTGTAGATCGAAGGACGCAAGAAGAAGATGAAAGTAAGGAGAGAGAGTCGCTGAAAAATATCTATAACGTTGCATCAAATTTGATATAGAGAAGAGCGGAAATGCGAACAATAGTCAGAACATGGAAGTAAATCGCAGAAGAGACTTAAAAAAAATTGGTATGATTTAATATGAAGATAATATGATGTATATGAATTAATAGAGACCTAGATAATATAAAGAAGGAAAAAGATTCAATGGAATAAGAATGTCTGTGGAAGAGAGAATTACAAGAACAATTTCTTAAGTCACAATGAAATGTAAACCCAGAATCAAGTAAAAAAGAAAACGAGGGCGAAACAATATGAATGGAAAAAGAACAAATATATTTTCTTCACAGAGAGTCGCAAAATTCAGATAGTCGTGATATGTATGTGTAGATATGAAGAAACAAGAGGAAGATGCAAGAAAAGAGAAAGGCGTATGAAGAATACCGAGGGAAATATATCTTCAACGTAATATCAATGTAGAAGCATTCAGGAAACTATAAAGGTGATCACAAGACAGAAGATGGGAAGAATATATAAAAAAGAGGAATAAACTGAAAAGAAGAATAGGACAAAAATAAAAATAATATAGCGAAGACATGATAACTCCTTGAAAAGGGTGATGCTTCCAAATATTCGAAACAAAAGCTAATAGTACAATTTGTTGAAAAAACAAGATTATTAAGATTACTTAAAAAAAAAGATGGTAGAAGATTGAATTGGGCAAAAAGCTGTATAGAGGAGAGAATTGGAAGAGCCGTCTCTTACGAAAAATCAAAACTTATGCTTAATGAAGTTAGTCAGAAGAAAAGAACAATGGAAGAGAATATGAAGGGAAAACAAAGAATTTTTTTCTTTACGGCGAGTCACAAAATTTAGATGGTCGTCGAATGTCATGCTAGATCTCCTCTAATTAAGAAGAAGCAAGAAGAAGATGCAATAGGAGTGAAGAGCGTATGGAAAATTTCGTAAAAAGTATTCTGCATAATAATAAATTGACAGCATTCATGAAAAAGAAAGAGAAGAGGTGAAGGTCAAAAATGAGAAAAGAACATAAATGGAAAATGAAACTGTAAAGAAGAATAGAATGAGACTGAAAACCGATAAAATATTTTAAAAATGATAATTTCTCGAAAATAAATATACTATGATAACTCCGAAATGCAAGCTGAAAGAAGTTAAAGGAAAGAGAAAACGAATGAAAAATAATATGAAGAAGCAAGAGAAAGTTGCAAGAAAAGAGAAAGTCATATGAAAAATACCGAGGGAATTATATCCTTAACGTAAAATAAATTCGGGAGCACTAAGAAACTAAAGAGATGATCACAAGACAGAAGATGGGAAGAAGATATAAAAAGAAGAAGAAACTTCAAAGAAGATTAGAAGAAGACTAAAAAAGATGCAAAAAAGCGAGTGAATGAAAAGGCTTTGAAAAGGATGATACTCCCAAAAATCCGAAAAGAACCTAATGGCACACTTTGTACAAAAAAATTATATTATCAAGAATAGTCATGTAAAAGATGAACGTGAAAGATTGAATTGACCAAAAAGGAGTATAAACGAGAGATTTGGAAGGACAATCTCTTACGCCAAAATCAAAACTTAAGCTTAATCAAGTCAATCAAAAGAGAAGAAGACTGGAAGACAGTATGAAGGGAAAAGGAAGAAAAAGATCGCCTTCAGAGAGATTCGCTAAATTCAGATGGTCCTTAAATCTAACTGAGAATAGAAAGAATCAAAAAGAAGATCGGAGACCTGGGAAAGGCGTATGGAGAAGATCGCTGCATATATATTTTAAGCTTAACATAAATTTTCAAGCATTCGTGAAATTAAAATCTGGCTAGAAGACTGAAAATGAAGATAGTTTTTACATGGAAGAAGAGACTGGAAAGAAGAAAAGAAGAAGCTGTCGTAGGAAGATGGAAGGTGTCATTGGAGATGAATATTTCATAGGAGACTGAAAAACCTAACAAGCGAAAAGATTATAACTGTTTGAAACAAATGATACTACTAAAACTCCAAACTTCAACTTATTAGAAAAATAGAGAGTGGAAACGTACTTATTCACAGCAATCTAGAAGAAAATCAGTCCTTATATTAATTGGAAAATATAATAAATGACATAAATTAGGATACTTAAGATGAAGTGTATTACAAACCAAAAAATATGAAGAAGATGCAGAAAATCAAAAATGGGTTTGGACGAAAGAAATGGAATTACAATCTCTTACGCAAATATCGAACGCCGAGCCAGAGTCAAGTAAAAATGAAGAGAAGATTGGAAAGCAACAAGATGGAAAAAAGAGAAGAAATCTCTTCTTCACAGAAAGTCTCAAAATTCAAACGTTTGTTATTTGTGTCATTTACATTTAACTGTAGATCGAAGGACGCAAGAAGAAGATGAAAGTAAGGAGAGAGAGTCGCTGAAAAATATCTATAACGTTGCATCAAATTTGATATAGAGAAGAGCGGAAATGCGAACAATAGTCAGAACATGGAAGTAAATCGCAGAAGAGACTTAAAAAAAATTGGTATGATTTAATATGAAGATAATATGATGTATATGAATTAATAGAGACCTAGATAATATAAAGAAGGAAAAAGATTCAATGGAATAAGAATGTCTGTGGAAGAGAGAATTACAAGAACAATTTCTTAAGTCACAATGAAATGTCAACCCAGAATCAAGTAAAAAAGAAAACGAGGGCGAAACAATATGAATGGAAAAAGAACAAATATATTTTCTTCACAGAGAGTCGCAAAATTCAGATAGTCGTGATATGTATGTGTAGATATGAAGAAACAAGAGGAAGATGCAAGAAAAGAGAAAGGCGTATGAAGAATACCGAGGGAAATATATCTTCAACGTAATATCAATGTAGAAGCATTCAGGAAACTATAAAGGTGATCACAAGACAGAAGATGGGAAGAATATATAAAAAAGAGGAATAAACTGAAAAGAAGAATAGGACAAAAATAAAAATAATATAGCGAAGACATGATAACTCCTTGGAAAGGGTGATGCTTCCAAATATTCGAAACAAAAGCTAATAGTACAATTTGTTGAAAAAACAAGATTATTAAGATTACTTAAAAAAAAAGATGGTAGAAGATTGAATTGGGCAAAAAGCTGTATAGAGGAGAGAATTGGAAGAGCCGTCTCTTACGAAAAATCAAAACTTATGCTTAATGAAGTTAGTCAGAAGAAAAGAACAATGGAAGAGAATATGAAGGGAAAACAAAGAATTTTTTTCTTTACGGCGAGTCACAAAATTTAGATGGTCGTCGAATGTCATGCTAGATCTCCTCTAATTAAGAAGAAGCAAGAAGAAGATGCAATAGGAGTGAAGAGCGTATGGAAAATTTCGTAAAAGTATTCTGCATAATAATAAATTGACAGCATTCATGAAAAAGAAAGAGAAGAGGTGAAGGTCAAAAATGAGAAAAGAACATAAATGGAAAATGAAACTGTAAAGAAGAATAGAATGAGACTGAAAACCGATAAAATATTTTAAAAATGATAATTTCTCGAAAATAAATATACTATGATAACTCCGAAATGCAAGCTGAAAGAAGTTAAAGGAAAGAGAAAACGAATGAAAAATAATATGAAGAAGCAAGAGAAAGTTGCAAGAAAAGAGAAAGTCATATGAAAAATACCGAGGGAATTATATCCTTAACGTAAAATAAATTCGATGGAGCACTAAGAAACTAAAGAGATGATCACAAGACAGAAGATGGGAAGAAGATATAAAAAGAAGAAGAAACTTCAAAGAAGATTAGAAGAAGACTAAAAAAGATGCAAAAAAGCGAGTGAATGAAAAGGCTTTGAAAAGGATGATACTCCAAAAATCCGAAAAGAACCTAATGGCACACTTTGTACAAAAAAATTATATTATCAAGAATAGTCATGTAAAAGATGAACGTGAAAGATTGAATTGACCAAAAAGGAGTATAAACGAGAGATTTGGAAGGACAATCTCTTACGCCAAAATCAAAACTTAAGCTTAATCAAGTCAATCAAAAGAGAAGAAGACTGGAAGACAGTATGAAGGGAAAAGGAAGAAAAAGATCGCCTTCAGAGAGATTCGCTAAATTCAGATGGTCCTTAAATCTAACTGAGAATAGAAAGAATCAAAAGAAGATCGGAGACCTGGGAAAGGCGTATGGAGAAGATCGCTGCATATATATTTTAAGCTTAACATAAATTTTCAAGCATTCGTGAAATTAAAATCTGGCTAGAAGACTGAAAATGAAGATAGTTTTTACATGGAAGAAGAGACTGGAAAGAAGAAAAAGAAGAAGCTGTCGTAGGAAGATGGAAGGTGTCATTGGAGATGAATATTTCATAGGAGACTGAAAAACCTAACAAGCGAAAAGATTATAACTGTTTGAAACAAATGATACTACTAAAACTCCAAACTTCAACTTATTAGAAAAATAGAGAGTGGAAACGTACTTATTCACAGCAATCTAGAAGAAAATCAGTCCTTATATTAATTGGAAAATATAATAAATGACATAAATTAGGATACTTAAGATGAAGTGTATTACAAACCAAAAAATATGAAGAAGATGCAGAAAATCAAAAATGGGTTTGGACGAAAGAAATGGAATTACAATCTCTTACGCAAATATCGAACGCCGAGCCAGAGTCAAGTAAAAATGAAGAGAAGATTGGAAAGCAACAAGATGGAAAAAAGAGAAGAAATCTCTTCTTCACAGAAAGTCTCAAAATTCAAACGTTTGTTATTTGTGCCATTTACATTTAACTGTAGATCGAAGGACGCAAGAAGAAGATGAAAGTAAGGAGAGAGAGTCGCTGGAAATATCTATAACGTTGCATCAAATTTGATATAGAGAAGAGCGGAAATGCGAACAATAGTCTGAACATGGAAGTAAATCGCAGAAGAGACTTAAAAAAAATTGTATGATTTAATATGAAGATAATATGATGTATATGAATTAATAGAGACCTAGATAATATAAAGAAGGAAAAGATTCAATGGAATAAGAATGTCTGTGGAAGAGAGAATTACAAGAACAATTTCTTAAGTCACAATGAAATGTCAACCCAGAATCAAGTAAAAAAGAAAACGAGGGCGAAACAATATGAATGGAAAAAGAACAAATATATTTTCTTCACAGAGAGTCGCAAAATTCAGATAGTCGTGATATGTATGTGTAGATATGAAGAAACAAGAGGAAGATGCAAGAAAAGAGAAGGCGTATGAAGAATACCGAGGGAAATATATCTTCAACGTAATATCAATGTAGAAGCATTCAGAAAACTATAGAGGTGATCACAAGACAGAAGATGGGAAGAATATATAAAAAAGAGGAATAAACTGAAAAGAAGAATAGGACAAAAATAAAAATAATATAGCGAAGACATGATAACTCCTTGAAAAGGGTGATGCTTCCAAATATTCGAAACAAAAGCTAATAGTAAAATTTGTTGAAAAACAAGATTATTAAGATTACTTAAAAAAAAAGATGGTAGAAGATTGAATTGGACAAAAGCTGTATAGAGGAGAGAATTGAAGAGCCGTCTCTTACGAAAAATCAAAACTTATGCTTAATGAAGTTAGTCAGAAGAAAAGAACAATGGAAGAGAATATGAAGGGAAAACAAAGATTTTTTTCTTTACGGCGAGTCACAGAATTTAGATGGTCGTCGAATGTCGTGCTAGATCTCCTCTAATTAAGAAGAAGCAAGAAGAAGATGCAATAGGAGTGAAGAGCGTATGGAAAAGTTCGTAAAAGTATTCTGCATAATAATAAATTGACAGCATTCATGAAAAAGAAAGAGAAGAGGTGAAGGTCAAAAATGAGAAAAGAACATAAATGGAAAATGAGACTGTAGAGAAGAATAGAATGAGACTGAAAACCGATAAAAAATTTTAAAATGATAATTTCTCGAAAATAAATATACTATGATAACTCCGAAATGCAAGCTGAAAGAAAGTTAAAGGAAAAGAG